>NC_090923.1:54466980-54782730 GCF_040938575.1 Ambystoma mexicanum
AAAAAAGGGGACTCTCTAGATATGTCCAAACTGTCCCAAAAGATTTGGAAGTGGGCACTCAAACACATGTTGCTCCTTTCACAACATGTTCCAGGGGAACTCCATCTTCTGGCAGATGTACTCACCAGAGATGTCCCCCCCCCCCCTACCCGTAGAGCACAAGTGGCAGCTACAGGAGGACATTTTACTCCGTCTTTGCCGATTGGGGCTTCCAAGAGATCGACTTGTTTGCCACTCGTGAGAACAGCCAATGCCCAGGTTACGCCTCCAGGTACCCACAAACGCTCCAAAGGGAACGGTCTTTGAATAACCTGGTCTGCGAGATTTGTCTATGCTTAACTGCCCCCTTGCTGTGGCTGCAGGGGGCGGACTTGCTGTGCCTCTGTTGCTTCAGAAGCCCAATGCCAGGGATCGAGTGTCCGTAGTAGAGTGCAACAAATTGGACCTGAAGCTCCAGGAAACTCTGAAGGAGCATCCCGAAGCAGGACCTCCAGAGTCCCCTGACCCGAGTGCTGGACCGAGGGAGTGAAGAGTCCAACCAGTGTCTGTGATACACATTGGTGCTGTTTGCTAAGCGATGAAACCACAATGTGCCGCTGAACTGAAAAGAGCCTGTGGCTGCTGACGACCTCCCAAGTACTGCCGCAGGAGCCCTCCAGACGTCCTCCCTCTTGTCCCCACGATTGCGGCTCAGGAACCAGGGTCTGCACCACTGTAGCAGGACAGAATCCAGCTGGACCACTCTTCAAACCAGAGGTACTGTTTAGGCTTGGGGTACTTGCCTTTATGGCCTTTAGCCGCGCTCGTCTCAGTGGGGAATTGCAGAGGCTTACCTTTTAGAGTTTATTCCAACTCTTCTCACCGGCTTAACAGCTTGTGACCCTGTAAGTGATTTTGCTTCTAAGTCTCTAACTTTGTGCAAGACTTTGGTCTAAGAAATGCATCAGATCCATAGACTGTGTCCCAAATGACTTTGGCGGTCCTGGCTCCCTGAAGACTCTTCTAGTCCATTCACTTTGATACTGTTTGTCCCTCATAGGTGGTAGCTTGTTTACTGTTACTGCTGGGAAAGCATCCTCTAGATTTCATTGGAGGATTTAGTTGCCCTCAGACATACTGAGAAACTGTTTAACCTTTTTCCTTCCTTAACCTTTCTTTTCTACATACCTCAATCTGCACAGTTTACTAGTGTCCTTGTGATTGAAGTCACCTCATAGTGTAGGAATTGTGTAAGAAGCTTTTAAAGTATATTTACATTATTGCCTTTTTAAAGAAGGCTTATTTGATGATAGTTAAATAACTATAACCTTGAGTGTAAGTGCTACTTGGCTACTTGTATTTACAGATTTCATTTGTACAACTCTACAGCTCACATTTACCCCTCTTGATCGGCCTGGCTGCTCAGTCACACTACCAACTTGTGTAGTACAGACCTATACCAAAAGGTGGGTTACCTAATACCAAGCAGAGAAGTGTTGTGTAGTCTGTGTCTTCCCCAATTCTTACCTAACACAAGTGTAGGAAGGCCTGTTTTGCGTAACCACCTGGTCTAATTGACTCCCTCCTCACTGTCTCTCTGGGCAGCTTTGAGAGCTTTTAAAAGATTAGGCATCTGTGGGAAGAAATGATTTGCCTCATGAAATGCTTCTGGTGGATATGATTATGCCTCCCAGCGATTATTCATTACGCTTCCTCGTAAAGCTCTATTTTGTTGTTGTTCATTTTGTGATAAATGTATGAAATCAATGTATACATGTTTTGAAATGCAGTGTTCGGTTTTCTTAAAATAACACCTTAAATAATGTTTTATTGAACATTTTAATAGTGGCAATTCTAACGGTCCATTTTTATATTACTGTTTTGGGGGCGAGAAAAAGGTTGGCCTGAGTATGGTGCCATTGTACGGCTATTTGTACAAGTGTCTTTTGCCATAAAGGAGCCAATGACCCAAGAGTTAACTGGCTTGGAGTTGAGCAACGCTGCCTGGTAGTTACATGGGGGACCCATTTGGGTCCAGATTACTTTTGAAGCAAAGGATATTAATGTCCTCTGGTCAAGCTTCTGATGGGCCCATAGTTGTAATTTTGTGGCATATGTGGATTGCTTTGTGTGAAGAGCCCCTTCAGACCACTTCAAACCGCGTAGTGCATACAAGTCTTTATTGGTTTAAAGATTGTTTTAATTATATTGTACCGTTCAGCTCAGTTTTGGGGAAAGATTTCTTAGAGCATGGATGTGGAACTCTCACAAGCCTCCCATGGTAGGTAGCGAAGCATACTACTTGTACATTGAGGTTAACCATGAGAATTAGTTGTGCATGCACAAACATTGCTTTTCCACATAGAAAAGTAGAGGGAATGTTGGCAGCCTCTGGTCTCTAGTGGGTGGCAACGGGCAGCACTTGCATTACCTGGCACTGCTGGCTGGCAGACTGGTTGTTGTACCAAAGCCTGTGTTTCAAGAAATTAACTGACCACAGTAGCCATGGTTTGAGGTCAGGGTCTTTATGCAATGATGGACTAAAACTGCATCTGGGCTCTGGTGAACAAGGTCTCACCGTTGGCAAGCCATCTGGCCAGGATGGAGAACATTGTTGCTCACTGAGCAGATGTAAACTCTCAGGAAGTTGTGCTTTGATTTCCTTTGGACGAAAAACCTTTCCTCTGGTCTTAACCTGGAATGAGAGTTCTTCAGTGAAGAGGGGGCTTTGGTCGGCTGGCTAAACCTCCTGCATGTCGACTCTCTGGTTTCAGTCATCTTGCTTGTTCCCTGTAGATTTGAGTTTCATGCCCACACGCCTCATCATTCCACACACCAGTCAGATTGAATAACTGCACATGCCGTTGTCTTTCAAGGTGCCTCCAGCAGGATTGCAACTTCCCCACCCATGTCCCCCATCTCCCCACCAATGAGGAAGTGAGACTGACTTCAGGAACAGTGATCAGTTTTGTTGTCTTTGCCAGTACTTGAGCAGTCGGGCTGTTCCCAAGCACCCCCTATCGTGATGGATTGTTCATAAGACTACTGAATGCGATGTTCTGGCCATTCAAGTGCACCAAGCTCTTTCTACCAGAGGCCTGGTGGCTACCACAACTTAGTGCCGCAGTCTCCCTACTGACCTCGATAAGGCAACTAAACAAATCCTTGTGCATGTTTGCCAAGCGGTGTGGCCTGTACTTCTAGTGTACATTCTAGCTTTGGTTGTGCAGTGCTCCCGAGATTCCTGATGTAGACGTTTGTTCCTTGATTGCAGTTGGCGTGGGGAAACTGGGTGGGGGCAGAAGAGCAGGGCGTATGGATCAGGGAGCAGGTGTGCAGCACTCATGGGAGAATCGAGGTGGGAGATTGTCGGACACCCAAAAGAGGCAATTTCTAAGGATGACCTTGCAGGGGGTGTGGCTATTAACAGGCCGCCCTCTAACATCTTTTTTTAGACCTAGACTTTAGTCCTTACCTTTTTATGGTCAATACTGCTTTCGCAGGCTATTTGCAACGTGATTAATCCTAGAACGTAATCTATTAGAAGAACAGTTTACCTGTATTTGGTTTCTGCTGGATTATTTGTTCCTTTTTACACATTTCTCATTGAGCTCCCACTATAATCTGGCAGTTCTGCAGCCTCAGTATGTGGGGAAAATAGGTTGAGGTATATAGGGAGCCGGCTGTGCCTTATGACCAAACTATGCCGTTGCATTTTTAGTCATGGGCACCAACTGTGAGGCCCCCCCCACCCTCTGATGGCTGGAAAAATATTCTTACTTGCTTCTGGAGTTGAGGAATCTTTGGAACAATGAAGGAATCCCTTCTTTAAAGAATACTAACAAAGAGAATTGGCAATTTAAAACCATATAAATTATGTAATCGGGATCTTATCGGACCAACAAAACCGTACAGCGGATTAGACTACAAACTACTGCTGGTTCTATTTTGTTCCCCCAATCCTTGTCTCCACAAAGACAGACTGGCAGATGTTTTATTTGCACCTCCATTCATACATAAGTTCTAATTTCCTTTTCTTTCTCTCCAAAATCAGATAACAGTGGATTGTTGGTGCACTGTATTTCCGGCTGGGATCGAACTCCTCTCTTCATCTCCTTGTTGCGACTTTCTCTCTGGGCTGTAAGTACTGTAACTTTCTTCAGTTTTAACCTAATGCAGTTGCAAAGCAAATGAACCTACTTAGTGGAAATGGTGCTCTATTTCTGAGAACTGTAATGAAGAGATTCCCTCCATACAGTAAAGTCACCATGCACAAAGCCCCCTCAGGCTTTTGTTCAACTTTTACAAGAATAGTCACCATGCACCAAGTGCTGCGATGGTGATTTGGATCTAAACCACGAAGGTACATTAAAAACTTCCTATTGTAAAACCTATCAAACTACAGGCTCTTAATTGATATGCATAGCCTGCATTTAACTTCTTGTTCATTTTGTTGTAGGAGATCCCACACAAAGGGCAAATGCTCTAAATAACATATTTCAATGGATTTTCACAATCGGCCCTATGGTCAGAGAGGCCACCCTACTCTGGTGAACCTGGAAAGAGACTAATATCCCACCAAACTTTATCTGGGTAATATGACTGAGCAGCAAGGCTTAGCCTTGGATTCAGTGGTGAAGGGTTGATGTAGACACACAGATGTGAATTGGCCTTATTTTGCAGTTAAAACAAGCATTGAAGCCTCTATGATCTGCATTTGACCAACAAGTGGTATACAGAATACTTGGGCCTTAGAATTAAGTATAGCATGTCACCTTGTATGCATTTCATGTGAATGGTTTAGCCAGGCCCACTTTGAACAGTAGGGTTAATATATACTTGGCACCTAGAAGTGTATACAGCCTTAAAGCTTTATACTTTCACTGCAAACATGTATGACTTCACTATAGCACTTCTATTCCATAGACAAACTGCTTTACATATAGATTTGTTTTATCATTTAACCATTGTGCAGTAAAAAGCCTACGTGTAATTGAATTTAGCAAAGCCTGTTAAGAATATATTTCAAAGCTCCGTACGAAAGCCGTGAGAACCAGATCCGAAAGAATAAACCATCATCCAGCATGGATTCACATGGTAATGAATATTCCCCTGTCAGGCCGGGAATCCTCAGTAAAAAAAACTGTTTCACTTACAATTTGTCTTTTTCCACTAAACTCTGGATCATACTGCCCCATCCAATGACTGCCCTCTCCTCAAGCCTCTCCTCTGGCAGCCCTCTTCAGATTTTTACTGCACGTTCAAATGTTGGGAGTCCTGTTTTGCTCTGAGCTTTTCTACGTTTTCATGCTTTTTCTTTTTGATTAACAAGTTTTAATTGTCATATAGAGCCTGTGCTCCTTTGACCGGCAAGCAGGGATCCATTGTCGGCATATTTCAGCACTCATCGAAGGCAAGAATCGGTGAAGATTCAAGAAGGCCAATGCGCCTACACCCCACGCCGGACCATGTCGGAGGACAAGGAGGGAGGCTTCCTCTTTAAGCTTTGCTCCAGCTGTGGATTGAGGAATGTGAGGACAAACCCCTCCAGTGCCTCTGTCTCCATCCGGACCACAGCGAAGCGCATTGTGAAATCTGCCTTGGGTTCTCTAAGCGGACAGTCGAGGATCATTGCAGTAGGTTGCTGGCGTGGTTGAAAGCCAAGGGCCTCTACCCCGTGCGGCAAGCCGAGGCATGCCTCACCCAGGACAGGCCGGTCCGAAAAGAGGGCTTTTAAGTCCTTTGAGGGCGCTCCATCCGTGGGGGCCCAAGAGAAGGGCAAGCACTGCAAGTCGGTTTCCATCGGGGTCGCTGCTCAAGCGTGTCCCGTAACGGGCAATGTGCACTAATCTTCTGTCTGCCTCCATCTCCAGTCATCTCTCCAGCTCCTCCTCGAATGAGAAGGTCGGGTAACCCAGGGCAGATGCAGGAGAAGCTGGAGAAGACCAAGGCACAGGGAAAGGTGTCCGACCTGTCCATGACGGCCGAGGTAGTCCAGGCGAAGTCATCCTCAACGATCTAGCTGGTGGCAGCCGCCCTCTTGAAGTCAAAAGGGGCTGACCCGGTCCCGGGTGCCCCGGCGGTACCCAGAGAATATCTGCCCCCTAATCAAGCTTTGTTAGAATCAGCGCTCTGGCCATAGTGATGCAGTTAGTATGCGTGAGGAACTGGCGACTGTTTAGCAGTGTAAACCGTGGAGCAGGCGAGGGCTGATATGTTTATTCATAGTGAGATTGGGGTGTGTATGTAATATAGACAACTAGACTTACTCATAGTGACTGAAACCTGGCTCCACCAAGCTTCTGGACCAACACTCACAAAATAAAATCATCTCTAAAAGAAACCTACTAGCGGATAAACATACTACCTCGAACCCAATCACTAAGTCCATAGGAGACCACACTCCTATGTTCAATTTCGCTTCAGTTTCCCAAGAAGTAGTTCTGAATACAATAGCTAAACTAAAAGCTTCTAACTGCAAAGGCAACAACTTCCCAGCACATCTTGTCAAACTTTGCCCCCACCCTCACCCCTATCATCATTTCCTCTTTCAACTCTAACTTACTCCCAGCTAGCATTAAAGAAGCGTGGGTCACTCCACTATTAAAAAAAAAAAAAAACGAACCTACTCTAGATCCGCTCACCCCTACCAACTACCGGCCCATAACTACATTCCCTTTCCTTCTTAAAATCGACAAATTAGCTTATAATCAAATACAAACCCACCCCGACCGTTTTTTTTCGTCTAAGTGAGAGTAAGTCATTGTTAAACCAAAAAGACGATTCTTTTGTCCTTGCTTAGTGACAATTGGAGCTAAGGTGTCTATTGTATTAGTAAGGCATTCATGATAGAAGGTTGCCATGGCACAGGGATTCTCATTATTGATACTTTGGTCATTGAGGGCGTTTATTAACATTGGGTTAAGGTTTTCTGCCGAGAATTTGCAGATGTTTCTAGTTGCATAGGATTCCGCTGTGGTGGGTTTGAGCGAGCCTGGATCGTTACATGCGATAGAGAAGTTTACACTATGATGGTCAGAGCAGGACAGCGTTAATGGAATCTATAGTTACTGCGGTATTGAGCGATGGTATCCAATCTAACTTTCTCCCTTTCGCATGGGTGGGTGCGTTCACGAGTTGTGTGAAGGACATGTCTTTCAGTGCACTATGAAGTGCTTCTGCTTTATGATCTTGGGCAGCGTTGAATCCAAGATTCAGGTCACCAAGGACTATTCATTTTGTTTTCGGTTTGATGAGTGGTGTTAATAATAGGGGTATATCTAATTCAGGTTGTAAATTAGTGTTGGGCGCTCTGTAAATAGTTACTAGGTTGATGGTGCTTTTATGGTTGGTAGCTAGTTTGGCTAGTAGGATTTCGTACCCGTCTAAGTTGTCAATGGGGCACGCTCTTATTTTTAATATTATTTTAGAAATAATCGCTATCCCCCCCCCCCACTGATTTCGTTCTGTCGGTCGTAATGATAGTGTAATCTGGAGGAATGGCAATGGTGAGTGTCGGTCCAGAAGCTTGGTGGAGCCAGGTTTCAGTCACTATGAGTAAGTCTAGTTGTTGCTCATTAATATAATCATGTATTTCAATGGCATGGGCGGCTTTGGAGTGAGCATTAATGAGCGCTGCTTTGGGGAACATGGGGGGGGGGGTTGGCTCTTGGATGGAAGGTGTTGAACATGTGTTAGAAGTCTCAATGGTGATAGTGGATTAGGTGTGGTAGTCGTTTAGTTTAGTTTAGCTTGGCTTGGTAGGCTGGTGGGGGTGCTGTACCTATGGTGGTGGGTGTGGCTGGGGCAGATTTACTGCAGTGGTTTATACTTTGAGACCTAGGGGGTTCTGTTCTTGTTTTGTAACGGGAGCAATGAATGCTGCTTAGTTTTGGTATTACCCCAATTAGTACACGGTAGGGTGATGAAGGTCCGTGAGCGGAGTCTAAAGCATCTAAATGCCCCTTTGACCGGATGAGTCATTTTTGCTGAGATATTGGTTTTGACTGTGTGGGGATTGGAAACGGTCAGTGGTTTAGGGACATTACTAGTGTCTGTTTGGATGTTAGTCTGGGGAAAGTGTTGTGGGAAGGGGTTGGTATGTGGTAGGATGGGAGTGGGGCAGGGGATGGGGTGGTGGGTGCATGCTGCTCTGAGAAGGCCATTTTTATAGGTAAGAAAGTGGGAACCTGTGCATGGCACGTTGCATGGTATGATACAGAAAGGGAACATCATGATCAATAGCCAACCTCGCATGGTTTAGCAGAATTTGTCTAAGCATGTTAAGCTCGGTCAGATTCGGCAGAGAAAGCTAGTTCAGGTGAGGCACAACAGGCTAGTTCAGGTGAGGCACAACAGGCTAGTTCAAATGGGGAACATAATCTAATGTGGCTACACTCCGTAGGTGATACGACAGGGAGCTGTTATAAGCCCCGCTGCTGGAGTTTCTACCCGACAAGCAAGCGGGTCGAGGCGCTCGATCCTCCAGGAGGGGGAGGTGGCATCAGATCATGCCATCAATGTTGTCCTGGAAATTGTGGACATGGGGTTCCGACAGAATGCGAATGGTGTCTGCCTCCATCGTCGGCCGGTTGAAAGCCACCAACTTCCGTCAGTGTTCCAGATGAGGGTGATGGACATACCCTTGGACAGGGACAAACTTTTTGGGATAGCCGTTGTCTAATCATTGCAGGCCATTAAGACGGACATGGCCCTCTTAAGCAGCATCGCCCGTCCTTTCGTACCGCCAACGGAAAAACTGGCAGATCGTCGAAAGGTTTCCTCTTCATACTGCCAACCCTCCAGATCCACAACGCCTACAGAGGCAATTCCAAGCTTACGATGGAGGTGGCCTTCGTCGCTCCCAAGGCGGCACGCAGGCCCCAAGCAGGATTGAACCGGTCGGGACGTCAGGCCCCCACCCATGCACCCCAATGGGATTCCGGCTGGCGAACTCCGTCAGCGAGTGGCAGAAGAGCTACAGTGACCGATACTGGATACTCTCGCCCACGGACACACTCGAGTTCAAACAAGTTTCCACGGATACCACTGGTGGCCCGACAGGAGCAGCACATCCCTCAGCTCCTGCAAGCTGTATGGGCCTTTATAAGAAAAGGGGTCCTAGAGCTGGTTCCAAAGCTACTTCTTGGTAAGCAGCCTGGGGGCTGGCGGCCCATTCTAGACCTGTAGCGCCTCTGCAAATACCTCAAGTCCCAAAAATTCAGGATAGTCACGTTGCAGCACGTGCTCGGCCAACTGGAATAAGGAGAATTTTGTATGTTACTGGGTCTAGAGGACTCGTACTTCCACATCCCCATTCACAAGAAGCATCGGAAGTTCCTGCACTTCGTGGTGCAGGGAAGGCAGTCCTGGTACAAGGCCTTTCCCATCAGGCTGATGTCGCCCAGGGTGTTCACTAAGTGCCTGGCCCCAGTGGCAGCCCATCTCCATTTACAATGGATACATGTGTACCCGTACCTCGACTACTGGCTCATCCGTGCGAAGTCAAGGGAAGTAGCCGTCGTACACATGGAAAGGACCGTCCAGCTGCTGACGGATATGGGGTTCTCTGTCAACTATCCAATGCCATGCTTGATACCATCAAAGAATTTGCAATTCCTGGGGGTGAGGCTCAACAGTCTCCTGCCTGGCAGGCCCCTCTGAGAGAGGATGGCGATCATGGTGCAACAGTTGTTGCCACTGAAGACTAGCCACATTGCGGACCATCAAGTCGCTGCTTGGCATGTTGTCGTGCATTTACCTGATCAGACTCTGCAGGTTGTGGATGCAACACCCTTCAGGAGTTCCTGGACGCTTGGTGGATCTAGGTGTCCGGAAGCTTCGCAAATAAGAGCGCTTGACGAGGAGTTCAATCGAACGATATGGTCGAGAGGCGTGTGCTCAAACATGGTGGGGCGGGTACAGATTTACAGAGCCCCCGTACCGGAGACTATCACCACAGACGCTTCACTGGAGGGGTGGGGAGCACACACCGGACGTCTCTACGCCTGTGGCTAATAGAGGGGGAATCTCCACATCAAAGTCCTGGAGCTGCGTGCAGTGTTCTGAGCCCTTAATTCATTCCTTTTGTCCCTCAAAACAAGGCGGTGAGGGTATACATGGACAATAACACCACAATGTTATACATCAGGAAACGGGGGGGGGGGGGGGGGGGAGTACCAGCTCCCAGCAAGGCGCAGGACTTGTGGCACTGGGCCGTCACACCATGAGATGTTCCTCATTCCTTTTCACCTGACAGGAGTCATTGCTGACTCCCTAAGGTGGGAGCTGCACTCTTGCCAACAGTGGGAAGTTCGATAGGATCAAGTGGACATCCCCTTCCTCAGATGGTGGCAGACCCCAGATCGATTTGTTTGTGACGGTAACAAATTCCAAATGCCAGAGATTTACTAGAAGGTTCCACCAGCCAAGGAGCATGGGGGGGGGGTGTATTTTCCTTCCCGTGGGAGAGCCTGTTCCTGTACGCATTCCCTCCATTGCTTCTCCTTCTGCAAGTCATCAATCGACTCAAACGGTGTTGATGCAGGATGATCCTGGTTGCCCCGGCGTGGCCGAGGCAGATTTGGTACCTGGATCGTCTCAGCCTATCTGTGGCCCCGATCAAGCTGCCGGTGGTCGCGGCGGATCTGCTTGCCAGAGGAGGCGCAACCCTGCATTGGGATCGCTGAACCTGAAGGCTTGGCTCCTGCAGCCTTAGAGTTTGGAGGGTAGAAGCTTCTGGCGAACTGCAGGGAGGTCCTTGCCAGGGCCAGAGCATCATCGACTCTTCAGTGCTGCGGGCACAAGTGCAAACGTTTCGCAATGTGGTGCCAGACTATCAGGACTCCAATCTTGAATCTTCCTGCAGAAGTGATGCTGGCCCACCAGACCCCCCAGGTGGAAAATAAAACTTGGAGTAGTAATGAAAGACCCAAAGTAGATCAAAATGCTGGAAAAGAAGTTAAAGTACAATTGAATGAAAATCAAATTCGAGGACCTTTATCTAAAGAAGAAAAGGAGAGAAGACGCAAAGAGAAATTATGTCTGTATTGTGGAGATGGAATACATTTTGTAGGAAAATGCCCACATGCTCCTAAAAGACTTCCTTCTTTTCCTGGAAAAGGACAAGTTGTAGCAAATACCATTCAGACAGCTATACCACATATCACTCTTAATGTATCCTTATATTGGGAAAGTAAATTCAAATGTGGAGGTCCATGTGTGATTGATTGTGGAGCAACTGGAAATTTTATGGATTTGACTTTGGGAGAGAGATTGGGGGTGCCTGTGGTAATTAAGGGAATTCCTGAACAAGTAAGAGCAGTAGATGGTACACAATTGACATCTGGGTTAATTACAAAAATGACAGGTGTGTTAAGAATGAAGATTGGTGAAGAACATGGTGAGGAAATTGTGTTTGCGTTAATTGATGCACCACAATTACAAAAAACAGGAATGCCATGGTTAACTTTACATAACCCATATATTGATTGGGGAAGAAGAACAGTAGAGTTCAAGTCAGAAATTTGTAATGAACAATGTTCTAAATCATTTCAAGAATGGGATCAGGAAGGAATTTCTGAAATTCAAGGAATTTGTTTAGCTGCTGGAGTTGTTAAGGAACATGTGATAGGAGCTGTGTCTGGTTGTTTACCTGATTGTTATCAAGAGTTCAAGGATATGTTTGATACTCAAGTAGCTAAAGAATTACCTCCACATCGCTCATTTGATTGTAGAATTGAACTTGAGGATGGAGCACCTATACCTTGTGGGAGGGTTTATGCATTGACGGAAAAGGAAAATGAACATTTAAAGGAATATATTGATGAGAATTTAGCCAATGGGTTTATTAGACATTCACAATCCCCGGCAGCTTCACCAATATTTTTCGTACCCAAAAAAGATAAGACTTTGAGAACATGTATTGATTATAGGGCATTGAATAAGATCACAATCAAAAATAGATATCCATTACCTTTAATATCAGTTATGTTGGACAGAATTCAAGGAGATAAAATATTCTCTAAATTGGATGTAAGAGGAGCATATCATTTAGTGCGAGTGAGAGGGTGACGAATGGAAGACAGCATTTAGGACTAGATATGGATTGTTTGAGTATCAAGTTATGCCATTTAATTGTGAAAGAATCTTTTGAAAAGAAAACTATTCTAGAATGCTTGAATGAATTTTATGTTGTAATTCACTATAAGAATTCATATTTCCTCTTTGAAAGTTCATTAAATTATAGAATCATGTTAGAGATACACGCTGTTGCTGACTTTCTGGAAAAGCATGTTTTATTTCTTTTCTCCAATGAAGAAATAAGAGTCTTTAATTGAAGAGTCTTTTCTACATTACTGTGGCTTGAAGCCGAACCGCGCACACTGAAGACGAGCCGCGCACACAAGAAAACGTTCCGCGCACCTTGAGATGATCCACGCACCCTGCGCACTTTGAAGTTGATCCGCGCACTCCGGAGATGAGCCGCGCACACCAGAAAAACATTCCGCGCAACTTGAGGTGATCCGCGAACACTGAGATGATCCGCTTTGCCTAATACGAACGCGCAGAAACCTAATTGCGCCTGTTAAATGAAACGTTACAATTCACCCTTATAACTTACTACTAACTGAATTCACCGATTGAGTCCTCCGTCGGTTTAATTACTTCCCCGTAACTTCACACAAGGTAACCGCAAACGTTCCAACCAGGAAGTCTGAAGTAAACATTTGAAAGGACGTACAATTCACGCTAATAGGTCCTTTCCTCAAAAGTAACTATAACGAATTTCACGAGCACGCGAAATTTCAAAATACTTTTGTAAGTAAAAATATTGTAAAAACTAATAAACTCAACCAATGAATTATTTCTACTTCACAAAATGTTTTCACCAGAAATTACCGTAAACAATAAGTAAATGCAGCCGCAAATACTAAACTGAGTGATTATTTATCAGCCAGTAAATGACACAAGCAAAGAGCACATAACAGTTCATAGTTAGAAGTCAGATTCAAACTATTTTAAACAGCTTCTTGATTCTGATTATTAAGATACATTTGACATTTAGTTAACATTTTCCTGTATTTGACTTAGCTTGCTTCATCTGTCAGGAAATAGTTCTTTAGCACTGAATAAGTTCTTCCTGAAAACTCCTTGTCTTCTCAGTAATATTTTCTTCTTGAATGAGTTCCTTGAAATCACTATAGTAAACTTTTTTCTAGAGCTATTATAACTGCTACCTCACACTAAGGGAACTGGAATGAAAGGCAGTTTAGAATCTTGGTGACAGTGCCACATTACCTCACAGCACTTCTCATCCAATCATTGTTGTGTAATAGACCCACCATCTTGGCTTGGGAAATTAGATACTTCCTGATTAGATTAACATTAAGGAAAGTTATTTTAATAATTTGATGTAAATTTCAGAATCAACATCCATACATCATTCAACCATATTTCTGTGATGGTGTAATCTTTAAAATGAAGGCTTTTTAACAAAGTGTCTCTTTGAACATGTGTAATTGTACCCTGGAATCCTGACACAGACTCAGAAGATCAACCCTTTTGAGGGTCACTGGCACGCAGATTCTTCCATACTAGCCATTGGCCATGGCGGGGCTGAAGCATGCTTCCAATGCGCATCTGGCAGCTATCTCCAACTACACTAGCTCTCTGGGACGGTCTTCTTTGTTACCACCACCTCATCAAATAGTTTCTCAAAGGACTGTTTTCATTGTTCCCGCCGGTGACTGTGCCTGCCTCGACATGGGAACCTAATGTGGTACTGACATGGCTCATTGGGGGGCACGGAGGATGGGGGGGGCCCTTCGTGCCTATGCATCAGGTCCCACAAGTTCCTATTGTGGAAAACTGCTTTCCTCGTGGCCATCGCCTCTGCCAAGATGGTAGGTGAAAGCCAGACCCTATCCTGCAAACTTCCGTTGCTGACTTTTCATGACCCGAGGGTGGTGCTTTGGACGCACCCCTCCTTCATGCCAAAGGTTCCGTCTGTGTTCTTTCCAAAACCTTCGCCGCTGGCTGAAAGGATATTGCACTCACTGGATGTTGCTTGGTCTCTGAAGTTCTATGTGGCAAGTAACAACGTGTTTCCAGAAAACATCTCAACTTTTTGTGAACTTTGGTCCTGTGAACCATGGGCAGGCCTTGTCCAAGGCTTCCTTCTCCAGGTGCCTCTCCGGCTGTATCACACAGTCACCAGTTGGCAAACCGACTGCTGCCGGCTGCCAGAGAGCCCATTCTACTCGAGTGATCGCTCCGAGGGCTTTCCTGTCTGGTGTGCCACCTGCTGGACATCTGCAGGGCTGCTATGTTGAAGTCCATGCACACCTTTACAAGATTCTACTACGTCGACAGGGATTACAAAGCTAGTCCAGGGTCTGCCTAGCAGTGCTACGCAACCTATTCGCATGAAGGCGAGTCTATTGGTAAGGGGAATTGCTTCTGTTGAGCCTTGCCACCTCCTGTGGTTGTGTAATGTTGTACTGCTATGTATTCGTTATTCATGGACATGTGAATCTATGCCAGACTCCATGCTGGAGAAAGAACAATTTACACATGCAACTTGTTCTCCAGCATGGGTCTGGCATGGATTCACATGCGAACCCTCCCTCCTGCCCCTCTGCGGCTCTTCTTTGTTATGCTGCCACTTTACGTGCTACCAAATCTGAAGATGGCTGCTAGACGAGGGGCTTTGGGAGAGGGCAGTCTATGGCTGGGGTAGTATGACTCAGAGTTCAGTGTTTGGTTTAGAGGAGGAAGACAGTTTGTAAGTGAAAGTGAAACTGTTTTTCTTTTGCCAAGGATTCTCGGCCTGACTACTGAATCCATGCCAGACCCATGCTGGAGAACAATAGTTGCACGTAAGTAACTTGTTCCTTTCTGCTAATTGGACAGGGCGAAGGCAAGTCCACTCAAATACAGTGAGATTTTGCATTACATGAAATAAATTAAGATTATTTGAAACAGGCTAAAACGGAAATCAATGGGCTATAACGTGCAATAGAATAAAGTGATGTCTGGTTTAATATTTTAATGAACAATTGCAGCAAGTTGTACATTGATCAAATGTAAGTTCCATTTGGAGTGTATAAACACACAATCTGAGTGCAGCACTGAAAACAAACCAAATTCTGTAGAATTTAGGTAGATGATGCGTGATAATGGGAGTGGACGGGCAGTAAGGGAAAGCGGAAATGAGCATCTTTCCTAAGAACATTGAATTTCATTTTGCTTTTGTTATTTTTGCCAGCTTAATCTCCACATTGTAAATGCAGTAAAAAAGCAAAATTCATGAGCAATAATGCAACATTTTCAAAAGCTCTGCTCCTGTGTTCCTTAAGGATTATACTGCAAGTTTGTATTCTGTTTTTACCTGAAGTGTAGATCCAGGTATTGCAATAACCTAATCTCCTCCAGTCCCCCAGTCCTGGCTGCACCGGTGCTAGGTGCCTGATTGTTAATAAAACCATTAGTTATGTATGATGCATGTATAATGCCTAAAGAGTACGAATGTTTGAGACTAACCACAGGCATGGAACTGCCATGTACATTAACCATGTACATGGCCTGCACTTTTTGCTCTTCAGACCAACATAGATTCTAAAATAAAAACGAATTCCTGTTACAAAAATCACTGGATGGGAATAGTTTGTGCCATGGGCCTGTAAAAACCAGGTTGTGATAGCTTCATGGTTCTTTTATAAGAATGATTTCAGAGAACTTCAGTGTGCTGGTTATTACTTTTTCAAATGACAAATGAATAGCATTTGACTGTGCTAGTAAAAAGCCTTTGGAGAAGCGCTTTTCTAGATTGGATGAAAATCTACCTTGTTTGAGTTTCTTTTGACCTGCGGTTCGAGCTTTGGTTATATGTTGACTTTGTTTTGCCCATTGGCTTTCCCTCTTTCCCAATGTGGGTGTTTGGAGGAGGGAGGCAGTTGGGTGCGATATCTGCCAGAGGAAAAGGGACAAAGTCCATTTTCTATTAATATGGCGGTCGCAGGCTGGAGGATATTTGTTCCAGCAAGTAAGTGGGGAGGGATGAGATGGGAGATGGGCGGGGGGATACGGGGGGGGGGTTGTTAAGTGCAGGGGTGGCCAAGTAACTGGCAGGCATCCTGGTGCCTCCCCACATCACAAAAGAGATGGTGCCACTCAGAGAATACCCTCTGGTGGCTGGAAAGAGCGGACGGTATCTTCTGACCTGCTCTTTCAGCCACCTGACTGTCTGAGCACCCTTCTCCGGGTGTGAATGCTTTTTCGCCTAGCACAGCGGTTGGAACCTTGGTCGCCAGATATTGGCCGTTAGTAAACTGGGAGGGATCATAGTCGTAAGTCAGAGCCATAGGTTGCATAGCCCTGATATATTAAGTCTCCTGCAGCCATAAAGTGTTACATTTCAGTGCCCCCTTAATGCTGGTGTAATGCCACTGGCTTCTGGATATGTATCTGGTGCATGTGACACTTCTGAGCCTGTGGCATACGTGGATGGATGGTGGCATTTGTCATCAAATGAATACCCTTTGGATGTAGGCCTGGGAGTTGCAGTCAAACTACCTGCACTGAACCTGATGAAAGTATCACCAGGAATCCATAACTCCTTGTGAGCTTGCTGCAGGCCTAATCATTGACCGTCTGTTTTGGATCTTCCTGCACACGTGTTCTTAAGGACTCGACCAGTCTTGGTGCCAGTACCTCCTTTGCCATCCATCAATCATTTTCAACATCTAGCAGTTGCTGGCTTTGCAAACTTTGCTCGCCCCAGTACGACTATTCGGATGAATAAAAGTTACTCTAATGCAGGTTTTACCCTGTCGCCATTACTGGCCAACAAGCCACTATTAAATGGTTTAAGACAATCCCAGACCAGAGGGGGTGAAATTTGGGACGGTCACGCACAAGCTCTGTTTGTGAATTTGATTTTCACAAAGTCGAACCCTAGATAACAAGAAACCTGTTTATGCAATTAACTATGCCAAATCATGTGCACTCAATACAACAGCCCCCAAGACTGATATACAATTATTGGCACAATAATTCCTCTTTAAATGGCAACTAGACAAACTTAAATACTTAAACCTATTCATTAACAAATCTCTCAACCCATTGTTTAGCATCATTTCTTTCCCAGAGCTTTGGAGTTGCTTCTTTGCTGATTTAGAGAGATTGAGGAAAACAGAAATCTCCTAGTTCATCACGTGTACAGCCATGACAATGAAACTTCGTCCACACCTACTTTATCCTTTCCAGACCATTAACAATTAAAATTCCACTGGCAGCAATTAAAATAATTGCAGGTATGAATCTGACATTTTGTGTCTGGGTAGGCCTCCTACAATATCTAGTGGAGTGCTAATTTGATTGAGACAGCAAGGGGATTGCCACACCAAATATTCACATATATTTGATAGCTGCACAGATATCAACCAAATTGGTCTTGACTGATGCCCAACAAAAAAAGTTACAAATTGAACAGCACAATCTTGATGTCTCTCTATGCCACTTGCCTTGGCTCTCCCTCAAGGATTGCCCCCTCACGATTATTGAAGTGCTCATCTACTTGGTCCAACCTTTTCTACTAGGATATGGCCGTTAAACAATTCACTGTATAGTCCTATACTTCACCGTTAGCTCCTGTGTTGGGAAATCCAGGTTTCACCCTGTGGTAAGATGGCAATGCGTTTAAATGTAAAGGGGGGTGGGGGAGTGGTCTTAACACATTAGGCCAGATGTATGAGTAGGAGGTTCCTCTCAATGTAGCCTTTTCATTAGAGAAAACCAAGAATTTCGCTACACACTATTGCGTCATTTTGGGCCCCAGCCACAGGTTAGAAGGGGGGGAGCTAGGCAGCGTAGACTGTTCGGTAAGAATTACTGCAGTCCAACTGGTGTGGGACTACACAAGACTTGGTAGTAGGTTACCCACTTTTTAATATAGGCCAGTACTACACAAGCTGGTAGTGTGACTGAGCAGAGAGGCATATCTGAGCAGACCAAACTTATTTTAAGAAGGGTAATGTGAGCTGTACAATGAAATCGGTATTTTGTATTTGTGGTTATTGATTGTTTATATCGCGCTTTAATCCAAGGCGCTTTTACATGGCAACATTATCAGGTGGTACAATCAGACATGAGATGTGACAAAGTATGCACAAAATCAGTTTTGCTAGGACAGATGTAATTTCAGTGCTTTGCTGAATAGGAAGTAATAGGATGGAAAGAGGTAGATTCCAGTGTAAAGGAGCAAGATATGCAAATGTGCGAAAACATGATTGTGCACCGGGAGGAGCTGGAACTGTCAGTCAGAACTGAGTAATCGAACAGAGAGCTAGCAGGAGAGTAGAACAAGACTAGTGGGGAGAGATGGTCAGGAGTTAGATAGGAGTACCCTAATTGCAGCATTAAAGATGGATTTTGGAGGAGAAGTCGAGATACAGGAAGACAAGAGCGTGGTAGAGCAATAAAAGACGTGCAAAGATGAGCAGTTAGGAGTAGTTTATTTGATTCCAAAGTTAGAAAAGAGTGAACTATTTTGATATTGAATAAGTGATACCGACAAGCTTGAGGAGATAGAGATATGGTGTTTAAAGGATAAGCCAGCCCCAAGTTGCGAGCAGTGGTTCCAAAAAATAGCTGATATGGAGGAAATTAAATAAATGGAGGGATAGTAGTGGAAGGGAAAAAGAGTAATTCCGTTTTTGCGGTATTGGAAGTAAGATAATGGGTAGCCATCCATGATTTGATGGCCATTGAGCATGCAGAAAGCTGGGCGTGAATATCAGAAGAAAGAGAAGGATAGGAGGAGCTGCGAATCTTCAGCATACAAGTGGTGAGAAAGACCAAAGGGAAGAAATATTTGCAAGAGGAGAAGTTGGAGAGAGAAAAGGAAAGGCCCTAAAACTGACCCTTGTGGAACACCGTGGGCAAGAGGATGGGAATCGTTCCACCCCAGCAAACAGAACGTTCGATGAGATGAGTAGGATTTAAACCAAGAGAGGACAGAACCCAAAAAACCATAGGATGATAGGGAGGCTAGAAGAAGCTGGTGATCAACACTGGACCTTTCAGTATCAGAAAGGTCCAGTAAGATGAGAATAGAGGAATGTTTGGAATACTGATTTGTGAGTAAGGAGATAAGAACCGAAAGAGCCGTTTCAGTAGAATGCATTTGTCAAAATCCTGACTGAAAACCTGGAAGAATAGTTGTTAAAAACAAAAGAAGAGACTTGAAGATAGACAAGACGTTCAAGTAGTTTTGAGAAGTAAGGGAGAAGAGAAATAGGCCGAAAGTTAGAGGCAAGAGAAGGATCAGCTGAAGGTTTCTTCAAGATAGAATAATTGAAGCGTGTTTAAAATAGAAGGAAACGTTGAAGATGAGAGACAGATATTAAAGAAAGAGGTAAGATATGACTGTAAAGGAGGATAGACCTTAGAGTTAAGTGCTGATGGGATAGGATCTGTTGGGGCAGCAGTATGTGATGGGCACGAGGCAGCAGTAGGGAAAGTTTTGTGACAGAAGAAAAGTATGATATAGAGGCAGCCGGAGGAGGAATAGGTGGGAAGGAGGTACAAAGAGAAGACCGTGGAGAGGAGTCAATTGCAAGGCAAAGAGAAGTTACCTTAGCAATATAAGAAGCAGATGAGGAAGAGTTAAGTGAAGGATCCAGAGTAGGAGGGGAAAGAAGACCGGTCAAAGTTTGAAAGACGTCGTTGGTGAGTAGACTGAGCATGGCGAAGATCAGAGAAATAAGAGCGCTTAGCAGCTAAGAGGCAGGTATCACATAGGAAGTGCTATGATGAGTAAGATTTGAAGTCAGTAAATGCAAGTAAACAATTAAACACTTGCACATTTATACACAGATATTTACTGCATTCTTTAAAATGCAGTAACTCCCAAATTAGGATTATATTCAAACAGTGAACAATAAAGCTGGTGAGTAATTCGTATGTTACACATGTTCCTGCAACTGGAGGTGACGTAATATGAAGTCAGTATAGAATTTATATAGAATCACCTTTTGCACTATTAAGTTTTAAAGGAAGGAAAGGTTTGGGTTAGATCAGAACAGACTGATGGGTTATGAGAAGTTGGAGTTGCCCAAAGGGATGAAGGCAGTCCATTATCCCAGCATTAAAGTGATCAATATTTAAAACCTGTAAGGGGACCAGCACTGCCAAGACAATAGGTTCTGAAGGAGGCCTTTAGGGAGACGGGACAGCCAAAGTCAGTGGGCAAAGTCCAAGTTATGTTGCCCTTCTTAGAAAAATGTTCTTGAATAGTCGGTCAAGAGAAATGACAGCAACTCAAGAGGATTCACCTTTTGAAAGCACAAGCTGTCAGGCCATTGCAGGTAAGTTGAGGACAACTTCATGTAGGCTATGGCAGAAAAATAGGATTGGGCAAGGTTATAGAACTTCAAAGTTTGAGAATGCTACCTTACATTGTAATGAGTAAATTACATTGGGTCCTGGAATGTAAAGGTTTAAATAGCCCTAGGGCAGTTTTGTGGCGAATAAAGGTGGACATGGTATTTCTGCAAGAGACGCACATGCTAGATTCTCAACACAGTTCACTATTGAACAGCAGATTTACACCGGCATTGCTGAGCTGTTACAAAACAAATTAGTGAAGGATACTGAAGGAAGATTCATATTGGCTGATATTCTACTAGACAATTAGAATATTACTATTGTATTGTACTTGTCTTTTATATAGCGCCTTTTACATTTTTTATAGTTTCAAAGCGATGTTAGTGGGAATGTCCTCAGAGGAATAAAGCCCAGTTTGTTGGAGGTCATGGAGTAAACAAAGTATTAATGTGTGCGTTTCCCCAAATAAGTCTTAGCATGGCTGGCCAGGCTCCAGTTGTGAGCAACCCATGCGTGCATGCATGTCTGAAGATGGCAGGAGTGCTGTGTCCAGCGTTCCCAAATTTGTCATAGGTCTGCTCTGCTCTCTAATGTTAGAGGTTTTGAGGCGTACCCTGGTGTGAGTAGGCGGAGAGTTTTGTGAACGGCACAACCACATTTTGTCATAGTCCTTGCTGTGTTCTGATGTGTGAAGGAAAGGTCTTTTTTCGGTGCAGAGGATGTGCTGAGGAAGCGTGTTCCAGATGGTGGGAACTAGGATAAAGAAAGCCGAGCTGCCAACTGGTGGAGTGGTAAAGGGGAATGGCGAGGGTGAGCGCTGAGCTCAAATGTCTTCTGGGGGGTTGATGGTGGTTGATTTTGTATTTTGAAGGAACTCTGGTCCTGTATTCCGGAGGGGTCTGTGTGATGCACATGGCTTTGAAGGTTGTTCTTGGGCTAAACGGGAGCCAGTGCAATATTATAAGTGCAGGAGGGTGAGGGGTCGGGGGGGGTTGGGGTATTCTCTGGGCGAGAGTTCAAGGAGCAGACCCTGCCGTATTTTGGATTTGTTGAAGTTTCCTGAGATGGTGTGCCGGGACACCAAGATAGAGGGAGTTTTTGCGTTGTCTAGACGGGAGATGATGGCCAGTATTGCAGAGAATCTTTGGGAATAGGAGATGTAGGGAAAGATTTGTTTTAGGGGTTGGACGTGGCAGGTTCTGGATACAGATGTGTTTGGAGAGAGTTCTGCATCAATGGTGCGTCCAACATTTTTAACGCAGGTGGAGGCGGTAGGTGGGGCTCCCTGGGCAATTGGCTGTGGTAAAGGCTGTGGGGGGGGGGATCAGCAGTTTTGCCGAATATAGTGATTTCTGATTTGCCTGGGTTAAGGATTAGGTGTTTGGTAATCATCCATATGCTATATCCGATAGGCAAGTGAAGAGGTCGGAAATGTGTGAGCAGATAAGCGCTTGGTGTAGGCTCAAGTAGAGGTTGAAGAGGATGGCTGAAAGGGAGGCTTCTTGTGGCACCCCTTTTGTGACTGAGTGAGGGATGGATCAGGAATAAATAAAAGGGCATTGTCTTTGATGCCCAACGTGAGGAGCCTGTTCTTGAGTATTGAGTGGTTGATGGTATCAAAGGCTGCTGATAGATGCAGGAGGATGACAGCAGAACACTTTTTAGGTCGTCCCAGATGGAGGCCATTGAGGATTCTGTTCCACAAAGGGGTCGCAACCCCGATTGTGCCGGCTTGAGGCTTTTTGGATTCTGTGAACAAGCCACGTTGCTCGTATGCAGTGCGGTCAGTTATTTTAGCAATGATGGGGTCAATATGTAGACTTTGTTCAACAGTCAATACCTTCTTTAAAGACCTAACCTTGCACCAGAGGGAAAGGGGAATGGTAATATCCTCTGTCTTGATTTGAATTGTTCTGCACCACATGCAGGAGCTTTCAGCACATTGTAGATTCTCTGGACAAAGCACTACAAAAGAACTTTAAAAACATGCTTGAGATTCTTACTATTTGGAGAATCAAATACCCTGGTGTAAGGAAATGTACCTTCCAATCACTGCTAATCTCATATAATTGATTAAACCTAGATGTGGATGTTCAGGAGAGGGACATGTAGGACCACGCTAGTGTTTCATTGAATATTTGTAATAAGGCAGAACGAAGTGCAAAAAGTCTGAATTCGTTTATTTTACGAAATTGAAGCTGTCCAGAAAATATATATTTTTTGAAAGCATAGGAATACATGTTCCTAGGGAATGATGACTAATTGGATGTGAAATAGACTGAAAGCACTTTATGACAAAGTGGATCAGCAGGTGGAAAGGGAATGTTCTATGTTGGACTGGCATTTTAGCAGAATGCTGAAAAGGTTAGTATGTTTGCTAGTAAACTTGATGGTATCCTAGAACACGACCGTTAAAAATTTGATGCGTGAAGATGGCAACTCCATAATGACTAATGTTGAAATGTTGAGTGTTTTAGCTCGTAAAATGAAACCAGTTACTCTGACATCACCCAATGGTATGGACATTGGACTCCTTTTTTGGGAAACATTTAATTACCATGTTTAACTGACGAGAAAAGGCCAACTTGGGTAGACGCAACAAAAAAATGAAATCCTTCTAGCAATTGATGGTCTACAAAAAGGTGAATCGCCTGGCCAAGATGGATTACCCATTGAATTGTATCAGTCGTTCTCAAATGAACTGGCTTCAGTTTTAAGAAAGTTGTAAAATTACATATTCTACCCAAAACTGGGGAAAGATCATTCAAAATGTGAGAATTATCACCCAATACCTTAACTCAGTGTAGACATAAACATTTACAAAAATGTATGCAAATGGGTTGAATCTCAAACAAGATTTATAAAGCAGCAATATGGTTGTGATAATGGAACACTTATTGACATACTTGGGTGTAATGATTTATAACATTGGTTTGGCAATAGTTTTTATAGAAGCTGAGATTTCTTAGACTGTGCCCTATATAAATTAGGCTTTGAGACCGAATTTCCAAAATGGTAAAAGGTTTTACATACTGGAGCGGCAGCTAGAATCTGGGCAAATGGTGTTATGTTTGAAGGCTTTAACTCAAAAAGGGGAGCAAGACACGGCTGTCCACTTTCAATTTAACATTCTTTGGAACCGTTGATGGCCTATATTTGAAAAAAAATTTTGGACTAAAGATAGAGTAAACAGACTATAAAATATTGGATTACGCTGATGACCTGGTAATAATTCTGTCCAATCCACAAATTGTATGTTAAATATTGTGTGCAGCATTTACAAAGACATGTTTCTGCTCTGCTGTCAAATACTGTAGAAATTATTTTAATACTTGGCGGTGCACATGGTCTGAACAGAGTAAAATATTTGGGTAAATTGGTGCAAGACTTGTGAAATTATGGAAACTTCTTCTGCTGAATATCTGGGCTATCAAACATGACACCCCTCCTTAAAGCTTTGGTATACAATTGTTGCCTTTATAATTTTTCAAGAAAATGATTAAAAAGGATAGCTAGAGTATTTCAGATATTGTTGTGGAATGATCAGTGATAAGATTCCCTCCCACTAAATTTGGGCATGTAATGTTCAAAAAGGGGGATTTGAACATCCTCACTGGGGTAAATGTAACCGTTTTTATACTTAAATAATCCTCTTCTTATTTTAGACAAAATAAGACCCCTCCACCAACATGGTTGAGCATACAGGGGGAGGTTTGCCCCATTCAAATTGGATAAAATGTACTCAATATGAAAATTACCCCCTGTAGGCCAATTAACCTACAATACCAAGCACACCTGCCTAGAAAAGAATGGCCAAAAACGATGGTTTATAAAAATGCATCACGTCGAGTAATCCAGCAATACAATTAGGATGCTATATTGGAAGAGCTTGATTTAAAAAGAGGGTGATGAAGGTATGTGGTGTCGTGGGGGGTTGGGGGGTAATAGGTAATTAATTGTAATAGATCACATGAGAAATACAACTTGGGTGGGACAGAGCAAATGAGAATTCTTTACTACATTATCAAATGTTTCATGGTAGAGGCCCCACTAGCCGACGGCTTGTAATACTCTTCTGCCCTATTTGATGCACCTCCCCGATGGATCCACGTTTCTTTAACTTATGCCTGTTGAGATACAAAATGGTGAGCAGAACTAGAATGGGAAATATCTAAAACAATTGGAAGAATAACAGGAAGGCCCACCAAGATGAAATTGGATCTTGACCTACGTTTAATAGAACCACAGATAATACTGGAGTCAAGACCGAATGCATGCACACTGCCTCTTGGATAACAATTGCTGGTGTGCAAAGGAAAATATTGAGTTGATGAAAGGTTACTGCATTTTGAACAGATGTGCTAGACGGAATAGAAATAACTAATGCAAATATTACAATCACGCTAAGCAGATGGTATTGCTTATAGAGGGATGTAAACTGAATATTAGTTACAGAATAAATGTGGATCGGCCGCCTTCCCTGTGGCTCAAACAAATTCTGAAGTGTGCAAGACTATGAAGAAGCCTCCAAAAAGAATTGGATATTCATTGATTCATTGTCAGATTATGAGTAGACCTTTTGGAAGAGTTTACTGACTTTTATGAACAGGATAGAATTGGAGTGTGTAATAGGTTTTAACATAGTTGACAAACTTCTTGTAATTTGTTATTCTAGTCGAAAGGTCTGAATATTTAAAGCATGGCGAAATTGGGGAATGACGGGGCGGGGGACTGGACTTTTTCTTTCTTTTCTTCCTATTTTGTTATGTATATTTAAGTATATGATTTTAGCCTAAATGTTAAATGTATTATACAGTTGACCTAATTTTACTTGACTATTACATTGGTTGTAACCCATTTGAATGTTTTTGTAACCAAAGTTCAAATTATAATCTGAACAGTGTAAACTGTTTAAAATGAGTCATTACTCTGTGAAAATCATTAAATAATTTTAAAAAAATCTCAGCAAGCTAAAACTCCATTATTTGACCTAAAATTCCCTGTACCGAAACGGAATGCAAGAAAAATGTTGAGGTAGTTATGCACCCAGTATTACTTTTGAAGAGTTTCAGGTGAGTAAAATGTTACCCATAGAAATCAACAGTCCAGTCAGGCAATCCAGGTCTGTGGTGAAACCATAAGGAAGAGAAGTCTGTTATCTCCTACCTCAGGAAACCAACCCGAAGGCCCAGAACATTCAGAACAGCAAGACCAGTCCCAGTGGTTGGGGCCCTCCTGGGAAAAGTCTAGATCAGTGTTGTGAAGATCCCACCACCCCAGGTTCCATAGGTGCATACTCTGAAATTCTTTAACTAATCACCCTGCAGACTTGACTGCATCAAACCACAATATAGCAACTACTTGAAACTAGAGCTGACGTTATATCAAATTAACAAACTAACCTTGCTTTCAGAGCCATGCAAAAGTTCAGGTAATTATCTGATTTTTTTTTTTTTTATAACTGGTAGTTTATTCTAAATACTAGGCGCCACTACCAAGAAATTGAACACATTATTTAAAACTCTATTTTGGCGTTACTAAAAGGTGCTGAACTTTCAGACTGCAGTCTGTCCACAGGTTTGTGCAGATGGACCATATTCCTGTGGTGTAGGTACTTGAAGGTCAGACACAAAATCTTTAAAAGCAGTTCTACATTTTATGGGAAACGCATGTAAATGATGAATGGAATACCAGCATTTCGATATTTTGTATCCACGTAGGTCAAAATCCATCAGTCATTAAAAAATGTAGTAATTTTATTTATCTGATTCATATAAAGGTTTGCTTGCAATCCTATTCTTTAGTGTTTTCTCCTTTGCAAAGCAGGTGTGAGGAAAGGGGTTGGGAGGAGGGCAAGACTGAACTGAATTATGAAGGCTGCTTTTTGTACCTAGCAAGATCATTTGTTTATTAGGATAAAATTGAAGGATACATTTGAAGGCCATTGTCCAACATCCAAGCTTCTACTTCATCCATGCAACATATCAAATTGACAAGTTCAGGTCTGGCCTTTTATCTTTGAGATAAACCTGCATGTCCTCTGCATAGAGTAGAACCGGAGATATTGATTTCAGACCGCTATGACCTATTTGCTTAGCATTTGTGGTGATAGTTGGGATCCTTGACGGAACCCACAATTTCCCCCCTGCTTTGGAAGACAGAAAAGAAGCTAGTTTCACCTTGTTGGGGGAGAATGTTACTGTACCAAAAGCCTCAGATAAATCGAGCATTACCTGTATAGTACAAAAGAAAGTATCTGCATTGGCCAAGTTGGCATCCCACACTATGCACAATGCTGGTTCAGTCCCGTTTGAGCCAGAATCCCAATTTGATAGCAGTCCAACAATTAACTTAAGTGCTGAAGCTGTCTTGTGACTATTTGTTGCAATATTTTGAATTGCCATGAAAAGCCAGCAACATCTCGGATATTGATGAAAATGGAAGGGTCTATTGATGGCTTTGTTAGAAGTGAGGATATGACTATTTCAGGGATTTTTGGTCCACCCCTTAATTTATCTATTTATCGTTCACTAAATTATGTAGCTGTAAAGGGGTCTCATGGTGTTGGTTCACAGTCTATTCCGGGATGGATACACATCCGAATGAGGTATAAAGATTTTCCCAGGCGTGGTTTAAAGGACGCACACTCCCAGGGATTTGAAACCTTGGCCAGTGACTTCGTCAACGAGTGAAAACCCAGAGTAGGCAGCCAGATGGAGGAAAGGAGGGTGCAGGTGTCCCAATGAGGAAGATCATCCCAGGCTTACTGGTATTACAGCAGAGCGGCAGAAATCATTGGCGGCACACCATTCCTGAATTGCGGCCAGACAGTCTGGTATGAGAGAAGAAGCAGTGGGGGCTGAGGGGAGACTGAAGGAGCCAAGTGTAATAAGCATAACATTGAAAGTTTGAGCAGAAAGTAGCGATTCAGTGGGCCAGGTTGTGGTTGAAGAGCCCTGGAGAGCGGTTAGATGATTGGGGAACACTACAAGTAGAGAGAGAGAGAGAGATAAAGGAGAGGAAAGATCGCAGTTGGACCCGAGAGGGTCGGTTGGTGAGAAAGGAGGTAAACCAGGACAGGGCCTGATCAGTAATACCAAAGTTGTCGTGGCGATGATTGAGCAGGATGGCATGGTTGACCCGTCAAAAGCAGAGGAGAATGAGGACAGAAGGGAGATTAGTCCAGATTGGAGAGCAAGTCTTCACAGGTGTTCAGGAGAGCAGTTGCTGTGCTCTGGCAGCTCTGAAACCAGACTGGTGGTCATGGAGGCAACCAACAGATTCAGTATATAGATTAAGCTGCGAGCCAGATGAAGATCGGGCGATAGCCGGAGAGGAAGGATCGGCCGAGTGCTTCTTTAGAAGGGGTTGACCAAGAGTGCTTAAGGGAGAGTGGAAGTTCCAGTGGCAAAGGAGTTACTGCAGAAATCGGCCAGGGCTGGAGCAAGGGTGTTGATGTGGCCCTTGATGGTTCTGGATGAGCAGCGAGAACCTGCTTTTCCAAGACTTTCATATTTCGGACTTGTCTAGGAGCATTGCTGAACAGGGGAAAGGCGTAAAAAGGAGAGACAGCCACAGACAGGCCAGTAGTGGTAGTGGAGAAAGAGGAGGTAGAGATGGTGGACGGGATGGCCTGAGTTTTAGTAGTGAAATGAGGCCAAGGCCCTGTAGAGAGCCTGGGAGTGAACAGGAGAGGTAGAGACTGCAGCAGTATTGGGCAGCTCCTTGCAGATTTTGAAATGTTCGGCTGAGTTGGTAAATGCCACAGAGAGGCAGGTTTGGTTGTGGGCTTGATTCTTAGTCTGTACTGCTTTGGAGCAGACGGCAGGCCAGTTTGCCTGGGGGAGCGCCCAATACCCTCCACTTCCTCTCCACCGCCCTCCACTTGCGTTTAAAGGCGGTGAGGTCGGAGTCGTACCAAGAGTTGATCTTGAATTTTGGCTTCATGCGGATCCTCCTGGCATGGGCAAGGACATCCAAATTGTTAGAGATGGCAAGATGAAGGTTAGATAGGGCTGTGTTGGCGTGTGAGTCAGCCAAAGGTGCAGGAGGAGGAGGAGAGCAAGTAGCTGCGAAAGCCTCAACTGACACACGCTTCATGGGTCGGATGACCGATATGGTAGGTGGCAGTGCTGGAGACAGCTTGACCTGCGGAGAAGAGGGGGTGGGAAGAAAGGAGAAAGTGATCACTCTAAGAGGAGTGGTGAGAGGGTTAGAGAAGGGGAGGACTGAGGTCAGAACTTCCACTGTGTTCCCTGCTGAGTGAATAGAGGAAGAGGGAATCGGAGGTTGCAAAATAGTCCTGAAGGAGGGCTGGTAGCATCCAGGTGGATGTTTGTCTCCGAGGAGAAGAGGTCCGTTTACTCAGTGGAAGAAGGCAACCTGGCCAGGCAGCCTGTAGATAGTGGCCACAATGATAGGGGCCAGGAGGGAGGCCGAGCAGGCATTCAAAGGAGTAGTACTGCATTGGAATGATGGAAGCAGGGATCCACTCTGGGGAAATCCAGGCTACACCCCCGCCGGGACGGTTGGCTCTGGTTTTGGTTTTGTAGCCATTAGGAAGGAGAGTGTCGCAACTCATGACAGAGATGGCCGTGAACCAAGTCTCAGTAAGTCAGAGTACTGCCAAATCAAGCTCTTCCAGGTGATGGCAGGTGACAGCTGAACGAGAGTTGAGTGTAGCCATGTGGCGTAGGTGCCACCTTTTGAAGGACTTCTGCAGGCTGTACTCCTCTCCGGAAGTGTTGGATGTGCCCGAGGATGGGCAGAGGAGGAAGAAAGAGCAGGCAGGGTAGTTGGAGAGGGAGAAGAGTGACAGATGGGTGGCAGGGGATGGAGGCAACAGGGGGGCCAGAGAAGCAGCAGTAGGTGCAGAAGTGTCAGAGGAAGGAGGCGGCAGAGGAGCCAGAGAGGGGTAAGAAGGAATGGCAGGAGAGGGAAGCAAGTTAAGGTACTGGAAGCATGAATCAAAGAGGAATTGGTTTGCAGGCCCTGGAACAAGACTGTCCCATTGAAGTAGACATTCCACCGGGTGCCACCTTTAATGGGAGAAGAGGAAAAGGAGAGGGACCAGAGACCATATGGGTGTCCCATAGGCCTGGAGAGGAATGACTGGGTATGTGGGTAAGGGTCTGTCTGGATGAAGCACTGGTATAGGTATTGGCGATAGGGAGGCCTGGGTTGGAGACAAGAATGTCCCTTTTGCCCTTATTCCTGCCAGACTAAGTGATAGGATCGTCGATAGAAAAGCATTTTGAAAAGATAGACGAGAGAGCACCATAGTGGGGGGGTAGGGAGAGGAGAGACCAGGGAGGTTGGGCAGGGTGGGGGGTGGGGCATATGGGAGGGAGGGTGGCAGACAGGAGGGAGGCACAGGGGGGACATGAACGGAAAGAGGGGGCACAATAAAGAACAGACCTACAAATCAGAACATTAGAAAGAAAAGAGCACAACAGGGAACCTAGAAGTAGTGAATGCAGATATAGCACAGAATCAAGGCAAAACACAAAGCACAACAGGGAACCTGGAAGTAAAGAAAACCGATGCAAATGCAGGACAAAAGCAAAACCGAGGTCAGCAGGCCACCTAGAAGTGAAGAATGTAGGCAATTGCAATGTGATGCCATAAACCGTGTAGCAACACAATCTCGAACCGTAGAGCGCAGACTCAGTCTATGCAGTCAACAAGATACAGAATACAAAAGGAACCTAGAAGAATACAGGCAATGCAAAGTAATGCCAGGAAAACAGTGGAGCACGAGACAGTGTCGGAATAGTGCACAATAGATCATAGAGGGAATGGCTGAGAGGCGAGAGGAAGGAAGGGAAATGCAGGAGGGGGCGGAGACCTACAATGCGAAGATGCGCACGCAGCTATAGAAGAAAGGGAGCACATGCGGCCAAGTTGTGGTCTGCGTATTTGAGCACATCACAATAAAACACACCCTGATTCGACTTGCCTGATCAGTCGCAGCAGGTCGACGGCTGCAGGATAGGTGCTACCACGACTGACACCGGCAGACACCACTGGAGCTGTCCTTAGTCTATGGTCTTTGGCCGATCGGGCTGCCACGGCAGGGGCTACCTTGGGTGGCGAGAATATAACTTTTACAAATGCACAACTTACTGTGCCACTGAACACCTGTCCTCACCCCAGCACCGGAGAAGTTCACGTTGGCGTTGTCTGATGGTAGGGGCATTAAGAGCAGAAATGAAGCGGCAGGGCTAAGGTGGGTGGGGCTTAGGACAGATGACCTAGATCCACTTGCACCTGCTAAAATCTTCAGTGCAAAAGTGCATCACCTCCTGGTGAATCGGACTGTCAACTCGCCAGCTTGGCTGTTCAAAATGTTATCTTCCTGAGCTGGAGCAAACAAATCGAGTGTAAGTGATAAGTTACCGGATTTGGGGAAATGTTCTGATTCAATGCTGTACTCTGCAACAAGAGGCCCAGCTGCTCGTTCATCAGATGTTGCTCCGGGAGGGCAGTAGTGAACAAACTTGGACTGAAGGTATTCTGCCCCTAATCCTTGCAGCGCCTGATGAACAATACATAGTGTCTTGAACGCAATTCTCCGTCTCACATGGAGCCAGTGCAGAGCACGCAGCACCAAGGAAGATATGAGCTCCATACGGTTACCCAGTGGCTAACCGGACGGCCAGATTTTATAGGCGCTGAAGCCGTTGGATCAGACCCTTATGCTGTGCAAGATATAAAGAGTTGCAATAATCCAGCCGACTGAGCACCAAGGCAGCAACAACCGGTGGATGGAGAGAAGCCGGCAGCAATGGAAGAAACTTCTTCAAGGTCTTAAGATGGAAACTACCAACTTTGCACACCGCAGAGACTTGGTCATTCATAGACAGAGAAACCGAGAGGGTCACACCGAGATTCTTCATCTTCGTCACTGGGGACAGGAAGAAGACCCAGGAAGGTGGGCCAAAAAGAGGATCCCCAAAGTGAAGCATCAGGGGGGCTGAGGGGGAGGGACGCGCCTACCACCATCACTTCTGTCTTGTCCCCATTAAACTTCAACCAATTTCGGCCATCCACTCACCCAGGCACTGAGGAAGGCGCAACGACACTTCAGCCGGATCAAGATCGAGGCGGATCAAAAACTGGTTGTCACCAGTGTAATTTTGTATTTATTTTATTTCTATAGCGCACCAGGCCCAGGGGCAACCGGGCGCATAACTTGGATACAACATGATGAAAGCATAACATGGCAGTATAAATGTTCTTACAGGAGAATTTCAAAATTTACGATCAGGAGAAATAGCAGTAAGAAGATAAGCAGAATGCATATACAAGAGTCTGTCAAAGTGCAAGTAGGGCAGTGAGCCAGTGTTAGATGTCTTGGGAGGACAGCCAGGCTTTGGTAAGGTGTTTGAATTTCAGGAAGGAGGGTTCTGCTCTCAGCTCATTAGGGAGGGAGTTCCAAAGTTTGGCTGCCAAGATGGGGAAGCTGGTTCCACCTGATCTTTGGAGAGTGAATCGTGGGATGACAAGGCAGTTGGCTTGGGCCGATCTGCGAGGTCTAGTGGAGCTATGGAGGGCAAGTCTGTTCGCCAAGTAACAGGGAGCTTGGTTGTGAAGGCATTTATGGGTTAGAGCCAAAGACTTCAAGGAAATGCGGTGTGGGATAGAGAGCCAGTGAAGGTTACGCCTAGTATCGGATATGTGCTGGCGCCTGGGAATGTTGAGGGCCGCTCTGATCGCATTGTTTTGGACAATTTGTAACTTTAAGTTACAGCGATTAGTACCTAGGTAAAGGGCATTGCAGTAGTCGACCTTGGACAGTACGAGGGTTCTAGCCAAGGTCACGCAGTTAGCTGTGGAAAGGAACGGGCGACAGGCCGTAATTAGCTTACAAGTATAAGCTGCTGCTGATGAGGCTCAGTTGGTTTGTCTAGTCAGGGATAATGTCGAGTCAATGTAAATCCCTAAGGTTTTTGTGTCCTTAGCAGTAGGGATAGTATTCCCGTCAATGGTGAAGGACTTAAAAGCAGGGTCAAGTTTTGTGAGTTTTTGTGGTGAACCAAGAATGAGGAGCTCTGTCTTCATCATTTAGACAGAGTCCGTGTTGAGCCATCCAAGCTTGGATGACCTGTTAGATGGCGTAGATGGCGAGGGAGTCAGTAGTGTAGTCACCTGTGATAGGTATTAGTATCTGGGTGTTGTCAGCATAATTGTTGTACGTGACACCCAGATGGTCCAGAATATCAAAAAGGGGTTTGGTGAACACGTTATATAACGTGGGCGAGACACAGGACCCTTGAGGCACGCCACAGGAGACGTGGGGCGGCTGCTAATGGAGAGAACACGCGCATTGATCTGTTATCGAGGAAGGAACTGATCCAGGTTGAGGCTTTGTCTGAGAAGTGTGCAGCTGATTTGAGGTGGTGACAAAGAATTTTATGATTAACAAGATCAAAAGCCGCCGAGAGGTCCAGGAGAAGTAGTAGCGCAAGTTTGCCTTTGTCTTTGAGATCTTCGATCTGTGTTTTTAAATCGATAAGGGCAGTTTCAGTACCGTGGCATGGCCGAAACCCTGATTGCCTGAGTCCCAGAAGTTTGTTTGATTCAAGGTATTCTTGAATGTGTAGGTATGCCGCACGGTCAAGGATTTTTAGTAAAAATGGGACAGTGGCGATTGGCCTGTAGTTTGTGGGTATGCTGGGATCCAAGGTAGGTTTTTTTCAGGAGCGGGATGACCCAGGCATCCTTTAGGTTGTCGGGTACAATCCCAGAGCTAAAGGAAGAGTTAATGAGTGTAGTGATGAATGGTGCTAGGTCATGAGCTGCTTCCTTAATGATGGACGCAGGACAGAGATCACCATGGCAGTTGGAAGGTTTAAGGCTGGCCATCTTTTCCACTTCAGGAATGGAGAGTGGAGAGAAGCTAAAAGGAGTCAGAGAATCTGGGATGGAGTGGTTTATAGTAGGTGTAAGGATCGGTAGAGGGTTAGATTGAAGGCTAGTTTGTTGTTGATTTTAATTTGAAGAGTGGCAATCTTGCCTGGGAGAGCCTCTAGGATTTTGGAGTACCAGGTGCTATCTTTGGTACAGGTGTCAGGTGCAGTAACAGGAGTTTCAAGTTCTTTTAGGATTTTAAACAGTTCTTTGGTGTTGGATTTGGCTTGTTCGATGTGTTTATTGTATGTGTCTTTTTTTGCCTGGAGGATGGTTTCCTTGTAATTAAGGGTGGCCAAGAGTTGACACGATTTGTTGGCTGGAGAGTGGTTACTTTTCCAGTGAGATTCCACAATTCGTTTATCTTTGCGTAAAGTTCTAAGCTGGGGTGTGAACCAGGAGTTCAGGTGGGCTCGAGGTTTGGATTTTCTCAGTTTAGAGGGTGCGATGGTGTCTAAGGCTTTAAGCATAGCCCGATTAAAGGCGTCAACCAAGGCCGTGGGGTCAGAGCATGAGAGAGCCTGGTCATTGAGAGCCGGAAGGAGGAGAGGGAGGAGTCTGTCGCATGTGATGATACGTTTATTGCGAGTGGCCGTAGCAGGTGCAATGCTAGGAGAGAGACGGACAGATTTGGACTCGATATTGAATGTAATTAAGTTGTGGTCGGTCCATGAGCACTGTTGGTTGGAGGTGATGTTGATGGGACAATTATGGGCGGCTAGCCAATCAAGGGTTTTACCCTTGTCGTGGGTAGGTTGGTTTATGAACTGTGTGAATCCAGCATTCGTAAGGATATTGTCAATAGTCGTGGCAGCAGTGTCCTTGGGGTCAGAAAGACCTAGGTTGAAATCCCCAAATATCGTGACCTGGGAATTGGTTTTGGCGTTGAGTGATGTTCGATATGTCCTCCGCGAAAGTGGATAGCGGGCCAGGTGGCCGGTAGAGTAGATGGAAGGTGATAGAGTGGTTAGGGGTAACAGCTAATTTAGCTGTCAGTGCTTCCAGAGTGGAAAAGTGGTGCGTGGCAGAGAGGTGGAGGTTTAGGGCATTTTTGTGGATGATGGCAATGCCACCAACTTTGGACTGATTAGAATTACGATCATGTCTGATAATGTTATAGTCTGGAGGGATGGCGAGGGATAGAAGAGGACCTGAGGCAGGATGGAGCCAGGTTTTGGTAATGGCGATAAAGTCAAGGTCGAGGTTGAGGATGAGGTCAGCTACTTCTAGGGCGTGAGCCGAGAGAGATCTGGCATTGATTAACGCACCTTTGATGTTGCTTAAGTTGGGGGGGATTGGAAAGGGATGGTGGAAGATTTGCCGTAAGTGTGGACGGTGTAGGGGTCTGAGGCAGTTTGTTACGATGCGCTGAGTGATGGGAAGCGTGGGTGAGTCGCGAGCCAAGTCTGGCATTTCTCAGGGTGATGGAGCAAGGTATGTTTGGTAAAGGTCTATTAGCAAAGTGTTGGATCCAAAGGGCTGGGTTGTTGAGGTAGGGGTTGGTGTGGTGAGGGTAGGATGGCATAGTTGTGGTGTGATGCAGGTGAAAGTGGAGGACGGGGGCGGTGGTGTGGTTAAGTACGGTCCAACCAGAGTGCAGTATAAGGAGGAGAAAGGTGGGCAGTAATCTAGTGAGTAGGACACTGAAAGTGTACATGGGTGAGTTTATAGCAATTAGACTGTTGGTGAGGGGCATGTTGACCTAGTATAGTGTAGGAGAAAGTGGTCTGATAGTGACCAAGAGGGCGACCATAAGGCACAGCACAATTACAGTGGTCCGTTAGCGGCCATAAGGCACAACACAATTGCAGTGGTCCGTTAGCGACCATAAGGCACAACACAATTACAGTGGTCCGTTAGCGACCATAAGGCACAACACAATTGCAGTGGTCCAATAGCGACCATAAGGTACAACACAGTGGTCCGTTAGCGACCATAAGGCACAACACAGTGGTCCGTTGGCGACCATAAGGCACAACACAGTGGTCCGTTGGCGACCATAAGGCACAACACAGTGGTCCGTTGGCGACCATAAGGCACAATACAGTGGTCCATTAGCGACCATAAGGCACAACACAGTAGTCCGTTAGCGACCATAAGGCATGGTACAATAGCCTTGCAGGTTAGTCAAGACATAAGCTTGGTGAAGGCAGAACACGGAGAGACCCCTATAGTGCTGTGGTAGTAAAGTCAGCTATAGTAAGACGGGTGAGGTCTGTAGTGACCAAATGGCACGACACAAATCGGTGTATAATGATAGCGATCATAGGGTACAGCAATAGTCATAGGTGGATAGTTATTGACCCTGGGGCAGAATACACATCATAGGATACAGCAGGGCAAGGCGGTAGTTAAGCAGATGACGTGGTGCGCATATCGTAATGGGCAGAGGAGTTAGTACGGAATTAAGCACATGCCAAGTTAGAGGTAGGTCAAAGGTAGAATGCTGGTAGGAGATGCTGCCATAGAGATTGTTAGCTGTGCGAGTAGAAATTCTACAGCAGTGATGTACTCACGGGTGGTGACGGCCGATAGCGGGAAGAACACTACTCCTCCGCCTTTGCAGGGGACTTCACTCTGCAAAGCGGCGAACAGGGGCAAACAGGGTCGAATGGCCTTAAGAGGCCTTTGGATGGCCGCCGGCTCTTCCGCCTGCCGGCGGATGTTTGTATTTAAGTATAAATACAAATACACGTTGCCTAGCAACGTAGAGGCGTCTCGGCCTCGTTTCTGTGCCGAATCGCGCCCGACATTTTGAAAAGGTGGATGTCGGCGTGTGCGGCTTTAAAGCGAAGATGGGGGGGCCAAGGGTGCCAGGGAGGCGATGGGGTGCCCAGGCAGGGCAAGATGCAGCATCAGCTGGTGTCTGCGGGCGGGGAGGGCCGGCTGCCGCTCGGATGCAGCGTGCTCCTCGCTGGGATCTCCTCGCCGGGTCCTCGTTCCTGGTGGGTGTGGGGGCTCCTGACCTCTCCACAAGTGGGGTAAGAGTAGCACCTCTCCACAAGTGGGGTAAGAGTAGCACCTAACGCAGAGGAAGCGGATGAGACCGATAATGGGCCAGATGTATTTGTTGAAGAGCATGGGCGATAAGGCAGAGCCCTGTGGAACGCCACAGGTAAGGTGGCATGCGCATGAACAGAAAGGAGGAAGAGAAAGCCCCTGAGTGCAATCAGCCAGGAATGACGAAAACCAGGCTAAAACCTGACCCGCAATCCCAGTCTGAGACAAATGGGTGAGCAGGGTGGAGTGGTCAAGTGTCGAAGGCCGCTGATAGATCTAAGCGTATCAGGGCCCCCACCCCACCAGCATCAACCAGCCTGGCCATGTCATCCTGAACTTAAACCAGCACACATTCCATGCCCCTACCAGGCCTAAAGCCTGATTGGGCAGGGTCAAGCAGTGTAGAAGATTCCAAGAAAGAAGAGATACCGGAGACTTCAAAAGCTTCATAGAAAAAGGAAGGAGAGATGAGCTGGAAATTAGAAAGAAGAGTCCAGTGAAGGTTTTATCAGAAGGGGAATCACTGTGGCGATCTTAGGTTCTGCCAGAAAGACCCCCGTCTGGCAAGATGTTCACCGTCGTAGTAGCTTCCGTAAGTACGTCTACACAAATCTTTCATGACTGCCAATGGAACTACATCAGAGGGGGAGCCTGATTTTATATGCTGTATAGCCCCTGTGACCATTTCCTCAGTGAAAGGCGGAAAAATAGACCACTCTCACTTCACTCGGGCCACCTATGACTGTTAATACTCCTGGATTGATGGCCAAGGAGGACGCTTGGATCGTAGTGCAAATAGCCTCAATCTTTGATATATAAAGAACTGGGACAGAGTCGCAGCGATCCTGAGCGGGACTGATCATAGGAGTACATTTCTCAGAAGAGGACAGATCCACCAACATAAGAGTGGCTTGGACTGGCATAAGGCAGTCTCATTTTTCTGGGCTAAGTAGGATTTTTTGCTTCTAAGTTAGCAGAAAAATAGGAAAATTAACAAACTTTGTATTGTGCTCTAAGATTGTGGTCATAGGCAATGCGCCACTTACGCTCCATTGTCTAAGTTTAAAACGTGCGACCTTTGAGCAGAGTGGTACTTCAAGGCTGAGTAGGGAGCCTACACGGTTGAATAAACCGCAGAAGAACCAGTCTGTCAGCGGCTTGCAGCAGGGAGCAGGACCAGGCGGAAAAAGAAGGATCAGAAGGTGCCTGGTACTTAGTTTTGACCAGTGTAACAAAACCCTGCAAATCTGCAGAGACAGCCACGCTGCCACACCTGCAGTGGGCAGGTTTTGGACTGAACCCAGTTCATTTTAAGTATGCAGGTAACCCGAAAGTGGTCAGACCAAAGTATCGGTTCTGTTGATGGAGCATCCACCAGAGTAACATTTGCCAGCACTAAATCCAATGTATTGCCCAATTTGTGCGTAGGTCCCATAACCATTTGCTGGAGGTCGCGATCAGTTAAGCTAGAAAAAAACTGATCAAGCACAGGGGGCCTAAGGCCGTTCAAATTTAAGTTAAAATCACCCAAAACAATCAGGTGAGCATACTTCAACTGGAGATCAGCCACCAGATCCACAAACGGGTCAAGAAAACCTGCATAAAAGCCAGCAGGGGCGATAAACGATCAGAAGGTGATAGGTTAAATGAGAAATAACACATCTCACCAACAAGGCTTCCATAGCTAAGCCGTGAATGAGGCTAAGCCTGATGACCACCAATTCTGATTTAAAAATTACTGCGACCACACCATCTACTTGTGATGTGGGCTGGTCCAGATTGATTGTACTATAATCAGGGATTTCCTGTACAAGAGCGGGAGCCGAGTTGTCTCAGAGCCACGCCTCAGTAAGGCACAATAAATCTGGGAGACGGTCCGACAGAAGGTCATGAACCTCAGCATGTGCGGGCAAAGATAGAGTATTGAGCAAAATCAGCACTAGATCCATTGGACTCTGTGCCTGAAGAGCAGGTTGTTGCACATTAAGCGATGTTGCTACTTCAGCATCCACCCTCCAATCATTTGGAAACGGTGTCCAAGTGCGTGAGGGACAGGAGCTCCCCTCTAGTAGTGCAGCCTTTCATCCTGCACATCCGTAGCACGAATGGACTCAGACGGGCTTGCCTTAAGTGCACCTTTGGCATGTTGTCGGGCCTGCTGCGCCCGTTGGCTGCGCGGGTGTATGCACCGGCAAATAAGATGTGGAGCCCAGCTGCGAGTGAGGTGGGAGCCGCCCACTCGAAGGAAGGAAGGAAAAAGAGGACTGTCCGCAGCAGTGGTGTCCGAGAGGAAAGTAAATCGCACAATGTAAGCCCAAGGTAATTCAATATATTCGTAAAAACGTTACAGCACCTAAGATGCAATTAGTAAAATCAGTTTGCCAAACTAAGTGATCTGTAAAATGGTGGTCCTGAGAAGGACAACCTCACCAACTCCCCACAGGCGTATGCATCAACACCTAAGATGCCGAGCCCAGCTGAGTGAGGTGGGAGCCACCCACTCGAAGAAAGGAAAGAGGAGCACTCCCTCAGCTGCTCCTGGGCTGGCTGAACTGTCAAAGGACAACACTGTTTCCCTTTTAACAGTTCCGTTCCCCAGCCGCACCTGCTCACTGAGCCATGCAAAGCGGGGGTCGTTTTGCTTTGCGAGCCTTGCATAGCTCACTGGAAATGCTGACTGGGGCACTGCATGTCTGTGTGTGCAAGGGGGAGCGCCTGTGCCTCCTCGCACATGGGGACAGAGCAACCTGGAGCAGGGCATTTCAGCACCCACGCGCAGGCCCCTAAAATAAGCTGTTTTATTTAAATATGTGTATGGATGGGGAAATTATTATTATGAGTGAGTGTATGGTGATGGGTGCTCGTATGAATGATGGTGATTGCTGTTTGTTTTGGTCCATTGAGCTGATTTTGGCGAGTAGGGGGTAGAGGGTGAGAAATACCATGCTTTCCTCCTCGGCCTCCCAGCGCAAGTTACAAACTATTTGGCTTTATACTAATTTCTCCTTTTTTAAAATATGCTCTAAAATGCAACTTTTTAACACATTATCCCATTGGGGGAGGAGGGGCAGGAGGATAAACCTGCCTTGAACCCCCCCCTTAATTGGTTTGGGGCCCTTCACTGTGCTCTGTCGCTATGGCATTTTTGTGGGAAATATTTATGCCCCCAGAATTGCCCCTCCACTTAAATTCACCAGCTGCCACTTGCCCAAGTACTGTTGTGAAATGGGTGTGGGGGGGGAAAGCCCACGAACTGTGGCGGGAGCAGGATGGCCGGGAGCACTGGGATGATGGGGAGAACACAGGGTCTGTGATGGGGTGGGGAGAGCCCAGGGACTGGGTAGGAGTGGGAAGAGGAAGCCCATCGACTGTGATGGGAGCAGGTGGGGGAGCACAAGGACTATACTGGGAGTATGGTGCGGTGACGGCATGCAATAGTTCATAGCCATTTGTACATACTGTCCATTTGACATTTTTTGGGGTGCTCTGCCTGCACAAATTTTGCTCAGGTGGGGCCCAGGCCAAAGGTTATTGAAGACCACTGCCCTAGGAGGAGGGTTAACTGGACGAAAGGGCTCCCAATCACAGCAGCACCACAAAGCTACACGAGCAATTCAGGATCTGCAGCCAGAACCTGGTCACTGGATTACTTCATGAAGACAGGACCCTGGAAGGACTTTTGAAGTAAGGATCAACAGACAAGAGTTTCTTTGCATCTGGATTCGGTTCTGTGGTTTTTGTACCCTTTTCAGGAGCCAGAAGAAGATTGAATATCGCTGGTCATATTCTTGTCGTTTGCAAGGGCCAGCACTCTGGTGAGGGGACTTTTCGGACTCTATTCACATCTTTCGAGGTCCAGCAGAATGCCCACAAAGGTTCAGCAGAGTTCGGAATCCAGAAGACTGTGCACTGCACAATGGCTCAAATTTCCAGGGTTTTGGGGTATTGCAGCCCAGCAAGGTCGCAGCACGACTTGGATGGCACAGAATGCAGGTCTAGTGGGTCTTCCCCAGGTGCTGGGTCGGGGTCCTTTTCGGAGTCCCCAGGTCGATTGCAAGGGAGGGCAACAGCAGGCTTTGGTTACACACCAGGCTCTACGGTCGCTTGAAATAGTCTCAGCCGCATTTTCTTCATCTTGCTCTTCGCTTTCGGTTCCAGTGGTGGACTACCTCTTCAGCTTCCAGGAATCGGACTTTTATGCAGGAACCCAGCCAATCAAACAGCCATGCAACATTCAAACTTTCAGGACAGCCAGCCTCTCAGTTTGAAATGGATTCTCGCAGTCAGGCTGGAAGACAAAAGGGTGCAAAGTTTTGGACTCCTTCCTTACTTCCTGCTTTCAGACACTCTGGAGCACGGCCGGGGAATCCACAGGATTCCTGCCAAAGATGAAGTTGGCACAAAGGATTTTTCTGCACAGGATGTCTGGATGGAACAAGTAAGGACAAGGAACACAAAAATGGTGAAAGACTAGGGCCATTTTGGTAAAATGAGCCCCCATGGGTGCCTTTACCGGAGCTGTGGAAACACCCCACGGTAAAGGTGCATTGAATTAGTTAGTTTCACTGCCACCAGCCATAAAGGTTAAGCTTGTCCCTGTAACATAAATGTTAGTTGAAAGAAGATGGTGGATACCTCTCCCGAGCACTCCTCTATTGGACTGACCACTCTCTTCTATCAACTCACCTGAAGCTCTGCTCTCCTCTGGCAGCAACTCACCCACACAGCCATTCGGCTTCAAGGTCACCAGACCAATGAAGAAAGTCACAGTGGCTGCCTTAGCCTCCACCTACTCTCCTCCCATTCCTGCGGCTGACTCCCACCCTGACACAGCTCTCACAATCCTGAATCTCTCGATCCCCAACACTCTTGATATTCATGCGCCGTCACGAGGGTAAGACTGAAGCCTTCCAAAAAGTGAAACGCTTGGTATGACTCCGACCTGGCTGCCCTCAAACGCAAATACAGGGCAGCTGAGCGGAAATGGAATTAGTCTAGTGGCCCATCTGACAAACTGGCCTGCAGCCTCCTTCAAAGGCAATATAGACTCTGTATCTGCTCTAAAAAGAATATTTATTCAAGCCCACATCTCTCAACATATGCGGCCAAACTAAAGTCTGCAAGTTACTGGCCAATCCTGTAGCAGCCTCCTCCTGTCACTCTCACCTAGGACCTCTGCTCGGCCCTGGCAGCACACTTCACCACAAAGCCCAAGACCTCCCTCTCTCTCTCTCCCTCTCTCTATCTCCCTCTATCTCCCTCTCGCTCTCTCTCTCCCTCTCTCTCTCCCTCTCTCTCTCCCTCTCTCTCTCCCTCTCTCTCTCCATCTCTCTCTCCCTCTCTCTCTCTCTCTCCCTCCCTCTCCCTCTCTCTCCCCCTCTCTCTCCCCCTCTCTCTCCCCCTCTCTCTCCCCCTCTCTCTCCCCCTCTCTCTCCCCCTCTCTCTCCCCCTCTCTCTCCCCCTCTCTCTCCCCCTCTCTTCCCCTCTCTCTTCCTCTCTCTTCCTCTCTCTTCCTCTCTCTTCCTCTCTCTTCCTCTCTCTTCCTCCCCCTCTCTTCCTCCCCCTCTCTTCCTCCCCCTCTCTTCCTCCCCCTCTCTTCCTCCCCCTCTCTTCCTCCCCCTCTCTTCCTCCCCCTCTCTTCCTCCCCCTCTCTTCCTCCCCCTCTCTTCCTCCCCCTCTCTTCCTCCCCCTCTCTTCCTCCCCCTCTCTTCCTCCCCCTCTCTTCCTCCCCCTCTCTTCCTCCCCCTCTCTTCCTCCCCCTCTCTTCCTCTCCCTCTCTTCCTCCCCCTCTCTTCCTCTCCCTCTCTTTCTCTCTCTCTTTCTCTCTCTCTTTCTCTCTTTCTCTCTCTCTTTCTCTCTTTCTCTCTCTCTCTCTTTCTCCCCCCCCCCCGATGGGGTCGCCAGACAAGTCCGGTCTTTGACAGCCTCATCCAAGCAAGTTGACCCCTGCCCTTCCAAATCATTGAGGACAACATGGACTCCCTCGCACCAGCCTTGGCCGACCTTTGCAACTTCTCCTTTTCCACTGGCGTTTTCCCAACTGCTCTCAAGCACTCCCTTCTCAAACCCTCTGCTGACCCGTCCATTCTATCAAACTACTACAATATCTCAATCACTCCTTTCCTGGGCAAACTCCTGGAGAAGCTGGCTATCAGTTGCTTCCACGATCATCAGTCTTGCTTTACAGCATCCAGAGGCATGGAAACTGCTCTCCTGAACACCCGTGAAGACATGCTCTCAAATCTTGACACTAACACTCCCTCTGTCCTCATTCGCCTTGATCTTTCCTCCGCTTTTGACACGGTCAACCACAACATCCGGATCTTGCGGCTTCGTGACACCCTGGGAATCACAGGTCAGGCTTTGGCTTGGTTAACCCATTTTTTTTTTTTTTCTCCGACCACTCCTCCCAGTTCGAACTTGGTGCCTTTCTCTCAACCAGCAGCGTTTCCCAGGGTTCTAACCTATCACCCTGGTTCGTCAACGCCTACATAGCTTCCCTGGCACAGGTGATTGTCACTTTCACCTCTAATTTTCAGTGTTATGCGGATGACACGCATCTATCCTTCAGGCTACCGTTGGCTACCACTCATACCTGACTGACTGCCCGCTATTCAGTCATGGTGTGCTGCAAACAATCTTTGTCTCATTGCCAGTAAAACCGTGATTGTTTGCATTGGGACACCTGCTTCCGCTTTCCACTCTCTGGTTGGCCTCCCCTTGGCCTAGCGCCCAACCCCACCTGCGAGGCCAAAAACCTTAGGGTTGTCTTCGACTCAACTCCCCTTCTCACATTTCTGACAACTCTAGAAAGTCGATCAACTGCACCTCCTCAGAGGCACTCTACAGTTTCTCACTTTCCCTCAGCGGCTCACTGTCTCCAGAGCCGTGGTTCTCTCCAGGCTGGACTACTGCAACAGCCTCTTCCTCAAACTCTCTGCGCCCTCCCAAACTCATCCAGAACAGAACGCGTGACTTATCCTTGGCCTCAAGCCCAGGGACTGCATCCCTCCAGCGCTATAATCTTTCTGGGGCCTGGGACCTACCTACCTGCAACATTGACTACCTAAATACTGCTGCTCTCGAGCCCTCAGCTCATCTACCTGCAACCTTCTGCGAGTGAGCCTGTTCTCCAAGCGGATATTTGGAGGGAGATCCCTTTCCTCAGCAGGTCCCTCACTTCCACCCTCAGTCTTGAGCCTTGATACGCTTAAGTTCCGGAAACTCCAAGACCTTCCTCTTCTTCTCTCACCCTACCCTGTTAACCTAGCTCTCTGCTCTTCCTCATCTCCCTCCTTTCCACACAGCTTACTGACTGGTCGTCTGGTGTACCTTAGAGTCTCTCAGGTCCCAGGCACCCCTGCTAGTCCTTTTTGCACTTGCCCCAGGGCAACCCACATCCTACTGCACTTGTAAAACCGTGAGAGCTTTTCACGCCACACTTCACCAGTCTCTACCGTGTGGGTGCACTTGGTCCCCTGCCTCTCCCTTGCCCTTACCGCACTTGCACAATCTTTATACAGCCCTGTCGGAAGATCGCTCGGTCTGTCCTCCCTTGTCTTCACCCCTTAATGTGCAGTTGAGAAAGCTGCAGAATCGCTGACAGGCCTATTTGCTGCATCTAAACTGTTAAATGTATCGCTTTCACTTAATCTGCCTGTACAGCCCGTTCTAGTCTACTTTCAAGGGGCTATGAGCGACTTGGTTTTTCCCTGTGTTCCTTCCCTCCTTGAGCGCTTTGAAACACTTGTCTGTGTATAGGCGCTATATAAATGAACATTACCATATCATTCATAAGGTGGAAATTGGTGACACACTACTCAGCAGGTTCGCAGATCTGCTTCTGAAAAGCCAGAAAAACTAGAGTGCAAAATACCGGTAAACCACAAAAGTCACTACTTAATGGCTCGTTGGGGCCGGTCCACCAATCACAACAGGGCCTGAGAACAAGGGGAGCGGGGGGGGATTCTGGTTGTAAGCTAGTCTGGTTGGCTAGTAGAACTGCCACGAGGGCCACCCCACTAGGCGGAGACAATGAAAACCAATATGGAAGCTGCCATATGGGCTCATAGAGCCCACATGGTCTGTGTTCTGGAGGATTGCCCAGAGCGATGGCACAGGTTGAGATTAATTCTAAACCTTCCAGCCATCACTTTTTATTTTGCTTTAGCCACCCTGAGTGGGACTGCTGTCTCCAGATGTAGGACCCGTTCCTGCTAGACCTAGAGACCAAAGCTCTTCCCTGTGGATGAAAGACAGCTGTCCTTGTACAGAAGGAATGTGACCTAGTAATTTGTGCTGACTACTGCTGTTGGGGGTGGGACCAAGCCTGATTTGCAGATCTTTCCCCTTTCTCTAATGGCTTGGTAGGCAAGAACGATCGCCTGGAGGGGTTGCCCAGACTAAGGCCTGACGTTAAGATGAATTCTAAATTTCCAGCCGTTGCCCCATTTGTTTTGATTTTTCCCAAATGGTCAGAACCACCATTTTAAGCCTATCTCATCCTTGCTCTGATGGAAAGTAAACCTTGCATTACAAAATGGTTGAGAGCAGGTCTTCAAAAAGATGCATTTGTAAACTATTGGCTACCAAAAGGAAATATTTCTACCAATGCCGCAATACAGTTTGCACATCTACCAAATGGGAAGTACAGCTGCCACCAACCTTATACATTAAACAATGTAGAGTCATTGAATCACCCTAGGACAATACCTGGGTGCTCGGAAAGTGCACCTGGAATGGGCAGCCTTATGGGTGACCCAGGACAGTTGGGGAGGACGTCGGTGGAAGTCACATTAACCCCAAATTGGGTCGGATCCAAAAAGGTGGGAGAAAACCTAAAAGTTGTAGTCCCTAAAGGGGACCCTGAAATCTCAAATTAGTCTTCACAGCTGAGATGCCGTGTCTCGTTGAATTGGCACCAAATTGTAAGGAGGCAACACATTTGGTGTCCTTTTCAATGGGCTTTGGGACTGTGCATGGGGAAGGGGGGGGGAACACATGCCTTCAACACCAGGTTACACGCAAGATGTTTAGACAAAGTTCCTTAACATGCTTTCCCCCAGATGCCATCTTTTTGGCTCCATTGCAGAGTAGTTCTTGGATAAGGGCAAGGTCTTCAAACCTACAGTGTAATCATTAGAATTGTCCAGTCAACAGCGCCCTCCCTCCCCTTTCAGGCAGTATGTCTTTCCAGTGGGAACTGTTTCCTACCAAAGAGTGTTTTGATTTGTTGTAGAGGGTAGCAGAGGAAGACCTGGGAGTCAAATAGATTGTCTGAATGATCTTCTTGATGGAAGGAAAACAGAGGGCGGAGCTGCAAACACTAAGGTTTAAAGTATTTCAAAGTAAAGGGGGTCGAATCCTGCCACTTTTGAGTACAGTATGCCGGGATGAGGTCCAAGTTGGTAGTAAAGTCTTAGAGTGGAAAGACTATTCCCAGATTGCTGAGTGTTAGAGGAAATTTGGTTGTAGATTTTGAAAGGAATAAGCTTAATGAGTTTGAGAACCTGGGGTTGACCACTATCCAAAATAGCCAGGGACTCCTGACACTGTTTTATTTGAATGCTGTGCTTGGATGTGTATCAAAGAACGAGTCCTAGATATGTTTCATATAAACTCATAGACCCTCTAGGCATTTATCCTTTATCTCGGAAGGATAGCTTGGGGGCAACATGCTCGTCTTGGAAACAGGAGCAACACAGGTTCGATGCCCGGGTGTGCGCTTAGAAACCTCTGGGTAGTAAGCAAGTTATAAACAACCCATACAGTTCAAAGGTTTTCACACAGATAATTGTAACATTCATTTTACGTGGTTAGTTGATCGGCCATATGTGTACGTAATCACAGGAGACCTGGGTGTTGGTGAGACCATTCTAATGAGGCTTAATAATACTTAATATAGGCTTACATTTGGGGTTTGTTCGAATTTTTTTGGATCCCATAGGCCTCAATGAATTCTTAGTTCTGAGACTACTTGTACATTCACCACAGCTTTTGCTATAGTGGACCTTTACAGGCTTTTCTGTTTCAGAAATGTGCTGGATTGGTGTGTGGAGCGCACATGCTTTTTTAAAGCAATACTTTTGGAGTTTTATCAAGTAGGCCCTGCATCTGGAACATGGTTGGCATAACCTAGTTCCTTATGAGATCAGACTGCGGGAGAGCAGATTGCAAGAGTAGGGAAACATTACCTTTAAGCAGATTTATGTACTCGCCATTCCTCTTTCACAACACACCACCCACCATCCTAGCCTAATGTCCTGCTCCAATCTTACCAGATGGGGAAGGAAGTCTGTGTGGCCTGCATCTGGTTCACTGTCATGCGATTTTAGAGGAGATAAATCCTCACGGTATACCTGTGCTCAGCCTACAGAATACCGTTTGAATCCGGACAAGACTCGCTCAGCTCTTCATCCTTCGGTAACCGAAAAAGTATCTTTTTAAAAGTAGATAAGCATGTGTGAGAGTATCCAGGATTGCATGCGATGAAAACTGGGTATTCATGTTCTATATGGGGGTGGGCTGAAATATGAAGGGATAGTTTGTGTAAGGAAAGTCATTCTCATCCAGTTGAGATGTAGCGCAAGGACTAGGAGTACTACAATCCCTTCTTGAAGGTATTGTTCTGACATTCTCTTGCCTTTTGCAGGATGGGATGGTTCATGCAACCTTGGAGCCTGCTGAGATATTGTACCTGACGGTGGCCTATGACTGGTTTCTCTTTGGGTATGTACTGTGCCATCTTGATTTTGGCAATTTGGTGACTGACTTGCACAATGTTGTGGGCCTGATTGGGTGTAAGGAGTGCTTGAAGGGTCCACTTGTGTGGTCATGATGGAAATCCATAGTTAAAATGTGTGCACTAATTTGCACTCTTTCTCAAACGTGAATTCTTAAGACTTTCACTAGTTGCTTCTCTTGATACCTATAGATGTCTCTGGAGAAGGTTAGCTGCCAAAAAGGAGCCTTCTTTTAGAATGTCACCATAGCAAATTTGTTTCACTTCTTTATGGGTTTAGTATTCTTCAGCTCAACAGGTTTGAAGGATAATATTAAACACTACATGCCCTTTACAAAGCATTGCTTTTCAAGTGCCAATCCAGGCTTCCGCCTTTTAACTGCTTGCTGCCCTTCAGAATCCTTTAGTATTTTGTCACACTAATAAACTAGCAATTATGGTCTGACCTATGTGCAGCTCCTAGCTGCCTTACAGCTTTTAACCTTTTGTCGCGTGTATCCACACTCCCTCCAGTTACAACCTAACTTGTGATCGTCATCTGCCCTTGGTTTCTTTCTTTTTGCTTGTAGGTATCTTGCTTCCTTATTGCCTGAGCCCTGTCCACCATTATTAGTTCCCTGCCCTGTTGTGTATTGATCCCTTGTGATCTGTTTCCCTCATGGTAAGTGCCAATGCACGTATACCTCTGCCATATGCTCTTTATCCTCCCCAAAACATGGATAAGTAGAAGTCTATGTGGGCTTTGAAATGGACCCCCCCTCCACCAAAGCACTTGGAAGGTCTTATATTCTGCATACTCTGAGAGTAAAGCAATTAATGCTTTTTCTGCCTTATATTCTGCATACTCTGAGAGTAAAGCAATTAATGCTTTTGCTGACTTATATTCTGCATACTCTGAGAGTAAAGCAATTAATGCTTTTGCTGCCTTATATTCTGCATACTCTGAGAGTAAAGCAATTAATGCTTTTGCTGCCTTATATTCTGCATACTCTGAGAGTAAAGCAATTAATGCTTTTGCTGCCTTATATTCTGCATACTCTGAGAGTAAAGCAATTGATGCTTTTGCTGCCTTATATTCTGCATACTCTGAGAGTAAAGCAGTTAATGCTTTTGTACAAAGGGGGAGACGGTTGCTTCCTGTTTTGTATTTTTTGGTGGCAGATTGCTTTTTATTGTAGTGTGCATTCACCTGCACTGTAGTTCACGCTTTTGTACCTGAAAGTGATAGTCTGTAAATCTCGGCTCCTGTATCATCTTGTACTTGTGAGCAAGTTTGATTACTCTGATACCTGGTCTATTTGTAAAATATTTCTGATCTTGTAGGCACATGCTTTGTGACAGACTTGTCAAAGGTGAAGAGGTAAGTTTGTTTTTTTCATTTATCTTGATACTCGACATTTTCCTTTGCATTGTCACCTAAACGCTTGCACGACAAATAGTGAAGCACATCATAGCATATGGCTTTCCTCACATCCTCCCGGCTGTTTATCGAATAAAAAAAATAAGAATGACTTCATTTTGTGGTGTTTTGTATGGTAATTCTATTTATATATTGTGCACTCTGTTGGCAACTGCACTCCATTTATTTCATGAATCTGGGGGTGTTTCAAAGGGATTGGAAGTGGGGTGCAGGAGGAATGATCACACTATTTACAAATGTTCAGTGCCTGCTTCGGTAGGTTACCAGTCATTTCTGTTTCTGCCAAAGTCCATTTCAAGGTGAGTATGCTGGAAAGTTGAGCTTTCAGTGGCAGGATCTTAACCACTTGACTGCAGGTGCCTAGAATAATTACGGAATTCAGGACAAACATACTTGCCCTTAGCATTTAAGGGGTTAATGGATACATTCCTCCCACAGATTTATTCCTCCTCAGATGCAGCTTGGTCTGGAAAATGTTATAAGCTCCACCAGTTGGTTGGTGCTTTGCAACTCTCCAGTACACTGTACCATTTTATGACTTGCGGTACAGTTATTCTTTTTTGGCATTTTCAGGTCTCCATGTGGACACTAGAGACCCTTTTGGGCGCCCATTCCATCTTCAAAGGATATCCAAGCAGGGTCCTACTTTAGTCACTAACTCACTAACTTCACATCACAAATGATTTTCCATTAAAACCATCTGTTCCATTGTGGGGAAGCGTTGGGACTGAATACCATTTTTGGTATTCTATGGACCCACTTTGTGGATCCCTTAAACTTTCTTTTTCGCTGGCTTTCTTTTTTTACATACGTTTTTGTGGACAGAGTACTTCTGAAGGCTCCCTACAACTTGTTTGATTCTGCTTTGTTTTGGTCATACAACCACCTCATTAAGTCGAAACCAACCCCAGAGAATAGGCAAGGGTTAAGTAAATGTGATTAGCATGACAGCTGGCAATGTTGTATCATGAACTTAAATTCTAGCATATAATCCAATGAGGGTTTACCTGTGTATCTCCAAAATAGGAGCTCTGAGACACGACTGCATACCTGAGCTATCCAACTAACTTTTGTCTGCCTTTGCAGAGACGAGCTGCATCCCTGGTACAGGCATGGGCGGTTTTAGTTTTGTTCGACCTAGCCTCCTTCAACCCACCCCCCCTTTTACAAACGGGACTATAGTGAGGGGACTCCTGGTAGCCCTAGTAAAGGCACAGGCAGCCCTGTCCTCCCCTCAACCTCCATCCACCGCTCCCCCGCCCCCATGCCTTATGGCAGCACCTACAAAAGGAGGCCCTTGTTTCTGTTTGTGATATTTTTAATATGCAGTACCTCCCTCAAACCACTTCAGCAGTCTCCCAATCCCCACACCAGGAATGCTGCAGCACAGTTCAGTGCCAGCAGAGGCACGTGAAACTTTTATTTTTGGCATTTGGTTTTACTGGCTATACCTATGCCTCTTTCTCCCAACGGATCCACCTTTTCTACCCTACCCCACCCCAAATGGAGTATTCACCTTCTTCCCAGGGGAGCCACCCCTTCTGAGGCTAGAGAGGTGAGCCAGTTCAGCCCCGCATGACCCTCCCTAGCGGGGTCTACACAAGTGGTACCTTACTGGTAGTTATGGTGTTCCACACTCCCACCCTCCGCACTCCAACCAGGGAGAAGGATTCCTTCCCACAAGGAACTCCCCATGCAAACTACCTTAATGGCATATATATATGGGCATATATGGGTCTATAAAACGAGGAATAAAAAAACCTTAGTTCCATTGGCTTCAGGCAATGCTGGCTACATTAAGAACCTGAAGCAAGGAGGACTGATTTTAACAGACTGTATGTTACTAAGACTTGTGGATCAGGAAGAGATCCATACACAGGGGAGGCCCTGCCAGCTTGTGCGGCCTTGGCGGGGCAGAGCAGAATCGAGCTGCAGAGCCGACAGCAATCGGAAGCAAAAAATACCATGTGAAGAAGTCTGGGATCCGGCTAAACCAGCAATGGTTGAACTGTTGCTTGAAAGGAGGTGCGTCCAAGCTGGTGGTGTGACCACAAACACCATGGTGGTCCGGGCGCCTGTAGAACTATGCCGACACCAGCGGGAACACTTTAACCCTCCCGTCAGCGAGCGGTCGCTGTACCATGCCCTGCACAGATGCCAAGAACATCTGTGCAGGGCTGAAGGCCGATGTGGAGGGAAAAGGAAGGTACCAGGGATATTTTCCGAAGGGGGAGGCTGCTGGGGAAAGTTAAGAAAAGTGACAAGGTATTCAGTTTAGAACACCGAAAAGTTCCAAAGTTGTTTGGTATAAAATACCTATGAAAACTAAATGTAACTTGCTGACTGACACTTTGAGCAAATCGGAAAGTCTCCTTTGGGAAGGTGAGGAGAAACCCTAGAGTATACGCAAACCAAAGTGGAAATCCTTTAAAGAGAGAATGTGAGAAATGTAGTGCATCACAAAAATATCTAGAAGCAAGAAAGCAGAAACCCAACACTTCATTGAGAACACAGGGGTGTAGGTGTTGCTTCCCTGGACAAAAAAACTAGAGATTTTGAACGGAGGAAGGACTGTAAGAGAAAATCACCAGAAGGCTATTAAAGCGATCCCTCACCTCTGAGACATCGTATCTACCAAGTATGGAACATTAAACCCATGAGCCTCATACAGGTGTTTATCATTAAGACGAGGAAAATTAAAGCAGCTCACCTTTGTGAACTGGTGTCTGAAAAGTGACTGATAATGTTGATGAAAAATCAAACCAAGCCCACCCTGCAGAGAAGTTGAAGAGATGAAGACGGCCGGAGGGCAGCAAGGAAGAGTTGAGACATTCCTTTGGGCCATTTTGTTTTGTACTTGGTGGTAGGGTCGGGGTAGATTTAGGTTTTGGACTGTGTTTGTTTTTGATCTGACATCCTAATGACCACTGTGCACCTAGTTTTGATAGGGAATATCCCTACAGTAACAAGGCAAGATAGGCATTCTCTTATTTTAAATGAAAGTTAGATAAAGGTCCTAAGTGTGTCTCACTCCTTCTTCTGACCCAACCCATACACCACCTTCCTTTCATTACACTACTCTGCACCACTCCCTTTACCACCAACCCATTCTGTCCCATTTAACTACTCTACAGCCAATCCAGACCTCTATCCCCACAATCCCATCAAACCAATCTCATCCCTGCCTGGTGAATCCCATCTTGGTTCATCCTGAAAATCACCATGCATGCGATTCAACCATGTTTTCAAATTGATGTTTGGTGACATGTAACATTAGTAATGCAAGTTATTTCTTGTATACTGTGCACATCACTGCCATAGTAGTCTTAAAATACCAAGCTGTGTCTGTAGAGATGAATAGTGACCCCACACAGTGTGTCTGCCAGACAGGTGCTTTCTAGTGTGAAGAAGTTGCGGGTTAAAGATGACCAAGGGAATTGTGGGGTGGGGGGATAAAGGTATAGACTTAACTCACAACATATTTGGAAACTACTTTAAGTGTTTTCAGCTTTTGACCAGAAGAAAAACGATGGTACAAGAACTTCACTGATTGGCTTGCAGAGCGTTCATGGATACTATTAGTGTGGTGGTAGTATTACATGAAGTCATGATGTGGAGTTGAAACCTCTGTACACCTATTTATTTCCACAATTTCGATTTGTCATGTTCTACATCTGCAAGTGCTAAGTTTACAATTACAGGGTAAGTAGAGCTGAAGAAGTTACAGAATTCTTACCTAAAGTAAAACAAATTAACTGCAAACCCCAAATCTTCTGGCTCTGCCAGACCTTGTTCTGATTTGCTGCCCAAGTAGCCCATATGGCTATCGGGCAACAGTGTTTTCCAATCACCCAGTTTTGATTACAGGGTGATTTGATCGCTCTTTAGATTTAGTGTGCTGGTTGCACCTGCAGTTCTGTGTACACCAAGGTGCAGTAGATTTTGCTTTTGCTAGATCAGTAGCCAAATGGATCTGCATTGTAGCTTTTGGGTTCTAATGCTTTTTCTGCTAAATCCTGTTGCAAGCTTTTTTTTTATTTTTAAGGCCTTTCTATTGGAGCCACAGAGCAGCCTTAAAATGGCTGTTTCCTGACTTGTGCTTACCCTGAAACCAAGCCTTCACCCTCCAGTAACTTTTAAACTTGGTTGCGTTAGCTCTTTTATTGCACCATTTGTCCAATTCACCACCTTTTGGGGGTGGACCTATGTGGTGGGTAATTTGTAGGGCAGTCGTAGTTGGCAGGCTGGTAAAACCAGTTTGCCTGGTGTGATTGGAGAGCAAACTTGGGCCTCTCCCGGAGTGAATGTTTAATCTAGGGCAGATGCACCATTTTCCTCAGTCTCTGCATCAGAGGCCATGGCGATATTGAAAGGACCCTAGCTCCTTTGACCTAGCTGTGGGTTTGTATGAGGCTGTTGAAATCCCATCAGGACCTTTCTTCATCCCACCCAACATCCCTCCTTTTCTTTCATGCTGGCAGTAATGGCTATCCCATCTGGGACAGTTTCTTGGCCATTGGTCCAGGGGGATTTTGTAGACTGACTAGCAATTGTTTCAAAGTCAGGAAGAGTCTTGCTGGCCTGGATATGTTTTTGGTTGCCACTACCCACCCTCTGCTCTATATTTGGCTGTCCTGGGTAACATCCATATGTTGCTCTTGTCGTCTGACTGTTCTTTGCTGGCTGCCCCGTGAGCTGGCTCGATCGCCTTGGTAGGTTTCCAGTGTACCTGGGGACCTTCAGTCACTGCTTATTCTCCCTGGCAGGTTATCGTCCCAGCTACAGATGGGTCAAGCCGTACTAGATCTCCTTTCCCCACCCTGTAAACGTTCCCTTTCCATGCCTTTCACTGTTCACCTGGTGTTTCTGCTGTCGCCGAGGCAGATTCACTGTGATTGGCGCAGTGAGTACTTGTCAGTGGTTCCAGGGGTCCCCGGATTATTGGTTACACAGGCCACCCCCTCATGTATTAACGTTGACTTGCATTGGTTCCAAATCATGCTTTTACATCCTTTCTTTACTAGCAGTCTGGTTGGTCAACTTGGAGTAATTATGGTTCTCTCAGCCTCCTGGGATATGTTCTTTTTGCTGCACCTGTTGAGTAGATCTTTTTTACTCCATAAGTGTTGCTTGCCTATAGACTATCCCAATATTTCTTATGTGGAAACACTCAAACTTTTGCTATTCGAATAGGTGACTGAAAAATGGTGACTAAACATTCACCTCCGTCTCTACCAAGGGTGTCAGTATTTTCTCACCAAAATCAGAACGTTTAGTAGGCCTGTTAAAATGGCTTTTCAGAATCTGCTCTGTGGACAGTTTGCGTGGCCACCCTAGTCTGGTGAACCAGGAAAAACCATAATATCTAGCCAAAATCTATGGGTAGTGGCTGAGCAACAAAGCTTAGAGTTGGAAAGGGAGTTGTGAAGGGTTTGTTTAAGTGCATAAAAAGCAATGTTAAATATAACCACTGCACTGGGGACTGTTTTCTTTACAAAAATAAAAAAAATGTTCTCCCTACATTCCCACTTCCAGCACTTGACACCTATTTGTCAACACTTACCCTTGCACTTGCCACCTATTGGCCGTACTTTTACCTATTTTTTATTCTTTATCCCATGTCCTGCAGTGTCCCCTCCCCATTGCACTCACCCTTCCCACTGTCCCTTGCGCGATCTGAATGAAACCTGGCCTAGTAGGAACGTTGTCTGTATTCCTTCTGCCCCTCCCCCCCTTGCCTCGTCGCGCTTGAAGCACTTGTGTATAGGTGTCAGTCTGAATACAGATATGCCCTACCAAGTTACTTTTTGCACCCTTGTTCTCACAGTTGGGACATATTTGCTCCGGCCTTGTTTAAGCAGGTCCATTGGCCAGTGGAGGGCAGCTCGGCTAGTCTAGCTTCACGGTACACCCCACTCCCTCCCACTTGCCCACACCTTCTGGAACTTCTGAGGACAGCCTCTAGAGTTGTATTTCCACCTCTAAAGAGCCATGTACCTCTCCATTTCAGCAGACGATTGGCCCAAATGTGGATGGGCTGGTGAACCCCATAGTGTGGCGATAAGCCTTTTAGCTATCCCCAGTGAGGTTGATATTAGTATGTTTCATATTTGGTACCCCCATGCACCCAATAGTGCCAGCTTGGGATTGTTCAGGATTTGGGAGCCTAGGATCCTAGACAATTTACTGAGACATTTTCCCTAGAATACCTGTATCCACGAGCATTCCCACCATTTGTGAACAAAGGTTCCTCCTTCCATCCCACAATACAGGCAGTTGTCCCGATCCATCACCCCCCATCAAGCTAAGGCTGTTTTGGAGCGGTATACCTGGTGCAGAACTTTAAATTGGCTAAGGCAGAGTCTGGCCTCTATGTCGGTCTCCCTTGGGAACATAAGTGCCTCCATCCATTCTTCCGGTTTCAATGGCCCGATGTCTGCTATCCATTTCTCCCTGAACTGGGATAGCTCTTGGGATCCAAATGAGTCCAATACTTGGTACAGGGTGGATGTGGCTTTTGTGGCGATGTGGTTTGGAAAGACGTTTGCTTCGATGGGCGAAAATTTGGCAACTTCTGCCAGGGCTGCGAATTGGGACCTAATAGCATGCGTCATTTGTATATATCGGTACTGTTCAGATCTGGGGAGCTTATATGTTGTCTGTAGGGATTCGAATGAAGCCAGTTGAGACCCCCACCACCCCACCCCCCTTGTATCCTGAAGTGACCTAATCTATGTACTGTGGACATGTTTATATTGTTCCACAAGGGTTGACCCATAGTTGGTTTGTTCTTCCAGCCAATGTATTTATGCCAGTCGACCCAGGTCTGCCTAATATGGCGTATCTGTGGACGGTCTCTTCCCCTGGGTCTGTTCCCATAGAGCACTTGTTTTGGTCCCCCCACCGCCCCATAATCCAACCTCTTTCAATTGGTACGTGTGGAATGTGCGAATTCCCATGTATCCAGTCAATGGCCACACAGAGCTGTGCTTCTCGGTAATCTCTGCAGGCATGGGAGTCCAAAACTGCCTAGGCATACTGTTAGGCAGAGTTTTGTATGCAGTACTCTTTGGGACCACTAGACACAACTAAGACTACAGGTGTAAGAAAAACCAAACTTTGGTAGAAGTCTGTACTACACAGTTTTTGGTAGTGGAGTTGAGCAGCCAGGATTATCTCAAGAGGGAATGTGAGCTGTAATACAGAGGTCTACAATCACAAGTATTCAAATACACTCTTGCACTCCGGATTTCTTGGTAAAACACTTATTAATTTATTTCACAGTCAGTTATAAAACATTCACTAGAAGGAGGCAATCTGTACCACACAAAATATACTTCAATACTTTACACTATCAGTTCTGAGGCATTTAAACTACTTTTAAGGAGGAGCAAAATGGCATTCAGAGTATTTGAAGTAGGAGCAAAAAGACATAGGTTAATAAAAAGAAGCTTACAAGTATTCTTCGACAGTGCAAATAGTTTGAGTTCACCAGAGGAGTTGTTTCAATGCAATAGGTTAGGCCAAAGTCAATGGGCTAAAGTCTTGTATAGGATAGACAGTTAAGGTTGTTAAACGGAAATGTCTTTGCGAAAGTTCTTAGAAGTAGTTTGTAAAAGAGAGAATCATATGTTGGGTCACAAGCTGACTAGGCCTGCAAGTTGCCAAAGTTTCACGCACTTTCGCAGTGAGAGGTAAGTTCTCGGTCGGGTTTCCACAGTGCCTTCCAATGAAGAAAATGATGCAGCTGAAGACGTCTGTTCCTGCAGATCTCGCTGTTATGAGCCTCAGTCGTGGGGACACGAGGGAGGACGTCGGGGGACGCCTGCACTGCACAAGGACTGGTCCAAAAGCTGGCAAATGTCCATTCTTAGATTCCGGTAGCTTTAGACAAGCAACTAAACTGGTGTCCCTCTTCCTGGCTATTCGGTTTCCTGCAGCACTCTGAGGAAAATACAACAGGCTCAGAGAATGGTATCCAGGTGGCTTACGAGTGGATTGGTCCCACCAACTCAAAGGGAGGAATCGTCGTCGTAGGGCTTCTCTGTCGAACTTGGTAATTCAGACCGCCAGCAGGGCTTCACCGGGCAAAACAATGGTCCAGGAGTTGCAGCAGCCGTCCTCTTCCAGTTAGTCTTCTGTTCCTTGTGTGGTTGACTCTGCCTTCCAAGCCAAGAGACTCGCCTTTTATCCAGTTTTCTCCCATTCATTCCAGCCTAGTTGCCACTCACCCAGCAGGGTGGCTGTCCTTGCTGGATAGTCAACCAGCCAATCACGCCAGAGAGCATTTGTGTCTCCTAGGAGACTAAGCACAGGGAGTTTCGGGCACCTCCCTCACTTCCTGCCCACCCCAGACACTCTGGTGCCAGAGGCGGTCTTCAATCCTGAAGCCTGCCAAAGGCATAGGAACAAAGGGACCAAACCTGGTTTGGCATGTAGAGACAAACTCTAGAAGGACCTTTGCAAAAAGAAATGGCGAAAAAAGTCTGGGACCTGTTCAAACAAAGGGGGCTTAGATGCCATCTTGAAAACCCAGGCTCCCGCGATTTAACGCTACCGTTGTTCGTGGTCGGGGAAAAATCAAGGTCGTTTGTTGTAAAACCACTGCCACCAGCCATTTCGAGAGGAAAGGGTAGCATTTGACTGTTGCATGAGTTTCCAGACACAGGGGATACCAAGTAACCCCTCCAGTTCTCTATTGCAAGATAGGGTGCGCTGGGTCTAGGAGTTTAAAAAATAGTAAAGTCAATTTCACTTTACTTTCTCTGGGAAACAGTATTTAAACCTTGGGAAAGCCTAAAAGGCTTCGCTGTGCCACTGCACTGAGGGTGCTGTGGGATACAAATAAAAAGATGCCTGTGGAGTTGTCTAAAACTCCATAACCAAAGAAAACACAAGCAGAAAACAAACAGAATAAAAAAGTTCAAAATCCCAAAGTTTAGTAAAAGAGCTGGAGGGCTCGAAGGTGGGAGGAATTGGCACATTTATGAGAATTCTTCCCAACACATACCGACAGCTGTAGCGTTCTACGGGCAATGCGTGCTTGTCCCCCCTCTCCAAAGCAGGCATACCGAGCACTCTTAACGCAAGTTAGAATATCTAAAAATGCGTTGCTTTCAGCAATGGAAAAACCACAGAAACATGCTAATACATTCACTAGTGTTATATACACTTTCACTCTTATGTGCTCTAAGAGAAGAGCATTAACACTTTCCTGTTAGAATACAGTTAATCAATTTCACAATACTGTAGAGTAGCAAATGGAGCGAATGAAAAAAGAACCAGGTAAGGAAATGCCATTGGAGTGCTATTGGGTGGAAAATAAGTTAGAATGGCATATAAAGTTTTAAACATTAAGGAAGTACACCTTAAAACGTCCTTTCCTAGCTAGAAAAGTCCCAGGTCGCAATGCAGTACTCTTCAAAAGGCTAGGAGTTGGTTTAAGAGTCTAAACGAGTGTTGGCACAGCCAAGAAGCAATTTGGAAGTTTTGTAACACTAGAGCACAATTGCAGAAAAGGTCTTGGGAGACATTTTCCCAATCCAACCAATTTAGGGGAAGACCAGTGGAGGATCCTTAACCAGAACTCCACAAATTAGTCATCCCATAGAAGGTGGGGGCAGATTGGGGAGATTTGAGTAGGAACAGGTATGTTTGTTCACCCCTATTCTCAGATTTGCTCGGCTACCACCATCGAAGTTCCAGACATAGCTGTTCTTCCCCATTTCTCATCCCTTGATTCAGTTGACAAGAGATAATTTGGTATTTATAACACGCCTTTACACAAGTATTTCTAGGCTCCACAAGATGGAGGGGAGACCGAGGGATGACCAGACAAACCTCTTACTAGGCCTTGTGACATTCAGATCATGCAAGTGCAACGAGCGTGCAGGGAACAGGGAAGTGCTCTCAGGGTAGCAGGGCTCTGAGTAAGTGAGAGGACAGATGAGAAGTGCTGTGTAGGCCATAAAGCAGTACAGGGTGACTGGTCAAAGGAGGGGAGGGAGGGGGATGTCACCCTGTTTGAATCTGAGGGCAAACACGCCACAAGTCGGGGTGTGCAGAGGTCACTTTCAGCATCTGGTTTTGGGTCCAGCTGTAGTCAGCAGTTCTGTGCTCCATTGTATTGGGTCTGGGCAGTTAGACACTTACTGGACTGAATACTGGTCACTACCCTGGTGATTTACCTCAGTGGACATGAGACACAATGATTGCAGCAATCCGCTATGGCCAAATTGTCCCGCAACTGCATGAGAGGCGACTTGTTTTGCAAGTCATGGCTTAACTCTGGTAAGCGATTGATGCATCAAGGTAGCCTGGGAAAAGAAGCTAGTCATCTACAGGATGATGGGAAGACCACCTGCAGATCTGCAAAGGAGCAGGACTTCGGTACATTGAGGAAATAAATGCAGACTGGCTTCTAGCAGATTTGTGGATCTTCAGCAGGATGCTCCTCTTCGTAGGGTTTTGGCTTCAATGACTTCTATCGCAGCCATTCAGCAGTCTCCCTTTTATCCAGGATTCAAGCTGAACTCTTCCTCGAGTCCACCCACTAAGGGTAAGGGTTTGCAACATTCTTACTGGCACGGGCTGTCCAGTCAGCTCCAGTCCACATCTGCCGACACTTGCATGGATGTGTATGTACTGGGACAAGACTGTCAAGATGGCCAAACGGACACGCTTTCATGGCACAGCAATTTATAGTATAGTATGCTTTTTGACATCAAACAGTAAAATGCTGCAAAAGTGCACAAGATTAACTGTAGAAAAAGAACTGCAACCACAAGCCTGTCCTGGGCACACCATGCAAGTTACCACAAAGTTACAAATAATTTGTAGTGACGGTGTCCCTACCACAATTCACACTAAGGGTTATGTGCAGGGACAAATAGTGCATTTTAAAATGGAGAGCAGTTCTCCCACACTGATGGTCAAATGAACTAATCAGTTCCCACAAAACAGATCAGCTTAGCTAAGCAAGTAATGTAAAAAAAAGCTTCTCTTTCTTTCTAGTCAAAATAGGTTGGACAATGGGGAAAGGTTGTTGTGCTCCATTGCGGACTATGGAGGGAAAGCTGCAAAAAGAAAATCTTTCTCTACAGGTCTCCTGTGATTTAATCAGGAACTGAATGTAATAACTGCATGCCCCCACATTCTCGTAGATCGCATAACATGGCGGAACAAAACCACTTCTGATTATTTGTTGGTTTGTGTTAGGGAGAATTCTCTGTTTAGGCTGAATTTCCCTACCTAGTGAGTCCCCCAGCAGCTTTGCTGGATTTCTGGGGTTTAATTTTTTTCTCCTGCCAAGAGTGAGACTCTTTTACCCTCACTCTTGGACATGTTGAAGTGTGTTATCTTGGTTAAACCTTGTGTTGAATGGGCTATGGGGTCTTTTACTCCATAGGGCCTCATGTATTTTTGTGATGTGGGTCACACAGCACCCTCTGTGCCGTGACCCAGGGGTGTCCTAGGGACTCCCCAACATAGACTCCATACCCTGGGACTGACTACTGTCTCCCAGGGCATGTAAAGTCACCAAAGACTTTGCTAGTCTTGAATCCTGAACAGAACCAGTACAAACCATCATATTGTGGACGTACTGGCTGGGGCAATTCGATTGCCCCAGGGTCTGTTAGTCGAGGGGGCACGTCTCCGTCCCCCCTGATCGAGTTTTGGCTGGTGGCAGTGGAAACTACTTTTTATATTCGACCGCGAATATTTCCCTATGGGATTTCCCATTGTTTTAGGCTAACACATTTAATTATTTATTTACGGTAGCCTTAAACACACCGCCGGTTTATATATTTATTTTTATAACTCCGGTTGGGACTTTTTGCCAAAACTTGATTCTAAAATGGCGTTGGTGTTCGCCTCTGTAACTCTGACCCAAAGTGGAGCCCTTTGTTCCACTTTTGGCGGGCTTCTCCACAGAAGCCCTCCAAAGTGGTGCCACTCTGTCTGGGGTACTTAGGAGGGGTGGAGGGGGATTTAGGCACCCTGGACTGAGTTACCTTGGTAACTCAAGTCGCACTCCGTCCTGATTGGCCCAAGTGGTGAGCCGCCCGGCTCACCACTTAGCATGTTTGAGTGACAGCTAGGCTGGGTGAATGGGGGCTTGCTGCATAAAAGCAGGGCTTTGGGGACTGGGACTTCAGAAGTCGCCACAGGACCAAGAATCCGACGAGGGAAGAGCTGAGCCGACCTGCTTCGACGACACCACCCGGTGGAGCCCTGCTGAACCGTCTCACCACTTTTTCCCGACGACCGAGGAGAACTCTTAACGGAGTGGCTCCTTCCCTTGACTGGTGGGGACAACCAGTTTTCGCCTTCTTTCCGTTCTTTGAGGTATCTCGTGGCCGCCTTGCCTGTGCCAAGCACCCCGGCAACCGGAATACCCCACTTTACCCCCATACCGCGAAAGTCGGTACCAACCCTTTAACCGGAGGACTCCGCGGCTGGTTTCTTCCCGGGCAGTGCAACGACCCTCTTCTTCTGCTCTTCAGCGAGAACTTCTTCTCCCCTGACCGACGTCGAGCCCTGCTGCCACTGCCTGGAACAACTGCCACCGCTGGAGGATCCTTTCCGCTTAAGGTACTGTGTTCCGCCTGGCTTCCCTTGCCACCGACTGTACGGGGTAGATTTAGTCCCCGGCTTTCGAACCTGGGAGTGCCTGGGACACTTTGGCTAAACTTTCTGAGCCACACTAAACTCTTTTTGACTCTTTGCAAGACTTTGAATCTCTAACTAACAGTGTGATCTTGGGCACATTTTCGCTCCGGCTACTCTAAGAGTGGGCCCTGCCTAGTGACTTTTGCTCGCCTGTGACTTTGTGCTTCTTTGAGCCTATTGCAAGTGTTCTGGACCTTAGAGTGGTGTGTTTAACCCATTTCTGCTTTTTCTCTCCCTTTCTTGGAAACTACTAGAGTGTCATCTAACGTTAAGCACTCACCTCTGTGTTAATTAAGTGGTGTTTACCTAGAGTTGTCTAGATAGGAGAAAGGATTGAATCTACTTTCATTATAACTGTGTTGAAGTGTTTTTACTATAATTTTGCTAGAGTGTTTTTAACTTATGTGTATTTTAAATAAATAACTATATACTTTTGAAACCAAGCTCTGGTCAGTGTTTGCTTGTGCTATGGTGTTTTGGTACATATTGTGTATACTTTACATACTGCCTAACTCTTCTTGAGAGAAGTCTGACTGCTCAGCCACAGCTACCAGGTAAATCTGGGTGGTACAGACTGCTACCAAAGGGGTTTACTGCTCTACCTGTAGTCTTAAATCTTTTGCAGTGTTCCCCAAGGGAACTGCACAGGTTTCTGCCTAACAGTTTGGTAGAGGCCTGTTTGTCTATTCTAGGCGTGACCTAGAACATATGTAGATTCGTCATTGTTGGACTAAGTGCCTTTGGGTGCTCCTCTGTGCATTAGAGGTCAATCCCTGCAGGTACTAACCTTAAATGTTTTCCTCGTGTTATCTATTTCACTGTGTAGTAGAGGTTGTAGGGAATATTGTTTCATGTACTGGCCTTTTTGGATTCCCAACAGGACTATGATGCAAATTACCTTTTTTCTAAGTATCATAATGTACTCTTTTTGCCACCAGGTATGGATCATACATGGGCTATAGTAATGCGTGGAAGGACATGTCCTAAGGCTTTTACTGTTTTTGCTCTGTTGTGCCTCTTTACCTTATTTGAGCATGTCTTAATGTGCAATTCTAGAATACTGATATTTTCTGTAAACCTGTAGTTTATCATTTGGGATTAACTATACCTGCCACCTTTGTGCCTATTCCTAAGTGAAGCCAAGACTCCTCTGTCATTGCTACTTGATCAGATATACCACATATACCTTGTGGTTGGAGCACACTAATCCTTAGGATGTATGCTCTCCCGCTGCTCCTGAGTGGGCTATAGATAAATCTTCCAAACAGACCTTGATAGCTTTAGGTTTTTTATTGCTTCTGTTTTCGATCCTTTGCATCTTCTTTTTTAGGTAGCGTTCCTTGTTGCTCTAATATCTCCTCATAGTCTTGGCTTTGCAGGCTTTGTTAGCTGCACCTCCCCTGCTACTGTTTTGGAAACCTGATTTAATATTTTTCAGATTGGACCCTAAATGGAACAAATGATTTCAGAAGTGATCAGCACTTACATCAAATTTGCATGATTCAGAAAGGGAAATTCTATCTCCAAGCCAAGCCTCCCTGAGTGGATTACCCACTACATAGAGACTTGCAATGAACCTCTGGTGCAAGGTAAGGGACCAGAGATTCTTCATGCCGATTTGATCCCAGTGGTGGCCCTTCCAGCTAGATCTGTTGTGTAGCAACATTGGCGTTCCTGCACAGGTTCTGCTTGCACTGCCACCTAAGAATTCCTGCATGGGAAGATGTGAGGGTGGAAAGGTTGGCACTATAGGGGCCCCGATATGGAGGTGATGAAATCACCTGTCCAACTTGGGAATCCAGTGGGTTGGTTAACTGAGCAGAGTGGCACCCTGAGCTAGTGAATGCTGTACCTCGGAAAAGGTATATCGGGGTTCCATGGACCTCTCTAACTGGTTTCCATCCCCAAGGCAGTTGGCAGTCACAGGAATGCTTTTCGCCTCTACCCAGATGCAGGACAACAAAAGTAATTGTCAAACTTAATTCAGCGACGTCCTCCCATACTTCCCAACTGATTGCGATAACCTGCATCACACGCTGGATAGGGAAAAATCTTCTCCAAAAGAGGATTCTAATGCTTAATGGCTTTTAGAATGTGGCTTGTTATGTCTGATAATCCCTACACGTACCAGGCCATGCTCCACCCGTTCGTCATCAACCAATGCCTCCAAGTTCCTGCTTTTTCACCATTTGAGGTTGGCTGTTGAAAACGCTTCTCCATGTGCTTCTTTTCATGGTGGTGGTCTCTTTTATTTTTGCTGTCTTCCCTCCCCAAGGGCTGGGTTTAATTTCACTTTTTCACGTTTTTCTCAGCATTGCTGCACCTGCATGCCGCTGACCTAGTTCAGTTGATATAGTGGATGCAGTAAGCACTTCTCGGTGGCTGAGCCTTGTAGCCTGTGTATGCTGCCTGTGGGATATTTATCTGGCGACTTCCTTTCACTTCTATGTTGGCAAAACCAGGTTGCTGAGAGGTTGTTTATCTCCATGCTGATTAAAGGTCCGGTACCACAAGCCACTGTGGACTTTGTGAAGGGGACTTTGCCTTCTAGCCATGAGAGAGAGAGTCTGGATCTGGGAACAGTCTGTTTCAGCATCGCCTTCCAGTACTGATGTGAAGGTCAGCACCTCAGATTGACCCAGGGGAACTGTCAGTCAGTTAAATTCACTCCAGGTGCCTTCACTTGCGATAACCTCTTGGTGGGAAAATACCAAGTCACAAGGCTTGGCCTTGTCCAAAAGGTACTAGGGTGGAGTCAAACTGCTTTAACTCTGTCCCAAAGAGGCAGAAATGCCTCTAAATTGTGAAGTCTCCAAGAAGGTATAGCTCCCTTCTTTCAGAGGATGAGTCCAGCTCCCTCCAGGGACCTGACATTAAGTCTGCACTGGCATCTCCATAGTTCGCTACTTCGGTACCAGCAAACCATAAACAAGGCACGTCTTTGAATTCCTTTAAGAGGAAAGGCCACATAGACCATACTCTGCACCTGCTTCGGTATTGGTAGTAGTTTTCTAAACTAAAACATAATACTTATTTTGAGTGTGCATAATTCTTAAACTGAATCATGTATAAGATTCTGAGACAGACAATTCTGATTCGTAAAAATATTTTAGGGAACCCCCTATGGAGCTTCTTGGGACCCTTCCAAGTAAAGACACTCCATACCACAATTCCCTCCAATGCTATCCTTCAGCTATTCGCTTTCCCTCCTAACGTCCATGGATTAAAACCATTGGTATTCAATGTGTCGCAAATTACAGTTAACACTTTCTTTTTTTTAAGCTCTCTCATTGCCCAGAGCTGATATCCCAACCCTGGTGGATGCTTCTATGTCTTCTAGCCAACTCTCCCTGGCCCTTTGACTTCGTCAGAGTTGATCTTTAACTTCTGCAGTCAGTTTACTGGCTGACATCTCAAAATACTGGTCAGATGAAGGTTTACCACCAGCAGGACAGTGCGCCCATTCTCCCTCCATTACCAACCAAATTAACAGTAGACCAGCCGCCAAAGGTGGCCAGAGTTGACTATTGTTTACATGAAGAGCATATATGCCTATTCTCTCCATGCGAAACGGTTCCATGTGTTAATGTCCATATTAATGCAGGATTTAAATTAATTGCCTCCTAAATCGCTTGCTGTCTCACGCCTTTTTGTCAAGGCCCTCTTCAGATACGCCACTTTTGGTAATGGTGTTCCATAATGGAACAAGCATTCCACAATTGGTCAAAACCTCTTTTCGAACCTATAGTTTACAAACTATTATACCACCTAGTGCGAGGCATAGTTGAGGTTAAGACGATGGCGTTCAGAAACTTTCAAATGCTTGTATTAATTGATCAGTTTAAAAAAAATGTATAATTGATTGCTTTTGAACAACTTATAACATGGGGGTTTTCCAAGTAACAAAAAAATGTTGCAGGCCCTTAGGTTTCATCTGGAATTGGTGCACTGAAAAAACAATGAAATCAAATTCCTGAGATATTAAAATTTGAAATGTATCTATACATGCTGCATGCTCGAAATAAACATGCCTTTTTCATAGGAGCTGTCCAGAGTGTGTGTGTGTTTTACAATGCATAAATTACACAGTTAGCATCTCCTGAAAACTCACATTAAAGGCAAGTCTCAGCTGACTTGAATGTGAGTGTTAAGGTGATTGAATAAATGTGCACTGTGAATGCAAACTGTCCTTTGAGCGTATGAATTGTCTTCGTCAGGAATGGTCTTTGTCAAGTTTAAGGTGATCGAATAAATGTATTTATTTCATACGACTTGGTGTGCACCTATGACACATGCTCCTACCACATAGACACCAACACATTCTGACACTCCTATAAAATGTGCTCTTACGCCAAGTGCTGCACTCCGATCATACATTTTCCTGTGACACGCACATCTACTAAATGTGCTCCTACTGCATTGAACGTGTGGAAGTACTGCACTTGCTCTCACATGCACCTACCACACTTGTGCCTTCGCGCGCCGTTGGTTCTCCCTCTTCCCTTCCTCCCCTGCACCCACTGCCTCGTAGCCTCTGCCTCCCACTGATTGGCGGGCTCGCTGCTGTGTTTGTTGCACTGGGCTTCTCAGTCCCAGACTCTCTTTATTCCTGTGCTGCCTACAGGTGAGGACAGTGTCGGTAAGGCCCATTGTGAGCTTCAATTTGTGAAATTAACTTAGCCTGTCTTCTGCTCTTTGAGCGATGTTGGGTCTCCCTCTTCCCTCCCTCCCCTGCACCCACTGCCTCGTAGCATCCCCTCCCTCCTCCCTGCCCACCTCCCGTGATTGGCGTCCTCGCTGGTCATTACTGAGCCTCGCTGTGCAGCTCTGCCTGGCAGCCCCCGTGACTAAGGGCCCCTAGGCAAAGGGCAGCTCCAACAGAGGGGGCTCCTGGTTGTGTCTGCAGGGGAAGCCAGGTGCCAGCCGTCAACCAGCAGCGACTAAGGAAGGTAGGAGTGGCCCGGGCTAAGTATAGTACTTCACTCTACCCTGCAAACCTGTCCATATAGCAGACTCTCAAATCTATGGACTCTACATATGGTCTCTGTGCTCTCACTTCGAATGGATTGTGTCCTCCCACGTATTCCTCATCTTAGATATAGTCTGCCAGCTTTCCTGCTTCTCGGAAAAACCTTTGCCACAGGGTGCTGTGCTCGAGGCCGCGTAGTCTTAGTCCCTCGAGGGCCACTGTCGAGTGTCGACGTCATCTGTCGTATAAAGCGCTTGAGCCGCGCCTGTTGGTCTCCGTTCCGTCTTTCTGAGCTTCTGCTTCGTGTTTCGAAATGGTGCGTCAGTTCTTTCATTGAGAATGTCTTCATCCTAAACTCATTCCACACCTAAGACGGGTTTTAAGAAATATCTGAAGTGTTGAAAGAATGTCCATTATCAATCCTCACCGCAACTGCCTTTGCTGCCTCAGCACTGACCATCAGTTCGACGAGTGCGGTTCGTGTCAGGCGATGTCGAATAAGGCTCTTAAGGAACGCCTAGCGTTGGGAGCGGAGTCTAAGTCTGCAAAAAGACTCTGGAGAGTCGAGTAGAAAATCTTGTGTCGAGGCGGTCGAAGAGTCGCTCGAGGAAATCTCCCTATTCATCTAAAAAATCGAAGAAGCGATGTTACAGATCTTCTTCTTCCTCCTCGCCTGAGAGAAAATTATTTCATGTCCTAAGCATGATTCCCCTCAAAAATGGGAGGCCTTTAGGGCTTCATTTCTAAAGGTTTTTGGCCCCAACCTCCTCAAAAGTCGCGTGAAGAGCATGCCCCTGTCCACTCCAAGAGTGGCAGAGGGAAATCTAAAACTAAACACACAAAATCCGACAAAGTCGAGGGCGTCCTGGAGGAAGATTCTCTGACGCCTCATGAGACAAAACAATGACGTCTGGTGCATAAATCAAGGTTAACAGAGGATAAAATGGCATTGGCGTCGAAGTCGGGCATCAACTCGACGCGTCCTTCTACGTCTAAGCCAAAGATGGTGTTGGTACCTTCGACCACAGTGTCGAAGCCTCTGTCGACGACATCAAAGCATTCCTCTGACCTCGAGGATTCCTTCGAGCATATCGAAGCCAGCGTCTATTCCATCGACGCCTTGGACAGCTTTGTCGAGGAAATCTTTAATACTGATACCTATGGCTAAACCTAGATAAAATCTTCCATCCTCATCCCAGGCAGGAATTCTTTAAATCCATGTCCTCTATCTTTGAAGAACACTCCTCTGATGAGGATATTACATCAGCTGGTGTTACATTTGGGACAAGAGAAGTTCCTGCGGAACTAATAGACCCAAATACCAAAATAGCTGACCTTTATGACTGCCTTTAATCAGCCAGTGGCCTAGATACCTCCCCTGAGGTAGAATTTGAAAAACCAGAACCTGCAGAACCTGGGTATAGAAACCTCATGGGAAGGGTCATCGACTTCATGGGGTGGAAGGCCGTATCCACAAGTTACGACCAGGATGACATGATGGATATTATTGAAGGGTCACAGAAGGACCCACTCCTCCCTTTCCACAAAGCTCTGCAAAAAAGAGTAATGGCGAATTGGGAGAACCCAGAATCTTTACCAGCTGTCAATACAACATTTGTGGGAAAGTACAGACCTTCATCTTCAGATCCAGAATATCTGTCTAAGCATCCCTCACCTGAAATCTTGGTGATTCAAGCTGTGACTGCAAATAGGCAATCAGATTATCCTTCCATGCCACCTAACAGGGACGATAAGAAGATTGATGCTTGAGCGAGGAAAGTCTTTACTTCGGGCAGTATGGCCCTTAAATTTACTAATGTAACTTGTACTTTAGCTAGATTTACATACACCCTCTGAGACTGTTTGAGCGCAGCGGCTGAGCACATCCCAGAGGGTGAGTAACGGATGGTTTCCTGGCAATAGTTAAGGATAGAAAGGAGGCTATGGAAGAGTGCCTCAAGTCAGGACTGGACACTGCTCATAGTGTGAGCAGGTCCATGGCATCTAGCACAGTTTTATGCAGATTTGCTTGGCTGGGAAAATCTGGTTTTGCATCTGATGTACAGTCCCAGTTACTCAATATGCCCTTCGACAGCTTGAGGCTGTTCGGCAGCAAGGCGGACGAGAGTTTGGAGAAGCTGCAGACCTCGAAAGCGGCAGCTAAATCACTCAGTGCCGCTATAGCCCCAACAACATTCATACGCATGGTCATCTTCCTGGAGAAACCGTCCCTTTTTGTTTCTACTCCTCTTTTGGAAGGGGCAGGCCAGTCAGAGGTCAACAGAGAGGACCTCCTTGTGGTGAAAAGGGAAAGGGTGCCAGATCAGCCCCAGCAGCAGCTACTTCCTCATCAGCTGCTGGAAAGCTACTCTGAGGTCGTTACCCACAAAACCCCAGCGGAAGGCAGGATCACTCGGTATCTGACCGAATGGCGGGGCATTACATGGGATGCCTGGGCGCTGGAGATAGTGACCCATGGTTACTGCCATCCTTTTCTTCAAAGACCAAGATCATCCACTGGGAGCCAGATCTGTCAAAATTCCAGATCCGCTCCTTGTGCAGGAGATTTCAACCCTGCTAGAGAAAGGCGCAATAGAACATGTACCTGTAGCGGAGAGGAACAAGGGTTGGTTCTCCTCTTATTTTCTCATCCCTAAGAAGGACGGAGGATTGAGACCCATCTTGGACTTTAGAAATTTGAACAAGTTCCTGAGGAAGGACAAGTTCAAGATGGTGACCCTTTCTCAGACCCTTCAGGCTCTTCAACTTCTGGACGGTCTGGTATCATTGGACCTATAGGATGCTTACTTTCATGTGCCAATCCATCTCAAGCACAAAGTACCTGAGGTTTGCAATTGGTGGATCTTGCTATCGGTTTCGAGTTCTGCCATTTGGGCTGACCTCCGCCCCAAGGGTTTTCACCAAGCTGATGGTGGTAGTGGCAGCGAGTCTCAGGAGAGGGGGTGATTTACATCTACCCTTACCTAGACGATTGGCTAATCAGGGCAAGTACACCCGAACAAGCCTGGGAACATCTAACCATGACCTTCCTACACAAGCTGGGCTTCTCCCTCAATTACAAGAAGTTACAAATTATTCCAAGCCAAAGACTCCAATTCATCGGAGCTGTCCTGGATACATCCTCAGGGAAAGCCTCGCCTCCCGAGGAGAGAGCTCACCACATTCTGCAGATGGTATCAAGGTTTCTGAATGCCCGCCATCTGCCAGCTTTCGATTTTCTAAGGTTGCTAGGCCTTATGGCATCCTGCATCTTTCTGGTGCCAGAGGCCAGGTTGAGGATGCAATCCCTTCATTGGGCCCTCAGGACTCGATGGTCCCAGTTTTCGGAAGCGATGTCAGATCTTCTGCAAGTCCCAGCCAGAGTGGCCCAAGATCTTCTATGGTGGGCTTGCAAGGAAAATATCCTCCAAAGGAGAACCTTTTTGGCAACCATGGCCGGAGATAACAGTAGTGACGGACTGCTCACTCACAGGGTGGGGAGCCCATACCAACGATCTGACAATCGGCGGTTGTTGGTCTCCATCAGAGTCCAAACTATACATCAACCTTTTGGAGCTGAGGGCAATCAGACTAGCGCTGAAGGTCTTTCTGTCCTCTGTGCAGGGAAAGAATGTCCTGATAATGACGGCCAACACAGTGGCTATGCACGACCTCAACAAAAGAGGAGGCGTAGGATCACTGCCACTGTGCAGAGAGGCACTGCAGCTCTGGGTCTGGGCAATGCAAGAAGGAATCTCTCGATCAGCAGTTCACCTAGCCGGAGATGAGAACATGGCAGCAGATGCTCTGAGCAGACAGAGCACAGTCTCCCACGAGTGGGAACTAGCTCAGGAATTCCTTCTGAGGATCTTCACCCTTTGGGGATCCCCTCAAGTAGATCTGTTCATGACAGAAGTGCGAACAGTACTGCTCAAGGGAATTTCCCCCAAGAGGAGCTCTAGGGGACACGTTCGTAGTGGACTGGGTATTTCCACTCCTGTACGCGTTCCCTCCAGTCCCCGTGATTCCTCAAGTAATCAGGAGGTTGAGAAAGTTCAGGAAAACCATGATCCTAATTGCCCCGGATTGGGCCAGGAGAACATGGTACCCGGACCTTCTGGACATGTCCATCTGCCCTCCAGTTCGTCTTCCACAAAGAGAAGATTTCCTCTCGCAAAAGGAAGGTCAAGATCTCCATCCAGAGGTCAAAGCTCTCAGCCTTCACGCATGACTTCTGAGAGGCTGAGATATAAGGATTGGGACCTTCCGGACGACGTTGTGGAAAATTTGCTTTCCGCCAGAAGGCCAGTAACTCGTGCAGGGATAAGAATGTGGATCCTTTTCAATGTAGCACCCCCATGGTGTTTACTTTTCTTTTACACCTGGCCAACTCGGGGCTCCAAGTTAGCGCTGCTAAATATCATTTAATAGTGCCATCTATCTTCAAGCGCTCCTCCGAAGAAGTTTCTTATTTTAAAATGCCTTTTTAGTTGTTCAGTTTCTTAAAGGGTTCCCTCCTACACCTTTTCAGGTTCCCATCTGGGAATTTAGTTTTAAAATGTATTGTGTGCCCCCTTTGAGCCTTTACATTCTTGTCCTGTAAGGCTCCTAACTTTTAAATTGGTTTTACTAGTGGCTTTAACTTCAACCCGCAGGGTGAGTGAATTGCAGGCGCTCTTGCAAGCCTCCTCACACCATTTTCCACAAGGATAAGGTCATTTTGAAGGTCCATCCTTTTTTCTTACCTAAAATAGTTTCAGATTTCCATCTGTCACAAAAGATCACTTTACCTACCTTTCACCCTCCTCAGCACACTATTAAAGAGGAAAGGTTCCACAGGCTGGACCCTAAAAGGGCTCTCAGCTTCTATATCTCTAGACTTGTGAGATTTAGACAAACTGATCAGTTGTTTGTTGGTTACACTGGACACAAATTGGACCTTGGGGTGTCCAAATAAACTTTATCCAAATGGATAATTCTAACAATACAACAGTAACAGTATTACAAATTGGCTGGGAAAAAGCTTCCTGATGGATTAAGGGCTCATTCAACCAGGGGCATAGCAACTTCTACGGCTCTTCAGAGGGGTGTTCCTGTGCAAGACATGTGTGCGGCGGCCACATCGTCATCCATGCACATCTTTGTAAAACATTGTTTAGATTCCACTTCTTACCAAGGAGGCTTTTTTGCAAAAGCCATCCTTCATTCAGTACATAATTAAAAACTCTGGTACTCCCTCCTCCAAATTACAACTGCTGTGGGAGTCTAAGATGAGGAATACGTGGGAGGACACAATCCATTCGAAGAACAAGTTCCTTACCAACTGTAACGTTCTTTCGACTGGATGTTCCTCCCAAGTATTCCTTATCAACCCTCCCAACCTACCCCTCCATACAGTTTTTATGCTTTTTGCACTTGCACTTGCACTTGTACCACCTTAAGAGCCTGACATCCTTCGATGCCTGATGCAACTGATGAGACCATTAACACCGAAAAGAACGAACTGAGACCAACGGGTGTGGCTCGAGCCCTTTATATGACGGATGACGTCGACACTCGATGGCGGCCCTCGAGGGACTAGACTACATGGCCTTGAGCGAACGTTTTTCCAAGAAGCAGCAAAGCTGCCAGACTATATCTAAGATGAGGAATACGTGAGAGGAACATCAGTCAAATGAATGTTACAGTTGGTAAGTAACTCTTCCTCTCCTATTAATGGTGGCACCCAGTGGGGGGGGGCCCTCCTGGCCTCCTTCCACTCCTCTAAGGTCATCATTAATGTTTATTTGATTTGTACCGTCTTGGTCCGAGGCCCTCAAGCCAACCTTCTCCTCTTTGATAGACGGTTCCCGCGCCTCATCAAGTTCCTTTCTTCTCCTGCGGTCCCCTCTCTCCCTTCGATGGCTTCCTCGCCTTCCCCTGCTATCTCCTCCTTGGCTACCTTGTCCCCTCCTCCTTCCTCATCTGCCCCTCCTGAGGCTTCTTCAACACCTCCGCAGGGCATACCTCTGATTTGTACCCCTCCTGGAAGTCTTTTAAGGATGGCAACCTTTTCCATATTGCCACTCTAAACTCTTGCTCAGCTATCAAACGCTCCTCCATCTGCCTTCTCCTGGAGGAACATGACCTCTGTTACGGCCAGCCCTGTCACAAGCTTTGACACTCATCCCAGATGGCTACAAGATCCTCTCCGCACCCAGATCCAACTGTACCGGAGGGGGTGTAGCCCTGATCTTCCCTCAGTGGATTCTTGCCTCTGTCATTTCTATGCAGGCCTACATCTCTTTGCCTCGTCTGCAGGCTCTCGCGCTCTCTCCTGGCCATTCCCTTACTGTGGCTACCATCTATCGGCCACCTGGTCTTATCTCCTCCTTCCTCTCTGAATGGGCAGACCTCTCATCGTCCCTCCTGGTCTCCACCACTCAACTCCTCCTTCTTGGAGACTTTAACATCCACCTGGATGCTTCCTGTCCTTCCACTGGACTCTTTCGTGACCTCTGCAACTCTCTCTCAATCCTCTGACCCGACTCACTCAGCAGGACACTCTGGCTGTTCTGATCTCTTCAGACCTTCCCCTTTCAATCCCTCTCACTACTCCTTTACTCCCTTCTCACCTTCTACCCCTCAGGTCAAGCCAACTCCATCACTGCCACCTAACTTCTCGGTTATCTGACCCATGAAGTGTCAGTTGAGGCTTTGGCCGCCACTTTCTTAACCCCACTCACCCTCCTCCTTGGCAGACTCACACCCTGACACAGCCCTTTCCATGCTTGCCTTTGTTATGAAGAATTATATGCAGTAACCTTTGGGATCACCACACACAATTAAGACTACAAGTGACAGTACAAATTCACCTTTGATACAAGCCTGTGATACACAGTTAAAGTGGTAGCGATGGCTGAGCAGCCAGACTTATCTCAAGAGTAAGTGAGCAGTACAAGATAGTTAAGGACAGCCATTACTATCATTCAGGCAAACACTGACTCAAGGTTTTCAAGTAAAAGAATATACATTTATTTCACTCTTCAGTTGATTAACATAACACTAATAAACATTCTAAACATCACACTCTTAATTCACCACACCACTTCCCTTAAATTCCAGACAAGTTAAGCTCACAAAATGAAGTGGGAGCAAAATGGCACTCCAGCAATTTGAAAGGGTGGGAAAGACAAAGTGATTAGAAAATTAAATCAAACCAGCAGGTAAGTTCTCAGGGCAATTGAACAATATGAACTACAATGATAAAAATCAGATAGAAAAGGCTTGGCCAAAGTCAATGGGTCAAAAGTCTTTTGCTCAAGATAATACAGTTCAGGGTAGTTCGCGGTGAAATTTGTGGCACGGATTCCGGACAAGGTTGGTTGATTAGAAAAGTTAGTTCGAAGAGAAGGACAAGCCCTCGGATTGGAGAACGATTTCAAACACTTTCACAGCGGTTGAATGAAATGAGAAACCGGATTTGCACAGTACCTTAAAACGGAGGAAGCTGTAACTGCGGCAGACGTTCCTGGTAGTTCCTGCAGGCTCACGGTTCCTGAAGCGACTGTCGGACTGACAACAAGTCGGAAGACTGGAGGGTCCTGCACTACCCAGGGAAGAAACCAGCAGCAGAGCAAAACGACGAATAAAAGGTGCACTCCTTAAAACCCAAGCAGGGTCCGACCTTCCTGGCTATCCGGCCCACTGTAGCTCTGTAAAGCGAATTCGACCAGAGGAGGGGGTCCTGGCTTGCAGTTTGGGCGAACTGGTTGGTCCCACCAGCTCAAGGGAAGAAGTTTCCTGGAGGATCTTCTGTCGTCGGATTCTGGGGATTCGGACCTGCAGCAGGGCTTCACCGGGCGGTTCAGTCGTTGTAGGGGTCCTCTTCCATCAGCTCCTCATTGGTTCTTTCGTTCCAGTGACGACACTGCCTTTCCAGTCCCAGAGACCTGCTTTTTATGCAGTTATCCCCCATTCATACAGCCTGGCTGTCAATCACACAGCAGGGTGGCTGTCCTGGCATGGACAGTCCCCTCAGCCGATCAAACGGGAGTGCGACTTAGATTACCATGGGAACCCTTGGCGGGGGTCCAAAGATCCCTCCCTCACATCCTGCCTACCTAGACTTTCAGGCGCCTTAAGACAGCGAACAAAGGAATCATCCCCGGTTTGGCGCACAGAGAAAAACATAAGAGACTTTTAACAAAAAGAAATGGCGAATAAACCCAGCCGGAGCCAAAATAAAATGTATTTGGTCAAACGGGTTTATGTTCGAAGCTAATATAATAGCCTGAAGCAATACCATGGTTATATAAGATAACTGCGATAGAAGTGTTGGGGTAGTTGCCACTGCCTCCAGCCAAGTCTTGATGTAAAGTGAGTGAAACAAGGCTCCAAGAGACACACAAAAAGGGATAAGAATTAACCCTTTCCAATACTCCATGTAAGATGGGGTGTACTGGCTGGGTCTGTGGTTTAAAGTGACTATTAATAAAGTTAATGGTAAATTTACCTTTTCTGGGGGACAGTAGTCATCCCTAGAAAATGAGTCTGTGGGAAGTATCAAAGACAACCCTGTGCCACTGCGCTGAAGGTGCTGTGTAACACACATGAAAAATGAGGCCATGGAGTAGGTGAGGCTCCAGTGCTCAAGATCACCCAAAGTGAAAACGCACATAGCAAAACGAAAGTAAGGGTGGGAAAAAGGCAATCCTAGAAATCCAGCAAAGCTACCGAGGGACTCATTGGGTAAGGGAAATACGCCATTTATGACAACTCCCTAATACTTACTGTTAGGGAGAATTCTCTGGTTAGGCTGAATTTCCCTACCTAGTGAGTCCCCCAGCAGCTTTGCTGGATTTCTGGGGTTTCTTTTTTTTCTCTTGCCAAGAGTGAGACTCTTTTTACCCTCACTCTTGGGCATGTTGAAGTGTGTTTTTTGGTTAAACCTTGTGTTGAATGGGCTATGGGGTATTTTACTCCATAGGGCCTCATGTATTTTTTTTGATGTGGGTTACACAGCACCCTCTGTGCCTTGACCCAGAGGTGTCCTAGGGACTCCCCAACATAGACTCCATACCCTGGGACTGACTACTGTCTCCCAGGGCCTGTAAAGTCACCAAAGACTTTGCTAGTCTTGAATCCTGAACAGAACCAGTACAAACCATCATATTGTGGACGTACTGGCTGGGGCAATTCGATTGCCCCAGGGTCTGTTAGTCGAGGGGGCACGTCTCCGTCCCCCCTGATCGAGTTTTGGCTGGTGGCAGTGGAAACTACTTTTTATATTCGACCGCGAATATTTCCCTATGGGATTTCCCATTGTTTTAGGCTAACACATTTAATTATTTATTTACGGTAGCCTTAAACATACCGCCGGTTTATATATTTATTATTATAACTCCGGTTGGGACTTTTTGCCAAAACTTGATTCTAAAATGGCGTTGGCGTTCGCCTCTGTAACTCTGACCCAAAGTGGAGCCCTTTGTTCCACTTTTGGCGGGCTTCTCCACAGAAGCCCTCCAAAGTGGTGCCACTCTGTCTGGGGTACTTAGGAGGGGTGGAGGGGGATTTAGGCACCCTGGACTGAGTTACCTTGGTAACTCAAGTCGCACTCCGTCCTGATTGGCCCAAGTGGTGAGCCGGCCGGCTCACCACTTAGCATGTTTGAGTGACAGCTAGGCTGGGTGAATGGGGGTTTGCTGCATAAAAGCAGGGCTTTGGGGACTGGAACTTCAGAAGTCGCCACAGGACCAAGAATCCGACGAGGGAAGAGCTGAGCCGACCTGCTTCGACGACACCACCCGGTGGAGCCCTGCTGAACCGTCTCACCACTTTTCCCGACGACCGAGGAGAACTCTTAACGGAGTGGCTCCTTCCCTTGACTGGTGGGGACAACCAGTTTTCACCTTCTTTCCGCTTCTCGAGGTATCTCGTGGCCGCCTTGCTAGTGCCAAGCACCCCGGCAACCGGAACCCCACCACTTTTACCCCAACCGCGAAAGTCGGTACAACCCTTTAACCGGAGGACTCCGCGGCTGGTTTCTTCCCGGGCAGTGCAACGACCTTCTTCTGCTCTTCAGCGAGATCTTCTTCTCCCCTGACCGACGTCGAGCCTTGCTGCCACTGCCTGGAACAACTGCCACCGCTGGAGGATCCTTTCCGCTTAAGGTACCGTGTTCCGCCTGGCTTCCCTTGCCACCGACTGTACGAGGTAGTTTTAGCCCTCGGCTTTCGATCCTGGGATTGCCTGGGACACTTTGGCTAAACTTTCTGAGCCTCTCTAACTCTTTTCCGAACTCTTTTGCAAGACTTTGAATCCCTAATAACAGTGTGATCTTGGGCACATTTTCGCTCCGGCTACTCTAAGAGTGGGCCCTGCCTAGTGACTTTTGCTCACCTGTGACTTTGTGCTTCTTTGAGCCTATTGCAAGTGTTCTGGACCTTAGAGTGGTGTGTTTAACCCATTTCTGTTTCTTTTTACCCCTTTCTTTAACCTACTAGAGTGTCATCTAACGTTAAGCGCTCACCTCTGTTTTAATTAGGTGGTGTTAACCTAGAGTTGTCTAGATAGGAGTAAGGGTTGAAACTGCTTTCATTATAACTGTGTTTGAAGTGTTTTTACTATATTTTGCTAGAGTGATTTCAACTTATGTGTGTTTGATAAATAAATAACTATATACTTTTAACACCAAGCTCTGGTCAGTGTTTGCTTGTGCTATTGTGCCTGAGTACATATTGTGTATACTTTGCATACTGCCTAACTCTTCTTGAGGGAAGTCTGACTGCTCAGCCACAGCTACCAGGTAAATCTGGGTGGTGCAGACTGCTACCAAGTGGGTTTACTGCTGTACCTGTAGTCTTAAATCTTTTGCAGTGGTCCCCAAGGGAACTGCACAGGTTTCTGCCTAACACTTACAAGTACAGTTCCTTTTACTGATAAATTGCCAATCTCCATAGGACAGTGTGATATGTCTGCCCCATTGTTTTATTCAAGGCAGACAGTTAATATACTGGGACGAGATTTAATGACAAAGCTATATATGACTTTCCTTCACTGATGAGGGTATAGTGTGCAATGCCAGGAATACATTTAAATGTGGGCAAATTTATCACTGCATTTACCGGACAAATAGCTCTGCGAGGGACTGTTGGAGCCAGAAGATTTTCATGCGGCCCCATACCGAGGCTGCTACCAGTTGCTAAGCAATCTGGCCTCTTTGCACCAATCCACTCCGCTGGCGGGCGGAAGCTGGGCCCGGAACAAGACCAAAGAAAAAGGCCCTGTTTGCACCTGGTCGCTACGGCGGGCAACTGGCTGAGCTACGCCCAGGTGAGCACGCTCTCTTCCTTTTTAGATCTGCCTTACATGATCTTATATCTACCACAAAGGATGTGCCGCGCATACCAACTGACATTTCTTGTCTTAGCCCTTCATCTTGCCCACCTGTGCTCAGAGGCCTCCACGTTGTAATATATACTGCTACAGCATCCCGCACAAGGTTTTTACACCACCTGTGGAGACGCCTTGCTTTTAGGAAAGCACCACTGCACATTGACTCAGACTTCCTACCTCTCGTCTCTCGACTCCCGCGGCAGGCCAACCAACAGTTCATCAGACCTCGTCCATCGATGTATGTCACCTGTTGTCAATTAGCACTGCACAAACTCTCTATACTCCTGCCTAGATCGCTCCGTGGCCGTATGCCATGCCGCGACAGTACAATCTGCTGCTTGTGTGAAATGTAACCCATAACTGATTGTGCCAGGAACTCATAATCACATGTGCATGACCTGTTGCATTTACTTACAGCTTATCTAGCCTTTGATGACCTCCAGCCCTCTGTTATTGAATGGTCTAGTTGTTTAGCCCTTTGTGAACTTCCAGTGCCCCTGAGCATCACACCTAGTCCACTAGGTTATTGAAAGATACTTATTGTAATGCCCAGCACACGGTATGAATCTCTAGCTTACTATGTTCTGATTGTTCCCTATTGCAAAGTGTAGCCCATTGTGAACGAGTCTCACATTGTGTTATTAGCCCTTTGTGTTACTGTGCCATTAAGTGAGCCATACTGTAAAGCTCTATCCACTGTGCTGCTTAGCTGACTGTGAGTCGTGAATCAATGGGATGCCCATTGTGATCACCTTGCACTCCGCTTATGTGACCTATACTAGCTCACCTTGATGTCTCCAACAATGTATGCTATCCCCATTACCTTTAGTGCCATAATCCTGCTCAGTCTTCATGCCATTCTCCTACCAGGTACTATAGTCAGCCTACCGAAGCTCCAGCTCCCGCTTTCCAAAATGCCGAACCAATTCTCAGAAACCCAGCCACTATGTCTACTCCTGCAAACCAGATTAAACCCCCTAGGTTTCTACCACCCTTGATCCTCCCAGACCGGATCAAGCCCACAGCATTCCTGCCACCACTGAAATCTTTGACCCTTCGAGACACCCCACTACCAATAGCTCCCATTAATAACACTACCAAGCCCCTTGTTAACCAACCTTGTGACATGCCCACTACACTGATCCACGCCCTATCGCCTCAAACTATCTCCTCCAGAAAATTCCCAACGTGCCCTTGCCCTACAGCAATTAGGAACGATAGATGTGGCGTTACTCTAGGCAAATCGTGTACCATCACACCTGGCCTAACCCCTACTAACAGCCAACCACAGGGACAAAATAAAACTTTGTCCAAAACCCACAAAGCCTGTACAAAAGCCAGACCGACAGTCCGTACACCGGACACGAATGACCAAAGCAATAGTATCATATTGATCATTGGTGCACTGATCAATGTCAGATCCCTGGTGGCACACGCAGTAGAAATTGCTGATCGAATTATTGATCAAATGTGGACTTCCTAGCAATAAGGGAGACCTAGCTACATATAGCTGCAGACCCCTCACTCCTGATTGCCACTCCAGACAAATACGCAGTCCTTGGATCCGACGGAGAATCCTCTAGAGGCGGTGGAATAGCCTTTATTGCCAAATCTATCCTCGGTCTCAGACTAGTCCCACATTCTCCCACCAAGTCATGCAAACTCTCTATCACCAACTCGCACACTATTACACGGCATCTGATTTACGGACCCCCTGGATCTACTGATCCTTCGAGGAAGAGAGCATCACTCTGCTGTCCACCAATAACAAACCATCTTCACAAATCTTAATACTAGGTGACTTCAACCTTGGTCTCAATGACCCTAATGACCAACCTGCCATGACCCTGGCAAACTCACTGGCCGAGCTTGGCCTTACACTCTACCCCACACATGAAAAAGGAAGAACCCTTGATTGGATAGCTGACCTTAACTGTGAAACTACCATAACCGCCATTAAAACCTACCCTTGGACCGACCACCCTCATCTCACCTTTAATATCCAAGACTGCAAACTTCTGAATAAACAAAACCTCATTGTTCCACCCATCCCGACCAGAAACAAAAGGAATATCACAGTGGATAATCTTGAGCCTTTTCTCCCACCCCTAATCAATCCTGCACCGGCCTCCTCTGACCCGGCGGAACTAGTAGAACTCTTCAGTAATACTATCGCCACAGCCCTGGACAAAATTGCACCTCTGAAACTGCTTGAAGGCAAACTAAAGCACATTTGAACACCTGGTTTACACCCAAACGTAACGCCCTGCGAAATGAAAAGAGGAAATGGAATCCACCTGGAAAAACAATCGCACCCTAGAATCCTCAAAATTACGGCTAATTACAAAACAAAAGTTCTCTGTGCTAAATGCAATACCAACGATAGGATTGACAAAGCCAGTTCGAGTACAAGAGAACTCTTTACCATATTAAGAGAACTGGAATCTCCCACACCTCTGACAAACGGTATAAAGGGCAAAACCTGGTGCGCCAAGATGAACTAACTAATATAGCTGCCAATGAAAGTAACCTCCCAACTCAAGTACACTCCTAAATCTGGTCCCAACTGCCCCCAAACCGTCTCAACAATTTAAATTCACCCAAGTATTGTCCCGCAGAGTTTTAAAAATCATAGCTTCACTTAAACCTTCCAATTGCCAAGGAGATGCCTGCCAAGCTTCAACCATTAAAGTGGCTAGCGAATTAGCCCCTTTTGTCACCACGCTTATCAATGCATCCTTCTGCACATGTAGCGTTCCCACCAGTCTGAAAAACCCATGGATATTACTGCTTCGAAAAAAAACCTCTCTAGATCAGAGTATCCCCACCAACTTTAGACCCATCACTACTGTCCCCTTATTGTTAAAGATTATCGATAAAGCAGCCTAAATCCAGATTCAATCTTGGAGACCATCAACCTATTAGGACTCTGACAATCTGGCTTCAGACCCCGACATGGCACAAACAGCCCTGATTGACCTGAAGGTCCAGATTGATGACCTGAAAGACAAAGGTAAATCTGCCCTTTTGCTCCTGCTGGACTTGTCAGCCGCTTTTGACCTGGTTGATCATAAGGTGCTCTGCAAACACCTATCAGCGGCCCATTTCTCAGCAGAGACAACAGCATGGATGCAATCTTTCTTAAACAGATCTAAGAGGTTTCTTCATCCTCAACAGGTGCCGATCCTATCCCCATAATGTGTGGAGTCCCACAAGGATCATGTGTTTCCCCCACTATGTATAACGTGTTCACCAAACCACTGTTGGATGACCTGGAACATCTGGGTGTCACCTACACTATCTATGATATGGCATTTATAACACACCTATACACAAGTGTTTCAAGGCGTGACGAGGCAAGGGAAGTGAAACAGAGGGAAGACAGACAGTGATCCTACTAGGCCAGGTGACATTGAGATTGTGCAGGGAAAGGGGAAAGTGCTAGGGGCAGGGGGAGGGGTCAGTGCAGTACTGTTAGGGAGAATTCTGTTAAGGATAATTTCCCAAACCTAGTGAGTCCCCCAGCAGCTTTGCTGGATTTTTGGGGTTTGTTTTTTTCTCCTGCTAAGAGTGAGACTCTTTTACTCCCACTCTTAGGCATGATTTGAGGTATGTCTTTGACTTGTTATTTGCTCATGGGCTATGGGGTTTCTTTTTACTCCATAGGGTATCATCTGTTTTTCTGTATGTATGGTACACAGGGGTGTCATAGTGACCCCCACACATAGACTCCATACCCTGGGACTGACTACTGTCTCCCAGGGCATGTATAGTCACCATTAGCTTTACTAGTCCAAAATTGTGAACAGAACCAGTACAAACCATCATATTGTGGAAGTACTGGGCAGGGGTAATTTGATTGCCCCTGGGTCTGTTTTCAAGGGGGCACTGTCCCATTCCCCCTTGTCGAGTTTCTGGCTGGTGGCAGTGGTTACCACGCGAAATATTCCACCGGAATATTCTCTATGGGATTTTCCCATTCATTTTAAACGCACCACTTTTTGGTGCAATATTAAAGATACCGCTGGTTTATTTATTTAATATTAAATCACCGGTTGGGTCTTTTTGCCAGAACCTGATTCTAAAATGGTGTTTGTGTCTGCCTCTAACTCTGACCAAGGTCGAGCCCTTTGTTCCACTATTTTGGCGGGCTTCTCCACAGAAGCCCTCCAAGTGGTGCCTTTCTGTCTGGGTTTCACTGGAAGGGTGGAGGGGGGAATTGGCACCCTGGACTGCGTTGCCTTAGCAACCCAAGTCACACTACTCTGATTGGCCCAGTGGTGAGCCGCCCGGCTCACCACTTAGCATGTGTGATTGACAGCTAGGCTGATGAATGGGGGTTTTTTCTGCATAAAAGCAGGGCCTTTGGGACTGGAACTTCAGAAGTCGCCACAGGACCTAAGAATCCGAAGAGGGACGAAGCAGAGCCATCTGCAACGACACCACCAGTGAAGCCCTGCTGCAGCTACCTCACCACTTTCCCGACAACAAGAAGATCTTCTGCTGGACGAGTGTTCTTCCTCTGAGTTGGTGGGACCAACCAGTTCACCCTTTTCGCCTTCCAAGGACGGCCCTTGGTCGAATCGCCTGTGCCAAGCATACCGGCGGCCGGATAGCCAAGCTCACCACTTTTGACCGCGAATAAAAGGACTGCACCTTTTAACCAGGAACTCCGCGGCTGGTTTCATCCCTGTGCGGTGCAACGACTCCAAGTTTCCTCCTTGATGAGATCCTCTCTTCCCCTGGTCGGAACCGCGAACTGCACTCACTGCCAGGAACTGCCCCCGCTGGAGCTTCCTTTCTCTTTAAGGTACTGTGTCCTGCCTGGCCTCCCTTTCTACAGATTGCTAAAGGTGACCCTTAAATCCTTGGCTTCTATACTGGATTGGCTCCAGGCCTCTAACTATCTTTTGAATCACCCCAACCTCTTTTGAACACTCTGCAAAGACTTTCAGTGCATTTTAAACCGTGTGTTACTGGGCATATTTCGCTTTGCTCCATTAAAGTGGGCCTGGCCTATGAACTTTGGCTCTACAGTATAACCTGCCTTTCTCCCCTTGCTCTGAACTCTTAAGTGTTGGGAACTGCTTTATTTTATGCTCTGCCTTTTCTCTCCCTTTTTAACCTAAACTATTGGAGTGCCATCTAGGTTAAGCACTCACTTCTGTCTTAACAAATAGTTGTGCTTTAACCCTGACTTGTCCGATAGTTATCAAGGGAGGTGTAGATACTTACCTGAATGTTTTAGATTACTTTTCATTGAGAGTGCTCACCTAAAGTGTGTTTTAAATAAATAACTATATACATTTTATACAAAGCTCTGGTCAGTGTTTGTTTGCTCTACTATGTTTTGACCCTATCGTGTATACTCTGCATACTGCCCTACTCTTCTTGAGAGAAGTCTGACTGCTCAGTCACAGCTACCAGGTAAATGTGGGTGGTGCGGACTGCTACCAATTGGGTTTACAGCTGCTCCTGTAGTCTTAATCTTTTTGTAGTGTTCCCCAAGGGAACTGCACAGGATTCTGCCTAATAAGTACATGAGATCAACAGTAGAAAATATACAATAAATAGAAAGCCATAAGTAAAAGGTGCAGCCAGCTGGTGGCAAGTGCAAGGGTGACTGCAGACATCAGGTGTCAAGTGCAGGTAGTGGACTGTAGGGATATGGAAACAGTCCACAAGTGTGGGGGTTGCCAGGGAGGCAGTGCCGGTGTGCAACTGGCAGGGGAGGGGACCTGGGCTTGAGATCAGAGGGTGGCCAGGCAACCAGTTCATTTTCAGACAGGGGACAGGAGGAGAGAAAGTAGAAGCGAAGAGGAAGGTTTTGAGGTGCTTCGGAACTGGAGATGGTTCTCCAAGTTTCAGGGGGGCAGGGACGCTGTTCCAGTGGGAGCCTCGGCCGAAGACTGAGATCTACCACCAACTTGTTGCTTGGAGAAGCGACTGGCCCTCAGGAAGTTGGAGGCGGATGAGCGAAGAGTGCAAGAAGGAAGATATTTAGGAAGAGAGTTGAAGGTATTGAGGCCCCAGTAGGCCTTGTGGACAATGCACAGGGTCTTGCACTTGATCCTCGCAGCCACTGGGAGCCAATGCAGAGATTTCAGACCTGGAAGTTTACAATCCATGGGCTTGAGGCCAAGGACACGTCTTGCAGTCCTGTTCTGGATGACACCCAGATCCTTATACCGCTGACAGGAGACTATGAGAAAGATCTGGCCTTGGTTTCCAAAATCAATCTCATTCAGGCCTGGATGGCCACACACGGTCTGTGTCTGAAGGATGAGAAGACTGAGCTGCTACTCCTAGCCACCCACCAAAAATCAGAAGAAACTGAGCAAGCAATATCTTTCATCATTGATGGCAATGACATGAACGTTGCTATAGAGGTAAACACTTTGGGCTTCTAGCTAGACTCCACCCCGAGTCTATGTAAACAAGTCAGTGCCACTGCATTGGCGACAGATTACAGTTGTAAACTGATCCACGCCTGTAAACCTTTTCTGTCTACAGTTAGCTGCATTGTGTTGGCTAGACCTCTCATTTTGTCCAAAATTGACTATTGCAGTGCTCTTTACCTAGGTGCCAGCAAATACATTGTTAATAAACTCCAGATCTTCGGGGGACGCTGTTGCGCACAACTAAAATGGCCGCCTGAAGCGAGCGCTCCGGCCCGATTGACATCCGTATGTCAATCGCCTCATTGGAGCCACCCGCGGGCAGCAGGACTGCTGCCCGCGGGTGGCTCCACACTCATAGAAAATCCTGGGAGCGGCAGTGCTATATTCGCCGAGATATGCCGTACGACAGACTGAGCTGGTCCGGGCCGGAAGATGCGCAGTAGAAGACATCCAGACATTCGGCACTCCACGCCGCTAATACTCTAGGCCATCAGAGCATAGAGGGGAGGGGGCGCCGTGCGTTGCGGCACAATACCCAGGTTTGAGAGGTCCGCGGCTCAGCGGGAGCGGCTCCCCCTTGGCGCCTCATACCTGGGCCACAGCGGTTGAGCGTGCTGGCCACGACGATCCTGAGAACTGACCTGGCTGTCAGAAGCCACACCGACTGGGTGCTGTGGGGCTGCGCCTGGACAACTGAGAATGCGGGGGAACCCGACTGGGCAGAGCTGGTGCTCCGCGCTCGGGTGAGGCAAGTGCTAGGATACGGAACAGCGACGGATGGAGGGGCATCCTTGCCTGGTTCAATCCTAATTTGAAGGAGTGACGTAGTGGAGGGAAGAGAACAATCCGTTTCTCTCTGAGGCTAGGAGGCTCTGAACACGGCTCCGCCTTCCACGAGAGTGCAGTCGAGACAATACCGAAAGACAGACGGCGGGAGCACGCACCAAAACAGAGAGTCATATGCAACTGAACAGTGCGAGGGCCACATTGCAAAAACCGCGGAACCACCATCAATATCATGTATATGCCAGTGGGCGCTCATTGAATCTGGCGGGGCCACGCGCTGGGGAATAAAATCCATTTCCCTTAACACCATTAATGCTGTGAACAGCGCAGAATTGGCACTAAGGTGTGTGGTGTGTGTATATGGCGGCGGCACGCTGGAGCTATTTGAGGGCTCCTGAATTTGGTAGTGGTCGGAGCCATTAAGCTACTGGACACACACTTGAGAAGACTTGATTTGAGATCCCTCCTGCGCAGAGATGCCTGTTGGCGCTAATAGCTAAGTGGACTGGCTAACTGATCACCCGTGGGCGGTAAACCCAGTGCCAGGCGCGGACAAGTGCTGTGGTGGCCGCATATAAACACCCAGAGAGATGGTGTGCTGAGCTGTACACTGAATGGAATTTTTTAAAATCCATACGTTTATACGTTGGAGGGCACAGTCCATCACCCGACGAACAGGGGGATCAACAACTAAACCTGCTAACACGGGGAGCTACAGATACTTGTGAAAGATACTGGGATTGGAGTGCTGAGTACTGGCGCCCCCATATGTGACACTTTTGAGACGGCCCCCTTGGCTGAGTTCATTGGCCGGACAACATCCTTGCTGCACACAGGGGCCTCGTGCCCACTGAACTGTATCGCTGACCCACGGTCTCTATAGCCCCGGACGGGTTGTGGTGGTGTACAGGCTGGTACGGTCGACATGGGGAACGCAAAGAAAAAGGAAAAGGCGGCAGAGGGGGCAGGTGCCAGGAAAAAGGTCCCGATGGACTCGTTCACCAGCAGCCAGGCAGTGGGCCATGAACAGGACCCGCCAACAACATCAGTATCCGATGCGGATGGCGGCGACAGAGTTGTGCGCCTAACCACCATAGTGAAAAACGGCTTCCTATCCATCAATGTAAAGCTGGACGATCTTGTCAATACTTTTGGGGCACTGAAAACTAGAGTAGTGTTAGGTCCCTGAGCAACAGAAGGCATTAGGTACTGTCAGGTCCTCTGGGTAACAGATGGCATTAGGTTAGACCATAATTGGTTAGTTAAACTGCACAAAAGATATTTCCTTAATCTAATCATCATTATCCAGCCAACAACTTCTATCCCAGCTCAGGATGGTGGTGAACTTCCTGATCAACGGTGATTGGATAAGGACTACTGAGATGCAGTTTGGAACCTAAAGAAAGGTTCTGAACTGCCTTTCATTCAATATCTACATGAGTGGTCACAGACAACCAGAGCTCCTGAGGAAAACTCTAGAAAACTACACAAAGAATCCTTGAAGATATTTCTAAGAATTGCCAGAGACAGTATTTCAGATAAGTGTTCCGGAGAAGTAAATGAAAGAAAGACTGTTTAGTTTTAAAAGGACAGTATATACAGAATAGTAGAAGAATTCAAAAAGAAGTTGGATATAAAAGTTAGATTCAAGGTTAACATTGGATTGTTTATATGTTTAATTGTTTTGGATATTTTAAAAGCGCACGTCAACAGTAAAAGTTTTGAGGGGATTGGGTCCTCCGATGTATTCCATATCTATGACAGGTAATGTCCACAGCTGTGCTGCTTCGGAAAATTTTCGGCTCCTGCGTCGATGACGTCGATGCGCCATGCCCGAGGACCTCCTCAGACGGCCGACGTCACCCGATGTGATGAGTAGGACGCACGACGCCCATAGCCTCAGTTCTGTTTTTTCCACGAATGTGTTCGCTTCGTGAATCTCGGTACGCCTCGACTCTTTGGAGTTTGTTGTATTCTTCTCAGTTCTTTGAACCTGTTCGGTTTTTGTGAAAACCTGTTCATGACGATGTCTACCTCGTCTTCAACCCTGCGTCCGGGCTTCAAGAAATGCGGGGACTGTGGGTCCATGACGCCGTTAACAGACTCGCACGACGCCTGCCTCTGGTGCCTCGGGGAAGGCCCACGACACGGACGACTGTGTCGATTGCCAGTCGCTCACCGCCAAGGCCTTGAGGGAGCGCAAGAAGTTGTTGTCAGTAGGTAGGGTGTCTAAGCCCAGGACGACTAGGTCTACGGGGCTTTCGACGGATGATTCGAGAGGCGATTCTCCGTGTCATCGTCGGAGGTCCAGTGGGTCTCCTTCCAGGAGTCTGTCTCGCCACTCCTTTGCCTTCAAGGCATTCCTGGAAGCGCCAGCATCGGTCGCCTTCCCCATCCTCTTCGGAGGACTCCGCCCGTCGGCAGGTTGCTTATCCCACCATGCAAGCGACACTGGAGGAATGGGCTTCATTCGGAAAGATGTTGGCGATTCTTGAATTGCAGAGCACCGGTCCGTCCGCGCCTCCGAGTGGGGTCGGTCGTGATCGGTCAAGACACCGCTCGCACACCTTCGGGCTTGGGTGGTTGGCGCGGTTCACGGGAGAGGTCCTGCTCGGACATGGGTAACCGTTCTCGCCATGCCCGTTTCATGTCCCGGTCCTCGACGTGCTCGAGACCGTGTGATCCTGTGCCATCTTTGAGGAAGACATCGCGGCCTGTGGCACTGAGGTCGTCGTCGACCCCTCTCGAGGCTCCGCTTTCGAGGGGGTCGTCGACGCTGTCGGTGCCTAGGTCATCGAAGGACACGCTCGGAGCCCTGGCTTCAAGGTCTGTGTCGACGTCGCCGGTACAGGCAGCGCTGCGGCGGACGACGCCGATTCTCTCTGCGCCGACTCCTTCGGCGCCCTTGACGCCTTTCGAGGCGGTGGTGTCGGAGGGGCCCTGTGGCACGGGGTAGCCCCTAGAAAGGCTCTGGCTAAGGTCAGGCATAGCTTTGGTCCCCAGGTGTCTGCCTCTCACCGCCTGGAGTACATTTCAGAGGGTGATGAGGGCTCTGAGGGCTTGGTTCCGGTTAAGGTGCCTGATGAGCTTCTCTCGGGCCATAGCCAATTTGATGACCTGCGGCATTCACTGCATGATGCCAGTGGACTGGACACCTCTCCGGAGGTGGAGTTTTGTTGGCCGGAGCCTGGCACTCATGCCAAGTCTTTGTACCAGCGCCTTATGTCTCGGGTCATAGAGTACTTGGGATGGTTGGCTCCCCCAGGGGAGTTTGTTCAGGATGATCTCACGGACCTTCTTGATCTTGGGCCCTCCCCTCTAACCCCCGTCACCCCACCCACTGACCCGGTACTGCTGTTTTATATGGCTCTGCAGAGAAGGGTGGCGGCGGCTTGGACTGCTCCTGAGAGTCTTCATCCAGCCAGTTGCGACCCCTGCTACTTGTCCAGGCACCACACTCCGGAGAGTTTGGTGGTGCAGGCGTCGTATCCTACCATCCCTCCGGATAGGGACGACAAACGTTTTGATGGCTGGGCGACGAAAGTGTTTTCTTCAGGGGGGTATGGCGCTTCAGGCGGCCAGCTCCGTATGTGCCTTGTCTCGTTTCACACACACTCTGTGGAACTGTGTTGCATTAGCGGCTGAACATATTCCCGAAGCGGACGAACGGGATGGTTTCCTTGCTATGGTTCAGGATGGCAAGGATGCCATGTGTGAGGCTGTTCAGTCGGGTTTGGACATGGCAGACTGTGTCAGCCGGTCCATGGCGGCGAGCACCGTAATACACAGGTTTGCGTGTTTGCAGAAGTCGGGGTTCGCTCCTGATGTGCAGTCCCGGCTCCTCAACATGCCCTTTGACGGTGAACATCTTTTTGGCAGCAAGGCTGACGAGAGCCTTGAGAGGATGCAGACCTCCAAAGCTGCAGCGAAGTCGTTGGGTGCTGCAGTTGGACAACCTCTGCCTTTTCGTCCTAGGGGACAACAATGGAGGGGAGGTTCCTTTCGCTATTACTCGTCCTTCAGTAAAGCGAGAGGAGCTGTCGGTCAGAGGCCGCCGTAAGAGTGCCAGAGGTGGAAAACGGGGTACTCTAGGTGCCAAGGCCGCTCGGGCAGGTGCCTCTTTGCCCTCAGGCAACGCTGCAGCCGCTTCCACTCAGTCATGAGGCCAGGTCCCATGGTTCGCCGGTTGGGGGAAGGCTGGTGCAGCATCTTGTAGAGTGGCGTGACATTACTTCAGATGTGTGGGTTCTGGAGGTCATAACCCACGGCTACTGTCTTCCCTTACGGCAGAGGACTCACGACAATCCACCTGAGAACCTCTCTTTTGAAGAGTACGGATCCGCTCCTTGCGCAGGAAATTCAAGCCGTGCTGGAGTCAGGCGCCATAGAACTGGTGCCTGTAGTGGAGAGGAACAAGGGATGGTATTCCCCGTCTTTCTGATTTCAAAGATAAAGACGGGGGATTGAGACCCATCATGGACTTGCACAGTATGAACAAACTCCTCAAGGAAGGATTAAAGTTAAAGATGCTTACACTCAATTCCTCCAGGCCCTTCAACTTCAGGACTGGTTGGTGTCTCTCGACCTCAAGGACGCTTACTTCCATGTGCCGATCCATTCCAAGCACAAGAAGTACCTGAGGTTCGCGGTTGGAGACTCGCACTTTCAGTTTCGGGTCCTGCCGTTCGGATTGACCTCCGCCCTGAGGGTTTTCACCAAGCTCATGGTGGTGGTGGCAGCGCATCTTGGGAAAGGGGGGATTCATGTCTACCCCTACCTGGACGATTGGTTGATCCGGGGGAGCTCTCCCGAGCAAGTCCTGGATCATCTGTCCATCACCTGCCACTCCCTTCACAAGCTGGGATTCTCCCTCAATTGACGCCAACACAGCGGCTCCAGTACATCAGAGCAGTGCTCGACACATCCCTGTGGCGGTTTTCCTCCCCAGGTGAGGGCTCTTCACATTCAGCAGATGGTGCACAAGTTTCAGTTTGCTCAGACGCTCCCGGCGTTCGAGTTCTTGAGGTTGCTCGGCCTCATGGCATCCTGCATTCTTCTGGTGCCAGAGGCTTGTCTGCGGATGAGATCTTTGCAATAGTCACTCAAGATGCAGTGGTCACAATCTTCCGGCAGGATGTCGGACCCTGTTCAGGTGCCGCCCTCGGTCGCCCAGGACCTTCTGTGGTGGGTAGTCGAAGGCAATCTGATGAAGGGGGCCCCATTTTGGCTTCCCTGGCCAGAGGTGACGATCGTGACGGATGCATCCCGCACGGGATGGGGAGCTCATGCCAACGAGTTGACAGTCAGCGGTCGTTTGTCTCCGTCGGAGTCCAGACTCCATATCAATCTGTTGGAGCTGAGGGCCGTCATGCTAGCCCTGAAGGTTTTTCTGCCGACTGTGCGAGGAAAGAGTGTCCTGATCCTAACGGACAACCTCTGTGCAGGGAGGCGATGCAGCTCAAGTTATGGGCCATCCAGCAGGAAGTTTCGATCTCGGCTGCTGATCTGGCCAGGGACGCCAACGAGACGGCGCACGCTCTGAGCAGGCAGAGCACGATCTCTCACGAGTGGGAGCTGGCTCAGGAGATTCTCCTGGAGATCTTTGCCCTTTGGGGGACCCCTTAAGTGGATCTCTTCGCCTCCAGTGTCAACCGGCAGTGCGAGGTTTTGCTCGCGGGAATTTCCTCCAAAAGGAGCCTTAGGAGACACGTGCGTGGTGGAGTGGTCGTTCCCACTGCTGTACGCGTTTCCTCCAGTCCCCGTCATCCCGCAAGTACTGCGGAGGTTCGGTTCCCGGATGATCCTCATTGCTCTGGCGTGGGCTCAGAGGATGTGGTACCCGGACCTTCTCGACTTGTCCATCTGCCCACCGCGTCGTCTTCCCTACCGAGACGATCTGCTCTCACGGGAGGGGGGGGGTCAGGTTCTCCATCCAGACGTCAGATCCCTCATCCTTCACGCTTGGCTTCTGAAAGGTTGAGGTATAAGGATTGGGACCTCCCTGAAGACGTGTTGGGGGTGTTGCTCTCAGCCAGGCGGCCAGCAACAAAGTCTCTGTACCATTGCCGTTGGCGTAAATTCTGTGACTGGGCCAGAGTTAAGAATGTGGATCCTTTTGAGTGTGACATTCCCATGGTGCTGTCTTTTTTGCTTTCCATGGCCCATGGGGCCTTGCAAGTGGGGACTATTAAAGGTTACCTGGCGGCGCTGTCCATATTTAAGCGCTCGTCTGAAGAATGTTCCTATTTTAAGATTCCTTTAATTTCTCTGTTTTTAAAAGGGCTCACTAATGTGTTTCCTCCGTCACCTTTTCTGGTGCCCAGTTGGGATTTGAACCTTGTTCTTAAGTTTCTTATGGGTGCTCAGTTTGAGCCTTTGCATTCTTGCCCTTTCAGACTGTTAACTCTTAAAACTGTGTTTTTGGTTGCGGTTACTTCCGCTCGCAGAGTGAGTGAGTTACAGGCACTTTCGGTTAAGCCACCCTTCACTGTGTTTCATAACGACAGGGGTGTCCTTCGAGTTCATCCTTCCTATCTTCCGAAGGTGGTTTTGAAATTTCATTTGAGTCAGAAGGTGGTTCTTCAGGCGTTCTATCCTCCTCCACATCCTGATAAGGAAGAGGAGAGGCTCCATAGGCTTGATCCTAGGAGAGCGTTGAGCTTTTATATTTCGCGCATGTCCCGGGTCAGAGTGGATGATCAACTTTTCATTGGTTACTCTGGAAAGCGTTTGGGACAAGCTGTGACGAAACACTGTCTTGTTGGATTATTTTAGCTATCTCCGAGTGTTACCGCTTGGCGGGTTAGGACCCTCCAGCTGGCTTGCGGGCCCATTCTACCAGGGGAGTGGCTGCGTCTACTGCCCTACAGAGGGGTGTTCCTATTCGTCACATCTGTGATGCAGCCACCTGGGCTTTGGTACATACTTTTGTACGTCACTACTCCCTCGATTCCATCCGAGGCAGGATCTGGCCTTTGGCAAGGCAGTCCTTTATTCCGCAATTTGATTGGGCATGCTAAATGTGTTCTAAATTCTTTTCTCACCTCCTTGCTTGGTACTGCTTTGGGAGTCTGTCATAGATATGGAATACGTCGGAGGACCCAATCCCCTCGAAGAACTCTTACCTGGTATCGTTCTTTCGATGGGATGGTCTGACGACGTATTCCATATCGCTCCCTCCCTACCTTCCTCGCTGCAGAATTTCTTATGCGATTGCAGCTTGCGTTCCGCAAGGCCTTGTGTGTCTGACTGGCAGAAAACTGGTGTCACACGTTCTGGGGAAAAAACTACAACTGAGGCTACGGGCGTCAGGCGTCCTACTTATCACATCGGGTGACGTCGGCCGTCGGAGGAGGTCCTCGGGGACGGCGCATCGACGCAGACGCCGAAAATTTTCCGAAGCAGCACAGCTGTGGACATTACCTGTAATAGATATGGAATACGTCGTCGGACCCCGGCTCGCGCGTGTAATTCTTAAGCATTGCAATGCTGGATAATTGTAGCCTCTGCGCGGCTTTTAAATGCGCTTCATAGAATATAGCAAATCTCGTGTATGCGTGCCTGCTTCGCAAGTTGGACGTTAGAAGAATTGACCTTAAAGCGTAATGCGATGTGTCCAGGAAGTGAAGGCATTCGTCGCGTAATTGTTTCTTCCATTAATGGAAATTCGTTTGAAAGTGAAGATGTGCCGTGTAATCTTACTGATCGAGTGAGCGCACGCATTATAAGCGTACGCAAGCTGCTTTCAGTCTACAGAAAAAGAATATTGCCATCGGAGTGCGCGTAATTCAGCTCTTGCAACCCGCGCTCAGTCTGCATTTATTTAAATGACTCTGAATTACGATCTCATTAAGTGCGCAACCGCAGCAGTGAAAACTACAGAACCTTTAGTAAGCTGCTCCTTAATTAGTCATCGTTTACTGGGGTAGTTCTAAATAAGGCATGAACTTTCAGAGTGAATCTACAGTAAACAATATTATCAACTGGATGTATTATTTTTATATCACAAGTAAACAAAAGAAAGTATTCAATCTGTACAGATTTGAACTAAGCATCTGCAAGTAAACTCAATACAAGGAAATCCATTTAATACAAAAGAGGTTGAAGTAAAGGTCATCCTATCGAGTAAAGTATTAATGAAGAAAAATTTTCTAAAGTCTAAACGGAGACTGTCAGGTAATTAAGGGGTTTGGGAAGATATCTATATCGTTAGTGAAGTTAACTCAGAGCGATTTGTTGTTATATCTTTGCAGGTATCCAGAGTTCCCTGGTGTTAGCAATGAGGGCTCCTGTGTGATCCTGACCATTTATTATTTTATCCAAGTTCCACCTTTCCCCCATTCTGGTCAATCCAATAATTATAAACTTGATTGTTGGTTATACTAGTTTGAGGGACCGGGGTGGGCTATTCATCTGCTCCTGCAGGAGATCCTCGCTGGGACCTGATAAGTGGACAAGGAGAACCCCAGACTCACTGAGGCGGAAAATAGAATGGGCACAAACGAAGATGCCATCACGCGGCATGACCAAGATATAGCACAGCTCAAACAAGGCATGAATAAATTGCAAAATAAGTGCGAGCATCTAGGATCCCGAAGAAACAATATACGAATTGTGGGGGTCTCGGAAAAATTTGGGAAGGGTGCAATGGAGCAACAGGTGGAAAATCTCCTTAAGAACCTTTTTGGGGCGAACTCCTTTTCGAATCAATTTCTGGTTGAACGGGCCCACCGCACGTTGGCTCCTGCACCAAGGCTTGGGGCCCCACCGTGCACGATCATTGCAAGGCTTCTAAATTATAGAGACATACACAATCCTTAGAATGGCATGGGAACTCAGGACACTAAAATATGAGAGCCGCATGCATATCTATCTGGATTTTGAGGCAGGAGTGCAGGCTAGCAGAAGATCATATGAGCCGGTCAAGAGACTGCCGAGAGCACGACAGGTCCCATACGCACTAATATTTCCAGCCAAGATGTGAATTCAATATGGAGGGAGGGCACACTTTTTTGAAACCCCTGCTGCCATACCCCTATCCCCTAGGGGCCGTGGGCCGGACCAGAACGGAAGATCCCCGACAGCGGCAGGAGGTCAAGACCCTGCTGATTCATCCAGGACACAACCATATCTTTTTTTGATCTGTAATAATGCTCTGCTCCTGTGGGGGGGTTCCGAGTAATGTTTAAAGCGGGCCATGAGCCTGCTCTGGTGGCCTTATGATGGCAACGTGGCACCCACAGGAAGGTCCTTCAAGTTTTAAGGGATCTTCGTCAAGTTGGGGCGGATGATGTGGGCGGGGTGGTGGGGCTGGGGGAATGGGGAATTTGTAAAATGTTACCAAGATGAGTTGGGGTCTTTGGGGGGGAAGGTTGGATGGCTAAAAGTTCTAGGTTGGTTGAAATGGGGTCAAGCGGATACTGGCCACGCTCACATCAGGTAAACACAGGACATGCTGGAAATAATGGCACAGCACAATTCATATACATGAAAAACGGTGATGGGGTATAGATAACCTTGCGATCCTGTAATGTACGGGGACTAAACAATCCGATGAAAGTAAGAAAGGTGGGGTACTATGTCGCCAGGTATGGACCCCAGATTCTAATGCTACAAGAAACGCACGCTCAGGGATCTGTTAACACAAGCATATTAGCTAAATGGGGCAACCTGCGCTACTACAGAGTATTCCTCTCAATCCAGGGGGATCATAACACTCCTACATCCCACAGTGGGGTTTCAGACCAAAGGATACGAAATAGACACAATGGGGAGGTACGTGCTGGTATGGGGGTAATATAGCTGGTAAACAAATAACTTCAATCTGAGGATATTCAAAGCCTTTAACAAACAAGACATGACTAATATAATATGGGGTGGTGATTTCAATGTGGCACTTGACCCTGAACTGGATAGGTCTACCACTGTGACAAGAGCGCCCACGAAGACGGCAGTAAACTTAGGTCACTTCGCCCACTTCATCACTGATAGATGCATGGCGGGTACTGCACCTGGATAACAGGCCATATACATACTACTCTGTACATGACAGCAAGTTGCGCATAGATTATTGGTTCATATCCTCAGATATTTCAAATAAACTAAAGTACTGTGAAATCCTGCCCCGCACACTGTCCAGTCATTCCCCGGTTCTGCTAGGTCTCATGCTAAAAGATATCTCTAGACCAGTGAGAAGATGGAGAATGCCCAGGGGCTTGCTGGGTGATGCATATGTGGTCGAGGCCCTGCACGTTGCAATAACCAATTTTTTCGCAGATAATATGGGGACGGTGGATCGTGTTTCCTCAGAATGGGAAACCTTCAAAGTCTCGGTTAGAGGTTTCCTTATGTCCAAATCCACAGGCCTTCTGAGGGGTGTAAGACAGGAGCTTGAGGGGGTGGAAAAGAAATGAAAAGAATTGGAAGAAACCTATAGTCGTACCCATGATAGGGACACCCTTGCTGAAATCCACAAACTCCTTAGAAACTTTGACAGCTTAGCTATAAGAGAGATACGATATATTGCGGCCCCTACTCGGGCGCGCCGGTATGGAGAAGGAAATGAGGCGGGGAAAACGCTAGCTAACTTGATTAAACACGAAAGTCAACTGACCCCGATCACCACCATCCAAACAGCACAAAATGTAATAATCACGAGCGAACAAGGTATTAACGATGAATTTGTCAAATTCTATAAAATGCTCTATGCGAACAAAGACTGAAAAAAACCCTCTGAGATGAGACTATTTTGCACATGAATGAAACATTTATGACGGCATTACTTACACAGAGAACTTCATTGCATTAATACCTTACCATATTAGTGAGATTTTGGACCCAGTAATAAGGGGGTCACTTCCCTTACGAACAATCGCTTGCTGCTGCCGCGTTCGCCATTGAAAAATCTCCAAGCATAGTGATGGGGTGTTCCATGACTTTATTTTTTGAGCTTGCTTTGTTTGCTGTTTTAGAGAAACCTAAAGGTACATTAACATCGCGAAGCGATTCTGCTTATGAAGTAGTTGTATCAAATACAGCGATCAAAATAGTCAGGTGCAATATGGTTAATCCTGCCACGTTTGTAGCAGAACCACTGGCAGTGGATGAGCAAGTGCATGATTGCTCAAACTATGAGGAACTCTATGATGAGATCCTGAGGATAAATGAAAATGCTCAAGCAGCTGGGGAGGTTCTCTTTATTGATGGGTCTTCAAAGATTTATGAAACTGACGGAGAAAGGCATTCAGGCTCAGCTGTGGTAAGACGGAGCCAACCGGGAAATTGAAGTAGTAGCAAGTGCGAGACTACATCTCATTTTTCATCACAAGCTGCAGAATTGGTGGCGCTTATAGTCGTGCTCAAGAATCACGCAGGGCAGGAAGTGATGGTGTACAGTGACTCGCTTATGTGACGTCAACAGTACAGGCAGGGCTAGTACTTTGGAATAGAAGGGGCTACCTCCGAGCGGACGGCACTCCAGTGCACCATGCCACATTATTGGTCAGGCTCATTAAAGCACTACAACTCCAAGTATCCATTTCAATAGTTAAGTGTGCAGCACATTTTAAGAGAACTGAATTTATTTCACGTGGAAACCAAGCGCAGATGAAGAGGCCAAAAGAGTTGCATATTCATATGATGTTTTTAGTTTTGATACTCCTGAGGTGAAAGAAAAAATTGTTGTGAATGAAAGCTTTAATCATTTGTCACGAACAGAGTTAATGGAAGTTCAAGGTGGAGCTTCTTTATCCTCTTCTGAAGCACTGTGGTGACAAGACAGCACTGGTAAACCAGTGATGCCTGTAGCCTTAAGGGTGGCATTAGAACAGATACACTACCCTGCGCATGTTACTAGGGAGAGCATTGCAGCAACCATTGCGGAGGACTGCTTGTACCAAATCTGTTAGAAGACATTGCTTTTTATGTAGTAAATTGCTTCATATGTCAAAGGTTTACTGCTGGCCACACAATGCGAACAGTTGGAGTAATTCCTTGACCAAATGGTCCTTTTCAGCATTTACATATTGATTATGTTGATATGCTGCAGGTCTGTAATGGATATAGGCATATGATAGTATGCTAGTTTTCGAGATGGATTGAAGCTGGTCCATGCACACATCCTGATGCCACTTGCGCTGCAAAGTTTTTAGTCGGAGAAGTATTTCCTAGATGGGGATTATGTGAAGTGTTGGGATCCGCTAATGGCCCCCATCTTGTGAATGAGGTATTTGAGCAGATTAGTTTATTGCTTAGCATTAAATACACATTTTCTTCTGCTTATCACCCACAAGTGAATGGGATATGTGAGAGACTAAATGGTCTCCTCAAAGAGAGAATAGCAAAGTTGAAATTGACACTGAAAAAGGGGTTGCTGAATTGCCTGCCACTTGCATTATATGCATTGAGCAATCAGCCCGGCTCTGACCCCCACCACCTGTCACCCCATGAACTAGTTACAGGGAGGCTAATGAGAACGCCTTTGACTCCTCCATCGAGGACTAGGAGTGATGCCCAGAGAACTGCAGAATTGTTAGGAAATTAGTTGAGTACTTAACATGTATGACCCCTAGTTCTGTCATTTCAGATCAAGTCCAGCAGACTGGTGTCAGTCAGATCACAGAGAAAGACCATATAGCAACCGGAGCTGAGAGACTGTGTACCTAAATGATTTGCTGGAGATGAGGTTCTAATAACGAACTTCCAGATTTAGCTGCCCTTTTGTCGTGGAAGATATCACTCCTTCAGCAGTTAAAGTATTAGGGAGGCGAGCTTGGATACACATGGAGATGTGAAAGTCTAGGCTGGAGATACCAACGCATCCCCAACCCATTTGGAAGCAAGTCAAGGAGAAGTTCAGCACGTGCAGGCTCGATCGATGGCGAGGAAGGACACAAAGATTATCCAGTAGATAGACAAAAGTGTTTATTTGGACTTTGGCTCCCCTGAAACACTCTTTGTAGCTGCTATAGCAAGGATTGAGAAAGCTACTGACCTTGACCCACAGGAGTTTGTTGACATTGCACTGTGGAGTGTTGAAGTAAATGGAAAAATGCCAGATTTTAGAGTTTGTTTGACGATTTGAAGAGGGAGCAGTTTCCCGACTCTTTTCTCAGTTTCTCTTTGGAGGTGCCCATGGTGCTGTCAGATGTTGACGCACAGACTACTTCTTGCTGCCTTTATTTTTATACTCTGAGTTTACCGTGCTCTTGTTGGGCGTAGCACTGATGTGTGTACTTTTGTCCAAGACCCTAAAAATTGCTCGCGGATTAGACGTTTATTGGCTGCAATTTTAGAGCAAATCAGACCATTACCTGAGCATTTCTTTGAACACTAATGGTCCCATCTAACGATAATGTCCACACACTACGTGTCATGATCTTTTACCATTTGCTTCAAGTTCATCCTTATCTTGTTTGGCGCAACACCAACATGTAGGTGTTTATGTGAGATCCTATAAATTGTCCTGCAATCACTTGGTTACTTTTGAAGATTATCGAGCAAATCAGGAAACTTCCTGAACACCTGAAATTTGCCTGAATAAATACGTTTTCCTTCCTTAAAGTAATTACAGGCAAAAACAGGGTCTGTTGAGCATGTTGCAGTTCCAAAGTGAGCAGAGTCTACAACGTATGGAGAGACATCGATGGTGGAGCCTAATGTATTGGTGCATAATTTAGGCTTGTTCAGCATCCATTATTCTGTTTCTATTGATCCACACGGTTTACTTAAATGGTTCCAGACGGGAAGGAGTTCAGTTAATCCTTCCCACTCAAGTGACCTTTGCAGAACTAGACCCTGTAAGAAGGCCCAGGCCTTATGTGATTGTCTTTACACCAGTACCTCATGTTAAAGCACTGATTCCTTTGATCAGTGTCACTATGATTGAAACAGTAGGAAGAATGCATACTGATGTATTACATGATTTGCTAATATGAGCACATCTGGCGAGAAAGAGACCAAAGAAGTGCAAGGGAGGATGATTATGAATTAAATGATTTAGACAGTACAGCACATTTGGGGAACATGTATCAGCACATGAAAGAAGTGGAGAAAAAAGAACTTCTAAGGAGGATTGCTATGTATGTGCTCTCCTGCCTTATGCTATGGGTATGTCTAGATTCATAGCTAATCTGCGGGAGATGCTTTCATAGAAAACATTCCGGTTAGTAATTTCTCCTTTTACTTCAAGATGTTTCCCTACTTGGGAGTGTGAAAAGTTCTTAAATGCGACCACGGCACTCATGTCTTCAAAACGCAGATTAATAAAATAGCTGCATTGTTAGGCATTTGGCATAAGATGTGCCCAATTTACCATCCCCAAACCTGTGACCTTGTTGAAAGATGCACTTATGAAGTTTAAATTGTCAGTTTTGTGTGAACCTCAGAAAGAACGGTCTACGGTTTGCCCCTGGCCTTGTTCAATGTGAGAACACAAACCTGCAAGGACCATCATCTCACAAGCTTGTAACAGAGGGGAGAATGCACAGGCCTTTCTCCTTTTACAGACTTGCAGCAGCTTTCGGAATTAGACGGCTTTTCGAAATACAGTAATTCCTAGGTTACGGTTTTCTGCATTTGAGTTTCCAAACAGCGTCATACAAGATGTTTTTCCTTTCAGGACTGTCTTCCTTCAGTGGTATACTATGTTTGTTTAATGCTACAAAGTAAGCATGGTTGTCTCATTCTTCCAGCCCCCTACAGGTGTCTTATCACCAGCAACGTGATATCCATATTGTATGTTGGTGTTGGGATTGGATTTTGCATACACTCCTTGGGTCAGGTTATATGGTTGGTGGCATATAAAGGGGTGTATAGAAACACTTTTCAAAATGTTCAAGGTGGTATTACCCAAAATGCTTTGGTAACCATGAAAAGAACTCTGATAACAGATGATACTACTTGGTTTAAAAGACAACGTATTGGATGGGGCGGGGGAGATTAAAGAAAAGGAATCTCAATCTAAAGGGGTGGTGTTTGGTACAATAACCGATGTGCACCATCTCTAGTTTACCAACCTATGGTACAGTTGCATACACTCAATGGGGAAGGAGGTGAAATGGGAGCTGTTACATATGCTCTCAGCCCTTGTGCATCAGCTGCACCGAAGATGTTAGTACCCCAAGAAGTCCCACTTCTGGAAGCCTAGTGCCTAGTCCATTTTGCACTGTTTGGTACGAAGCCTGTTCCAAGGACACGTAGTACAGGTCTTACTGATGGACCGAGATGATTGTGCAAAAAAGAAAAAAAATGTTTGTTTGATACGCCCGCTGCTAAAGATGGAAGGAGTGTTTGTGGCAACTGGTCTGAGGCGGCAGTAGTGAACTGTGCAGCAAGGGGGTTAGCGAGGTTGAAGATGTGATATGCAAGGTGACGAACAGTCTTACCATAAGGCATTTATAACGCGCCTATACACAAGTGTTTCAAGGCGCGACGAGGCAAGAGAGGGGGAACAGAGGAAAGGCAGCAATCTTACTAAGCCAGGTGACATTGAGATTGCACAAGTGCAGGGGAGGGGGAGATGGGGAGAAATGCGGGGGGAAATGGGGAAGGAGCAGTGTAGTACATAACTGTAAAAAGATAAATGAAATAAGGACAATAAATACGTGCGGCCAGCTGATGGCAAGTGCCAAGGTAATGGCAGACATCAGGAGTCAAGTGCTGGTAGGGGGCTTTAGGGATACAGAAACAGTCCCAGAGTGCAAGGGTTGCCAGGGGGGCAGTGCAGGTGTGCAGCTGGCGGGGAGGGGACCTGGGCCTGAGATCAGAGGGTAGCCAGGTAAACCAGTGCAGTTTGTTTCAACAGGAGAACATCGGGGGAGCCGAGGAGAGCAAGCAGAAGCAAAGGGGAAGGTCTTGAGGTGCTTCAGGAACCGGAGAAGGTTCTCCTCAAGTTTCAGAGAGCTAGGGAGGCTGTTCTAGAGGGAGGCCCCAGCAGAAGAAAGATCTACCACCAACTTGTTGCTTGGAGAAGCGACTGACCCTGAGGGAGTTAGAGGCAGATGAGCAAAGAGCTTGAGAAGGAAGATATTTAGGAAGAGAGAGTTGAAGATATTGAGGAGCCAGGCCTAAGAAGGCCTTATGGACTGTAGAGTGTTTTGAACTTGATCCTCGCCGCCACTGGGAGCCAGTGCAGAGATTTCAGCCCTGGAGAGATATGATCCCAGGGCTTGAGGCCAAGCACAAGTCTTGCTGTCCTGTTTTGGATGAGTTGCAGAGGGTAGAGGGAGATAGATTTAGAAAGAGGCTGTTGCAGTAGTCCAGCCTAGTGAGAACCAGAGCTCTGGAGATTGTGCTTCTGGGGGAAGGAAAGGAAAGGAAGAATACCTCTGAGGTGCAGTTAGTAGTGTGACTTTTTTTGCACAATCATATGGGGCACATGTGTCAAAGCTAATGTGAATTGAAGCAAGCATGAGACTCAAGTGCTTTCGTGGAAATAGCACCGTTCCTGTAGAACATTGTCCATCCCTGACCTCAAAGGGACAGGTGCTCTCTTGGACACTTTCTGGGTGTGGCTAGCGAGCATACATGAGTGTCCTGCCATCATGGAGAGGCACCTGCCTACTTACTACCCTGCATTCTGCAGTCTTGTTGGTTCCTGATGACAACTGTCCCTAGGCAACATGCCAAGAGCAGACACTCCAGCCCCTGCAAGTAAAAAGAAGGGAACGCTCAATAAGACACTAGAAACAATAAACTATCTGTCTGAAGAATCCTCTAAATTATTTCCAGACCAACATCGCTTCTATATGTAGACAGAAGTGTTATTCACCTCCCTCCTGGTGCCAGATATCTAGGCTGCAGCCAATGCTAAGTGTCTGCAGATAATGTAGTGGGAAATTACCAGTTGGCGAACGACAGAGCAGTTTATGAATTCAATAAAAGGTGAGCTGCAAGATATACACATTTAAACTCTGCCATGAGGGTTTCGATAAGGGCAGGTGGAGCACCTACCATCACAAAACGCCAGTATAAGCAAGCAAACCATCCAAATAGGCTGCCTATGGTGAGAATAGATCACCCTATAGATCCCCCAGGAACGTTATCCTCACCCCCACCTGATCCATAAAATGATGTAGAGCTCTGGGTCGACTTGGCTGGGGATATTGATTCTCTTTTTCTTACCTATACCTCCAGAAAAATATCCCCAGGATGGGGAAAGCTTAAGGCATTTGTGTAGGGTATGGGTGCCCGAAGATGATTATAGGAGAAGAGATGCGGCTGGGTTAGTTAATGGAGGATTAACTAAAGGAGGTGCGTCAATGTTAGGCTAAATGTACAGCTTCCAATGCCTCCTAAACGGTGCAGGCTTGGAACATTTTTGGGGCACGTAAAAGTGAAGGTGCGTGGATGTAGGGAGGTGAGAAATGCAGATGGGAGTAACAAATGTATCCGTTTTTTTAGTAGTTAGATACATAGGTAGGCCCAGGTATTGGGCACGGGTGACATTGTGTAGCATTGTGAAATGGGTGTGAACAATGAAGTATTCGCACAAATGGTAGGCATGCCCGTAAACCCTCATTCCATAGGCAACAATGTAATACAGACAACAATATGGTTGGAATAAAGGTTAAATACTGCCAAAAAGTTAATTTATTCTGCCTATTTTTGGCTTCTTTTCATATAGCCACCTTATGCAGAAGTAAATGCAAATTGGTAGTCAACATGCATAGGTTCCTACACATATAGTACATAAAGTGCAATGTGTAAATTGGATGTCTCAAATTAACCGAAAAGAAAACAATTCATGAATAGTATATGGTTCACGATATTCTCTTGATGGTACAAAAAAGGTTGTCCTAGTTGATATACAATCTAAAAACAAATGGAACCCAAATGATTCCATGTGTTAATATTTAGGAATACATGGCAATCTTGAAGCATTAACGGTGTTGAGTGGTCTTCTAGGTGAGACTACCTGAGAATGAAGAGATGTCTTCAAAGGTTTAAATAACTTGAGCTCTAAAGGGGGGTGAAAAGGTAGGCTGGCTTCCCTTTCCTTCCAATTTTCAACATAGTTCGCAATGGCAAGGTTTTTGTCTGGACATGCTGCCTCTGCCTGATGAAAACCAATCCCTGCGCCAGGGAGGCATGGTTGGTGTGCCCGCGTGTCTGGTATCAGAAGCGCATTATTTCAAAGGGCTGCTTTGACCTTGAAGTTGGCTGAGCTCATGCGAAGGGCCAGGTACACACCATTTCATAAGGGCAATGGCTAAAGGTAAAGCCATCCCGATCCAGTAGCTTGTAACCAAGGTGACGGACTAGGGGAACCACGTGTTAGGCGGCCAGGGTAGATTAGGATGTGGCCAATCGGTCAAGTGACTATAGCGGACTGGTAGCATGCTTCTCCAGCATGGGGTCTGGCATGGATTCACATGCTCTTGAATATTCCCCTTCAGGCCAGGAAGCCTCAGTAAAAGAAAAAAGCTTCACTTTAATTTACAAACTGTAGTCCGCCTCTAAACCAATCACTGTCGTATGGGTCATACTGCCGCCAGTCAATAACAGCCCTCTCCCTAAGCCCCTCCTCTGGCAGCCATCTTCCGATTTTTACTCACATTTCAGTGTTGAGAGTCCTAGACTTTTGCTCCGTGAGCTACTTCTACATTTTTTTGTTTTTTGATGGAAAAAGTTTTTATTTTTGTCAAAGAGCCTGTGTGCTCTTCTCTCCATCTACCGACAGCGGGTATCCATTTGTCGGGTGAATTTCAAGGGCGAGGATCTTCTAAGTTTCTTTGAAGTTTCCAGAAGGCCATCAAGCCTACTCTGCACCTCCAGCCATGTCTGAGGAGAAGGAAGATCCCTTTTCATGCCCTGCACCAGATGTGGGCTACTGAACATGTTTGTGGAGGGCAAAACCTCCAATGCCTCTGTCTTCACACTGACAACAAAGGAGAGTGAGATCTGCCTCGTCTTCTCCAAGAAAATGAAGGATTGACACAGTAGACTGCTGGCATGGCTAAATGCCAAGGCATCTGCCTCATGCCCAGAGCAGGGTCATGCCTCCCCCAGAACCGGCCAGTCCGAGAAAAGGGCTTCTAATTCCTTTGAGGGGGCCCGCTCTGTGGGAGCCCAAGATGAGGCCAATCATCGGAAGGCCGGTTCCATCAGGGTCACCGTGCAAGTCGGTGCCACGATGGATGGGGCGCGATCAACATCACCATCTGCGTCCATTGCCAGCCAGCAATCGAGCTCTTCGAAAAGGAAATTGTCCAACTCGTCTAAGCTGCGGGAGAAGCACTAGAAGCGGAGGATGGAGGAAAGGGTGACCAACCTCCCCAAGAAAGCCCAGGCAGCTCAGGAGAAGTCAACGACGATTGAGCTGGTGGCGGCTGCTGTCACGAAGGCAAAAGGAGGTGACCCTGTGAAGGTAACCCCACAGCGCCCAAGGTGTGCCTACCTCCAAGGCAGGAAGCCTCTACAGTGACTGTAGCAAAGCCTGCTGACGCACCAGAGAAGAGGATGCTGTTTCTGAGCCCAGCTCCGACCCCTATCAGAGTGCAAAAAAAGGGGTGTGTGGGAGGGGGGGGGACGAGTCCCAGGCCATGGATGTTTCGTCCACAGACTAGGACCTGGAGTCCCTACACACGTTCTATGAGGACGTGGAGGACAGTGACAAACTTGCGGCGCAGGGCCTAGTGTTCCGATCACCCCAGCTCAGCCGAGGAATGTATCCCTGGACATCCAATCAACCCTACACACTTTGGTATCAGAAATCCAGAAAAGGATGTGCAAGGGCTGGGTCCCTGCAGTCCCCGATCAGCCTCCGTCTAGGAGGTATCATCATCTGATGCCCCCGTATCAGCCTCCACATCCGTGTTGTGCGTCCTCCCCCCCCCACCCTGGTGGACCAGGACAATAGGATGGATACGGCAATGACTGACCATATCATTGTGACAGGCGGGTCTCTGCAGCCGAGGGTGTCCCCACCGGATGAAGTGGTTGTTCCTTTCCATGGACGCCAAAGCCTAAAAACTTTTCCAGCTTACGCCCGGGGAGACCAAGGAGGGTTTCCTGTAACAGAGGCACAAGTCCAAAAGAAAGATGATTGTGGTGGTATCACTTGTGGACGACTTGCGGGAGGAGGCCCTGGCCCTTTGAAGAACCCTTGCAAGGCCCTGGCAAGCGGATAGGCCATAGAAAAGGTACTGGGTGCCGAAATCCACACCTGGGTGCCTACGGTAGCAACCATCACCGGAGTCTGGTTTCAGCGACCTTGAGGAAAAGGTTGTTGAACCCTTCCTGGTCATCCTCTGTCCCTGTGGACAGCAAGGAAAAGGACACCATGGGAAGAAAGGTTATTTACACCACAGCATCCCCCACCAAGGCAGCCAACGCACTGATGATCCTGGCTAGGTATGACAGGCAGCTGAGGTACAAGTTGGGTCCGATTCTGGAGCTCCTCCCTGACAAGAGGATGGAGGCGATCACACTCTTCCAGGAGGGAGATGGGGCTTCTGACCATGCCATCACGGTGGGGCTGGACATCGCTGACGCAGGGTTCCGACAGATGGAAACAGTGTCTGCCTCAGTCGTCAAGGCTGGCTGAAGGCCCCCATTTTCCACCTGAAGGTCCAGGCGAGGGTACTGGACATGCCGTTCTGAAATGACCTTTTTGAGAAGGCCGTCTACGAGCCCCTGCAGACCATCAAGGCAGATACATAGACGGCCTGGGCACCCTCCAGCAACACCGCTCTTCCTTTCGCTCCTCCAGAGGATAGTCTAGCAGAGCCATGAATGGGTCCCTCCTCGTACCGCCAGCCATCCAGGTCGATGACCCAGGCGGCTTACAAAGGCCGTTCCAAGGCCTACAGTGGAGGTGGTCAGTGCTGCTGTCGCCCTAAAGGCAGGACGCCGGCACTGAAGCAGGACTGAACCGGCCAGGACGTTGGGCCCCTACCTATGTACCCTGGCTGATGGAATTCGTCAGCGAGTGGGAGATCTCCGACAGATGGGTGCTGGATGCTCTTGCCCATGAGGAAAGAGGGGAGGAACACAGACTACCTCCTGCTCCTGCATTATGTGCAACGAAACCTACATTTCTTGTTTCCTAAACCAAACTCATGCCCACAAACGTTGCGAGCAAGATCCACTTCTTAAAACAAAACCAGACCTTTTTCAAAATGTGATTCCTAGGAACCAACAGGGATTCTCCTGTATTTGTTGTCCTTGGCCAAGGCCGGGCTGGCACACGCCTCTATCAAGGCACATCTGGTGACTATCTCCTGCTACACCAGTTATCCAGCAGGATCTCTTCGCTCACTGTCTCGTCAAGGAGTTCCTCAAATGACTGTTTCGATCTTTCCCGCCGGTGAAGGCTCTTGCCCCAGCGTGGGAACTCAATGTGGAGATGAGGCTCATGGGGGAGAAAAGGGCCCTTCGAGCCTTTGCATGAGGCCCCTCTTGTGCCTCTTGTGGAAGACTGCTTTCCTTTTCGCCATCGCCTCTGCCAGGAGGGTGGTTGAGATCCATGCCATATCCTGAACACAGCCGTATCCGTCTTTCCATGAGACAAGGGTGGTGCTGTGGCTTTCATGCCAAAGGTTTTGTCGCAATTCCACCTCAATGATTCTTTGGTGTTAACTGTGTTTTTCCCGAAGACTTGTCACCGGCTGAAAGGGCTTTGCACTTGCTGGATGTTTCTCGTGTCCTAAAGTTCTACATGGCATGCACAAGTTTTCAGAAGACTTCTCAACTGTTGGTGAACTTTGGTCCTGTAAACCATGGAAAGGGCTTGTTCAAGGCTTCCATCTGAAGGTGGCTTTCCGGCTGTATCACACACTGTCATCGTCCGAGAGCCCAATCAACAGAGCGATCCCTGCAACGACGGTGTTCGTCTGGTGTGCCCCAACTGGACATCTTCAGGGCGGCTATATGGAGGTCCACGCACACCTTCACAAAGTTCTACTGCGTTGACAGGGATTCTTGGGATGAGTCCATAGTAGGCCAACCAGTCCTACACAACCTGTTTGTTTGAGGTGAGCCTATTCCAGAGGTAAGGGCTAATTGCCTCTGAGTCTTGACACCTCCCGTGGTTGTGTAATGTTGTACTGCTATGTATTCGTTATTCATGAGCATGTGAATCCATGCCAGACAAGGAACAAGTTACTTATCTGTAACTATTGTTCTCCATCATGGTTCTGGCATGGATTCGCATGTAAACCCTCCCTCCTACCCCTTCTTGGTCATACTGCCACTTTACATTCTTACCAATTCTGAAGATGACTGCCAGAGGAGGGGCTTAGGGAGAGGGCAGTCATTGGTTGGGGGCAGTGTGACCCAGAGCTCAGTGATTGTTTTATAGGAGAAAGACAGTTTGTAAGTGAAAGTGAAACTTTTCTGTTACCGAGGATTCCCGGCCTGACCTGGAATATTCATGAGCATATGAATCCATGCCAGACCTGTGCTGGAGGACAATACTTTACTTCATTCAATTTATAACGCGCAGCCATGAACCCTGAGGCGTGAGGGCCAAGATTTCCTTAAGATCATCTTGCTCAAAGTGCACAGGAGGCCTGGACCAGCCCAGATACTCCATAACCCTAGACATGAGTGTTAGGGAGAATTCTCTGTTAAGGCTTATTTCCCAAACCTAGTGAGTCCCCCAGCAGCTTTGCTGGATTTTTGAGGTTTATTTTTTTCTCTCCTGCTAAGAGTGAGACTCTTTTACTCCCGGTCTTAGACATGATTTGAGGTGTTCCTTTGACTTTGTATATGTTTTATGGGGTATGAGGTCCTTTACCCCATAGGGCTTCATGTGTTTTTGGTATGTGGGTTACACAGCACCCTCAGTGCAGTAGCCCAGGGGTGTCAGTGACCCCCCAAACAGACTCCTGGGACTGACTGTCTCCCAGGGCATGTAAAGTCACCATTGGCTTTACTATTCCCAAATGAACAGAAACCAGTACAAACCATCATATTGTGGATGTACTGGTCGGGGCAATTCGATTGCCCCGGGGTCTGTTGTTCGAGGGGGCGCGTCTTCGTCCCCCCAGATTGAGTTTTGGCTGGTGGCAGTGGATACTACTTTTTATATTCAACCGCGCATATTTTCCTATGGGATTTTCCCATTGTTCGAGGCTACCACTTTAGCCTCGAACATACCGCCGGTTTATTAAATTAATATAAAATCACTGGTTGGTATTTTTTGCCGAAACTCAGTTCCAAAATGGCGTTTGTGTTCGCTTCTGTGACTCCAACCCAAGTCGGCCCCTTTGTTCCACTTTTTGGCGGGCTTCTCCACAGAAGCCACCAAAAGTGGTGCCACTCTCTAGGTACCACGGGGGTGTAGGGGGGGGGGGTTTAGGCACCCTGGACTGAGTTGCCTTGGCAACTCAAGTCGCACTCTTGTGTGGTTGGCCCAAGTGGTGAGCCGCCCGGTTCACCACTTAGCATGTTTGATTGACAGCTAGGCCAAATTAATGGGGGTTTGCTGCATAAAAGCAAGGCTTTGGGGACTGGAATTTCAGAAGTCACCACAGGACCTAACGAATCCAAAGAGGGAGAAGCTGAGCCGACCTGCAACAACGACACCACCGGTGGAGCCCTGCTGAACCGTCTCACCACTTTTCCCGACGACCGAGGAGATCTCCACCCCAGAGAGTCTTCTTCCTTTGACTGGTGGGGATAACCAGTTTGCCCATCTTTTCGCCTTCCCGGATCATCTTGTGGCCGCCTTGCCTGTGCCAAACACCCCGGCAACCAGGATACCACGGTTTTTCCACTACCGCGAATAAAAGGGTCATACCTTTTAACCGGAGAACTCCGCGGCTGGTTTCTTCCCTGGCAGTGCAACTACCTTCAGCTTTCCTCCACGTCGAGACCATCTCTTCCTCTGGATGACGCCGTGGCTTGCACCTGCTGCCAGGAACAAATGCCCCCGCTGGAGGATCCTCTCCACTTTGAAGGTACTGTGTCCGCCTGGCCTCCCTCGCAACGGTCTGTGTGGGGTTACTCTTAAAGCCTCCACTTACCACTTGGGTTGGCCCTAGGCTGGCTAACTGAACTTTTCTGAGCTGACTTAATTCTTCTCTGAACTCCCTGCAAGACTTTTTAAGACATTTAAACTGTGTGATCTTGGGCGCATTGGTGCTCTGTTCTCTCTAAGAGGGAGCCTGACCTCTGAACTTTTTGCTCACAAGTAGACTTGACTTTCCTGCCTTGCTGGTTGCTTCTAAAGTATTGTGTTGTGTGCTTTTCCTAATTTCTGCCTTTTCCCTCCCTTTTTCTTAACTTATTGGAGTGCCATCTTTAGTTAAGTGCTCACCTCTGTCTGGAAATAAGTGGTGTTAACTAAGACTTGTCTAATAAGGAATAAGAGATGTACATCTAGTAATAGTGACTGTGTGTTGAATTTACTTACCTCTTTGTGCTGGTGTAATTTACAAGTGTGTCTTTAAAGAAATAATTATATACTTTCACACCAAAGCTCTGGTCCGTGTTTGCCTGTACTACTGTCTCTGTACCTATTGTGTATACTCTGCATACTGCCTAACTCATCTTGAGAGAAGTCTGACTGCTCAGCAACAGCAACCAAGTATATCTGGGTGGTACAGACTGCTACCAATTGGGTTTACTGCCAACCACCTGTAGTCCTAAATCTTTTGCAGTGGTCCCTAAGGGAACTGCACAGGTTTCTGCCTAACAATGAGCCTGCGATATGAGTCACGGCATGCTCCCTGGGTCCGGCTTGCCGAACTGACTATCACGCCATGTACCTGGGCTCGAAGGCTTACGAGTATTCAACCGAGAACGCTCCTTGCCTGCTTCATCAGACAATCAACAATAGTTGCAGTTAAGTAACTGGTTCCATATAGGTGGTGTTAAAAGCAAAAGGAAATATCGAGGCTGAGTACCCCAAAAGGAAATACACCAAACACGGGCTTATGAAGATTCACAGATCTTTATTCTATAACTGTACAGTTTTACAATCGGGTCATGCAGCGCTGCTGAGGTGTCACGTCTCATCCAAGAAAGGGGCCCTCTTTCACACCGTCCGATCCCGGTCCGATAGCCGCGTCAACCTTCAATGAGCTGGCATCAATCTTGAGGGTCCCTATTCGGGCGCCATCTGTAAAAGCAAAAGGAAATATCGAGGCTGAGTATCCCAAAAGGAAATACACCAAACACGAGCTTATAAAGATTCACGGATCTTTATTCTAGAACTGTCCAGTTTTACAAAGAAACAAAGTATCAGATAGCTATCTGGCCCTCAGTACATCACAGCGAATACCAGCCCTTTTGGTGTGAGAAGTGAGAGGTACTGGATGTCTAACCATTTACACCTTTTATACATTTTCCAATCGTAATGTCCAGCCCCTCTACAGGTTAATAAGGCTCGGTCTAGGGTTCGTGCCGAGTTCACTTCTAGTTTGTCCAACTACATGCATGTGGATTATTTTCAGTTTGTACATCAACAAGTCACAATGGCAAAAGTGTATCTTCGGATTTACCATTAAGCCTTAGTACATGTCTTATACAATGTAGTTCAACAAGTGCCCACGTTCACTATTTAGACAGCATTGTATTTGATGTATGTCAGCGGATCGGACTTGTTTGCGCAGGTAATCCTCTGTCTACAAGTCAAACGTAGGACAAGGTTTCTTTACTCGACCCAAACATTCGGCCAACTGACAGTTTAGGCATTAACTTGCGTGCAAAGGTCAGAACGGCTAAGTTACAAGCGGGAAACACTGACCACCGTTTTCAGAACATAGAATTACTTTAGAATGGAAATCAAAATGGCGGATGGACCTAAAATGTCAGCTAAGTCGATCTAAGATCGGAAATTTGCAACGCGCATTTCTTCGCAGAGCGACTGGGCTTGAGCCAATATATACAATAAAGGAAGCACACTATGATATCCCGTTTAACAAACCTTCCTTTTGGCCTAAGCCATGCGGTAAACTACTTCTAGTCATTTTACGAGTAACTCCACGTCTCAATGTCCATACATCCTGAATCACTATCGGAGATATCAATTGCCATGAGGTCAGATACTGAGATTTCCTTCAGCACAAATTCATTGGATATTTTATCTGGGGTGTATACTTTGTGCCCTAGTGTACTCCTCGCTTGTGCACAACATCCACCAAACATCGAACACATACCAGGAAGACATTGTATACAACAGCAAAGAAACAGAATACCTAAAATAATCAGCAAGACTGAAAGTAGCTTCCATCCCCAAGATTGTAGGAGGTCCTAGAACCAAGCACTAAGATCCCAGTTTCCCTCGGGAACATGCACTTCTGAACTGAGAATATGCAGATTTTGAATCGCCCTAAAGATTGTTGGGGAGGAATCTGGCACGAAGACGCAGCAAGCGGACCCCACTATTTTACATACCCCACCACGTTCAGCCAGGATGACATCTAACGCCATCCGGTGCTGAAGTGCCAATAACCTTATTGCTTTCTGTTCTAATGTCATATTATAGAGTATGTCAGTGGTCCTCTCCAGTACTCTCGCCATAGTCTCCAGATATCTTCAGAGTTTAGTATTTGCCCCCAGAATGGCACAAAGGATTTAGCTACATCGCCCAGGACTTGTGCTGATGTATCACCCTTCTCGTCCTGCCGTGGATGAGCCTTTGAAATTTCTACAGTGCTAACAATGAATACCCCGGGTAACAGAATCCCTAAATAAGAGGTTACCTGCCAATCCCTGGGTAACCATGGAAATGCTACATTACCGCAAACAAAGTAGACAGGTTTGCTTACATACAAGGGACGGTCCTCACTAGTCAAATTTGAAACGTTGGCGCAACCCTTGAAATCGCCCATTGACTGAGTACCATTCTTCTGTATGCAGAAAGAAACTGAATCGGGGCTGTGGTTGACAGTGTAAGGTTGCGTGGCATCCCTATTGCCTATAGGAACCATCTTGAAAGAGATCTAAGATTGAAAAGGACGGGACAGCCTATCAGAAGGCCTAATAGAAACAACATTTGGCTTGCTCCTATTCGCAAAGAGTGAGCATCCCAGGGGCGTTGGAACACGTTTTTCAAAATCATTCAAGTTAATCCCATCAAAATTCCCTGAGATTCTATCGTTCCATCGGCCAAAGAATAGTGCTCTAAGAGAAGCATAGCACGCAGTTGTCAAAGGTAAAGGATGAATATACCAACCCAGCCCCTTATGCCTGTGTTGCGGTAAATGCGAACAGACCCAACAGTTGGACCTATTAAAAATGGCATGTGTAGCATTCATGATGAGTAAGAGTTTTGTTGTGGTAACTGTCTGTGCTGAGAGTCTCTAGGAGATAGAGGGTGCAGATACATGAAAGGAGTAGAAACAGTGGGTACATTTTCAGTGGCTAACCCATTTTCAAGCGGATGTACTTCTTCCAGATACCAGAATCCTAAGGCAATGACTATTGTGAAACCAGTTAACATTATCACTAAACAACAATACGTTCTCGGGGCCCACACATTTGATTGTTCGTTTTCGCGGCCGGGCACACAGTCTCTGATCTGTTCCGTATGAGCGGGAGCGGTTGCAGGCATTGTTCTTCAAACGATTTGCACCAATATTATTTGCTGGCGACCTCCAGGCCAAGCGTCGTCTTAGTCCTTTCATAAACCCTAGCCAACAGAATCCCCTTATATACAAATGATCAGGCCAAAAAGGCAAGCCCTTTGATACATTTCTTTGATGGCACAGCCGAACCGCGCACTAGGTCTATTTCCTCGGATGCATATCATACCTTGTAACTCCTGGTACTGAGTGATCTGTGAACGTGTCGTCACTTCCCGGTGGAAGCGACGAATCCAAAGTGAGATCAGATACAAGATTCGGAGTAATTCTTAGAGACGGAACCGTTGGAGAGTGTGGAGATGAAGTGGCCGTTTCCCCAGGCCCCACAGGCTCAGAGCAGGTCTCCGACACACTCTCGATGCTGTTTACTGCCTCGTTATCGTTGGTTGCAGTACTGGTGAGGGGTTCTGTATCTTCTGTAGCGTGTGGCATTCTCTTGATGTGGGACGTGTGGATCCAATGCTTCTTGCCTGCTACCCGCACCGCCGTCTGTGTGACCAGGAGGACCTGATGGGGGGGCACTGCCAACGAGGTGCGAGACAAGATCGTTAAAATGACTTAAAGCCTCTCACACCTGGTGATAAATCAAATACAGATTTTTAGTTAACTGGCCACAGTAATCGGAAAGAAGTACATTTTCGACCTCGCGTAAAGAACGGGGCTTTGGAAATTCCAAATGTTAGCTGGCCTACCCATGACCACCTCAAAGGAAGAGAACCCAGTGTTAGTTTGAGGGGTCGTTCTCATGGACAATAACACGATCGGTAAGGCATCCGGCCATTTTAGTTTGTTGCCGGCACACGTCTTGGCGTGCTTGGTCTTGATGATGCTGTTATGTCTTTCTACTAGTCCAGCACTTTGTGCGTGTCTAGCCGAATGGAACGTTTATCGATCTGTAATCCCGCGCATATCTGCAGAATTACAGCAGCGATAAAATGTGGACCATTGTCCGACCAGATGACTCTTGGCAGACCAAATCTTGGAAAATATTCCTTCAGCATGGTCTTTGCCGTGGTAATGGCTGTGGCATCTTTGACTGGAAAAGCTTCAACCCATTTGCTAAAAGCAGAGATAACAACTAAAGCGTATTTGAAGTTATGACAACAATCCATTTCAATAGTCAAAATTAATTACTTCAAAGGGGACAGAAAGTGGACCAAAACTACCCCTAGCAGTTGATGTGCCCTTTCCCACATTATGCTGCAAACAAATCATACACCCCTGAACGAAGCGCTCAGCTACTTTAGGGATTTTGTCATTTTGGTAACCTTGCGTGCACAGATATGGGTCGGACCATGAGCCATAACAACCATCATAATATACGCGTCAGGCAGTAACCACTTCCCCTCTACTTTGTCCACCCACACCCGTCCTCATCCAATTTCGCAAACCCTCCGCTCATTGTTTAGATTCTTCTAACGTGGCATCAGCTTGAATGTTCTTTACGGAGTCAATTCCCTCATCCAAAGTACAGACATTTGTGGCTTCCCTTGAAGTATACATTTCTGAAGAAAGATCAGTGGCAGTCTGTTTGGCTATTTGGTCAGCGAAAGCATTCCCTTTTCCTATGTTGTCTATAACCTTCTCCTGCGCATTTCATAATGGTTAGCTGAGTAGGGAGTGCAAGCGCTGAACCGTACTATTAAGGAGCCATGCTGGATTTTAGCGCCCTGTGAGGTCAAGAAACCTCTTTCTGCCGAAGTTGTGAACCACCCCAAAGGCATACTGTCAGTGTATATATATATTTACGGTAAGCCCTTCGGAAAGTTCACAAGCTCGGGTCAATGCTATAATCTCTGCGGCCTGCGCAGAGTTATGCGTGATTCTTTTGGTCTCCACGATCATGCTTAACGTGGTGATTGCATAAGCAGCTGTGGATGTACCATCTGGGAGTTTGAAACAGCAGCCATCACAAAACAGCTCCCCTTGTGGATTGTTTAACGGAGTATCTTTTAGATCGATTCTGCCTTTTGTCTCTTGCTCTGTGGTGTAAAGACAGTCATGTGACTCTTCGTCACTGCAAGCAGTACCTTGCGGGAAAGCTAAAAGTTCAGCCGGATTAAGGACACAACACCTCTTTATTTAGATGTGCGGTGCAAACAAGATCAGTTCATATCTCGTTAATCGTGCGGAGGAGAGGTGTTGCGTTTCTGTTCTGTTTAATAGAACATCTACAGAGTGAGGTACTATCAGGGTTAAAGCATGGCCTAGGACCATTCCCTCGCCCTGGTTTACAGACGCAGCAGCGACAGCTCTCAAACATCTTGGCACAGCACACGCAACAGGATCAAGGGCAGAAGAAAAGTAGCCGCACGGCCTATTCTTCCCTCCATGTTCCTGCGTTAACACAGCCAAAACGCATACATCACATTCATGCACATACAACATGAAGGCCTTTTCATAGTTTGGTGTGCCCAAAACTGGTGCCGAGCACAATGCAGTCTTGAGCAGATCAAATTCTTGCTGGTGCTCAAAGTTCCACAGCAATGGCAAAGAAATGCCCTTCTTTGTCAAAGCCAACATTGGTTTAATCACTAGTGAGACATTGGGGAGCCTCTGCCTACAGTAAGAAGCCATTCCTATCAAGGCTCTGACTTCCTTCTGTGTATTTGGGACAGATATGCTAGAAATTATTTTTATCCGTTCAGGTGTCAACCTTCTTCTCTCCTTTGACAGGAGATAGCCTAAATAGGCGATCTCCTGTCGATAATATTGAAATATTTTAAGCAAAGCTTTGTGTCCATGTTGTGGTAGGTGGATAAGCAACAACACAGCGCCCTCCTTACAAGCGCTCTGAGTCAGCAGCTAAGAGTAAATCGTCTACATATTGAAGCAATGTACAAGTAGTGGGCAACTCTAGTGTGTCGAGCTGACCAGGTAAGACCAGTATTCTGATATGCCTGGGAAATTGTCTGCCTGCTTCAAGGCGTTATTCCGCAGTGACAGACAATCTTTGGAATTTGGCCGACCAGCGCCAATGGAGGGGTCGCGGCCGTGTACTATGTTCTGTTAGCACGGCATTGGTAGTATAGTATTAATGATATTTGGTACAGATCCATCGACGGGGGCCCCTGCCTCACTTCCTCACGTGCCGCTGTTCCCCTCAGATGAGGACAAAATGGTGCCTGTCCCCTACAACTGCACCATCGGCCTCTGGTGTAGGGCTCGGTCCCTTATGCGCATCCTTACCATCCGGTTTATGATTGGAACGCCCAGATGCCTCTTCCGCACAATGTTTTGTTGCCCGTGGGGGAGGCACCTTTGATTTATGTGGATACGTCGGTGGAGGGGCCGGTGTGGCACCCTTCCCCATTATGTCTCTGGATTTGTCTACCTCATGAGAGGCCTCCTCAGGTTCCGAAACAATCTCCTGAGGACGCCTTTATCGGTAAATTTCTAGCGCTTATGAGCACAGACCCCATGAGGGAATATTTCAAAGGGCTTTTCAAGGAGATATGTCCACCTGCGTCTCTGGCTTCACCCGTTCCTCCGGTAGTTCCACCGGTGCCTCCCTTGCCCGTGGTGCCTCCCCGGCTCTTCTGCCTGTGCCTCCATTGTCCCCAGTGGACAAGGCAGTGCCTGACACGGCTCAGCAGGATCCTGACCCGTCAGATGATCCTCAAGGCGATCAGGACAAGGACCTTCCCCGCTCTATCAGAGCCTTTCATGGCCAGGTACTGGACATGATGAGTTTCTTAGATGTTCCGGTGCCTGAGGCACCCGTTCCGCAGGAGGGCGTGCTTTCTGGGGCGTTCACCCTGTCTCCCTTGGAGCGTACCGGCCTGTTCCTGCAGAAGGACGTTCTGGCCGAGGTCCGAAGTCTGGGAAAAGCCACACTCGGGACTTTTTGTCAATAAGAAGATTGACGCGAGGTACAGGCTACATTCCTCGGAAGAGGTGGGCCCGTCGTCTTGTCTGCCTCCCTCCTCCACAGTGATGGCTGCGGCCACGTTGCAATCCAGACCGGCAGCATCCTCTTCCACGACGGCTACTCCGGTCTTGGGAAAGGTGGACAAGCTCCTTGACTCCCTAGGGAGAACATTTTTTGCCAACTCGTCCTTGCAGCTCAGGCAGGCCAACGCTGAGTTGATATTCGCGGGAGCTAACATGCGGATGTGGAAAGGTCTGTCAGAGTTTGAGGAGCGCATCCCGGTCGAGAAGCTGGAGGACTTCAAAGGAGGCCTTTCCGATGCCAGAGCCTTGGCCCAGGATCTCCTGGAGGCTGCGGCTCATCACGTTGACACCTCGGCTCGGGGCCTTATGCTGGGGGTTGATACCTCACGGCAGGCGTGGCTGCATGCCACTAAATTTTCTAAAGAAGTGCAAGACAAGGTGTTGGATCTTCCATTTGATGGTAAGGAGCTTTTTCATTCTTCTACTGATGTAGAGCTCACCAAGACCAAGGATGGCACTCAGACGGCTAAATCATTGTCTGTTCTAGTCAAAGCTCCTTTCAAATCCCAGAGACCGTTGTCACAAAGTCGACCCTCCTCTGGTTTTAGGGGCTTCCTTGACTGAAAATCCTGCGGGGAATAACCGCCGTAGACAACAGCGCACACGGTTTTTCTCTTGCTCCTCCGCCTCCTCATCAGGTTCAGTTGGCACTGCCACCGATAAGCCTACCAAATGAGGGTTTTCCGCGCTTGCACGAGACCTCGGTGGGAGGACGCATTGCGTCTCATTGGGAGGTGTGGCAGACCATCACAGAAGGCCGATGGGTCTTGTCAGTCGCTTGAGCAGGTTTCCGCTTACCTTTACCCCCTACCTCAACCCTCCTTTTCAGCTGTCAGGCTCACCCTCCCTCAAGGCCGAAGTTCAGAAACTTCTGGACCTCAGAGCTGTGGAACCCGTTCCCCTTGGGGAGCAAGGGGAGGGCTTCTACTCCCAGCTGTTTACGGTGCCCAAACCCAACCAGGCTGGCCTGCGCACCATTCTAGACCTTTCCCAGTTCAATCTTTTCCTACCTGTTAGGGAGAATTCTCCATTTAGGCTGAATTTCCTAACCTACTGAGTCCCCCAGCAGCTTTGCTGGATTTTTGGGGTTTATTTTTTTCTCCTGCCAAGAGTGAGACTCTCTTTCCCTCGCTCTTGGGCATGATTTGAGTGTGTTTCTTTGAATCTAGATGTGTTTAATGGGCTATGGGGTCTTTTACCCCATAGGGCTTCATGTGTTTTTGTGATGGGTGTTACACAGCACCCTCAGTGCAGTGACACAGGGGTGTCATAGTGACCCCCCCAGTATAGACTCCATACCCTGGGACTGACTACTGTCTCCCAGGGCATGTAAAGTCACCATTGACTTTACTAGTCTTAAATTCTGAACAGAACCAGTACAAACCATCATATTGTGGATGTACTGGCTGGGGCAATTCAATTGCCCCCGGGTCTGTTAGTCGAGGGGGCACGTCTCCGTCCCCCCTGATCGAGTATTGGCTGGTGGCAGTGGATACTACTTTTTATATTCAACCGCAAATATTTTCCTATGGGATTTCCCATTGTTTTAGGCTACTATCTTTATTTAATTATTTACGGTAGCCTCGAACATGCCGCCGGTTTATTTAATTAATATTGATTCTCCGGTTGGTATTTTTTGCCAAAACTTGATTCTAAAATGGCGTTTGTGTTCTCTTCTGTGACTCCAACCCAAGTCGAGCCCTTTGTTCCACTTTTTGGCGGGCTTCTCCACAGAAGCCCTCCAAAGTGGTGCCACTCTGTCTGGGGTACTTAGGAGGGGTGGAGGGAAATTTAGGCACCCTGAACTGAGTTGCCTAGGCAACTCAAGTCACACTCCATCCTGATTGGCCCAAGTGGTGAGCCGACCGGCTCACACCTTAGCATGTTTGAGTGACAGCTAGGCTGAGTGAATGGGGGTTTGCTGCATAAAAGCAGGGTTTTGGGCTTTGGGGATTGGAACTTCAGAAGTCGCCACAGGACCTAAGAATCCGACGAGGGAGAAGCTGAGCCGACCTGCCACGACACCACCACCGGTGGAGCCCTGCTGGACCGCCTCACCACTTTTCCCAATGACAGAGGAGATCTCCCGCCGGAGAGTCTTCTTCCTTTGACTGGTGGGGATAACCAGTTTCACCGTCTTTTCGCCTTCCCGACGTACCTCGTGGCCGCCTTGCCTGTGCCAAGCACCCCAGCAACCGGGATACCACGTTTAACACGACCGCGAAACAAAGGTACCACCTTTAACCGGAAAACTCCATGGCTGGTTTCTTCCCTGGTAGTGCAACGACCTTCATCTTTCCTCCAAGGCGGGATCTTCTCTTCCCCTGGACGACGACGCAACTTGCACCCACTACCAGGAACAACTGCCACCGCTGGAGGATCCTTCCCACTTAAGGTACCGTGTCCCGCAAGACTTCCCTTGCCACTGACTGTATGGGGTAGATTTAGCCCCCGGCTTTCGAACCTGGGTTAGCCTGGGACACCCTGGCTAAACTTTCCTAAGCCTCTCAACTCTTTTTGGAAAACTCTGTAAGACTTTCAGAGCCTAGTGTAATTGTGTGATCTAGGGTGCATTTGTGCTCTGCTCTCTCTAAGAGTGGGCCCGGCCTTTGGACATAGGCTCACCAGTGACCTTTGCTCTTCTGCCTTGCTAACAGTGTTCCTGAATCTTGGAGTGGTGTACCTTTCCATATTCTGTCTTTTTCCCTCCCTTTCTCACAAACTTATTGGAGTGCCATCTAGTTAAGCGCTCGCCTCTGTATGAAAATAAGTGGTGTTTTACTGTGACTTATCTGATAAGGAAAAGGGGTGTATATATTACAATAGTAACTGTGTTTAGAATCCTTTACAATAAGAGTGCTGGAGGGTTTCAAACAGTGTGTTTTTAAATAAATAATTATATACTTTGATACCAAAGCTCTGGTCAGTGTTTGCTTGTATTGGTGTGTCTGAGTGCCTGTTGTGTATACTTTGCATACTGCCTAACTCTTCTTGAGAGAAGTCTGACTGCTCAGCCACAGCTACCAGGTAAATCTGGGTGGTACAGACTGCTACCACGTGGGTTTACTGCCAACACCTGTAGTCTTAAATCTTTTGCAGTGTTCCCTAAGGGAACTGCACATGTTTCTGCCTAACAACGAGGTAGGCGGGGTTACAGCCTCATGCCGGGCCCCGCGCAAGGAAGAGAGGAAGGACACATTTTGGGAAAAATTTGGATGCTTTTTACAAAGTGCTCCAGTCCCGTCCCACAGGACGGAGAGATGTCCCATAAGTATGGAGGAACGGGGACAGTGGACTAGGAGTAAGGTGCTCACTACGGTGAGTAACCCGGTAATTCTTCAGCCTCACAACAATCCACTGAGGAAGCGCTCTTTGAAGATTTCGGATCTGCTCCTTGTGCAGGAAATATTGACCCTGCTGGAGAAAGGCGCTATAGAACCAGTGCCTGTGGCGCAGAGGAACAAGGGCTGGTATTACCCATATTCCCAAAAGGGACAGAGGACTGAGACCCATCTTGGAATTACGGGGCTTGAATAAGTTCCTCAGGAAGGACAAGTTCAAGATGGTCACTCTTTCTCCGATCCTTCAGGCCCTCCAGCTTCAGGATTTGTTGGTGTCATTGGACCTGCAGGATGCTTATTTTCATGTGCCGATCCATCTCAAGCACAGGAAATACCCGAGGTTTGCAGTTAGCGGCTCGCAGTTTCGAGTCCTGCCATTCAGGTTGACCTACGCCCGAGGGTCTTCACAAAGCTCGTGGTGGTGGCAGCGCATCTCGGGAGAGGGGGGGGATTCACGTCTACCCTTACCTGGACGATTGGCTGATCAGTGCGCGTTCTCCCGAACAGGCCTTGGATCATCTCAGCGTCACCTGCCACTCCCTTCACAAACAGGGCTTCTCCCTCAATTTCAAGAAGTCGCATGACACCATCCCAACAGCTCCAGTACATCGGGGCTGTGTTGACACTTCCTTGGGAAAGTTTTCGCCACCCAAGGTGAGGGCTCAACACATTCTCCAGTTGGTCACCAAATTTTAACATTCCCAGAGTCTTACGGCTTTTGAATTCTTAAGGTTGTTTGACCTCATGGCGTCCTGTATTTTTCTGGTGCCAGAGGCCCGACTGAGAATGAGATCCCTTCAATGGGCTCTCGGGACGCAATGGTCTCAGTTCCCAGGCAAGATGGTGAATCTCCTTCGGGTTCCATTCCGAGACTCTCAGGATCTTCTGTTTTGAGCCTGCGAGGGAAATCTCATGAAAGGCAACTGTGGCCGGAGGTAACCGAAGTGACGGACACTTCCCTCACATGGTGGGGGGCTCACGCCAACGATCTGACCATCAGCGGTCAGTCTCCTTCGAAGCCCAAATCTCTTGGAGCTGAGAACAATTGGGCTGGCACTGAAGGCTTCTCTGCCATCTGTACGGGGGAAGAATGTCCTGATGACAGACAACACAGTGGCCATGCATTACCTCATCAAAAGAGGCGGTGTAGGGTAGCTGCCACTGTTCAAAGGCGTGTTGCAGCTCCGGTTCTGGGCAATTCAAGAGGGAATCTCCCTAGCATCGGTGCATCTAGCCGGAGAGGAGAACACAGCAGCGGACGCTCTTAGCGGGCAGAGTGGAGTCTCCCACGAGCGGAAAGATGGCTCAGGAAGTCCTTCAGGAGATCTTCTCCTTTTGGGGTACCCCGCAGGTGTACCTGTTTGCGACCGGTGCCAACCGGAAGTGCAAGAGGTACTGCTCAAGGGAATTTCCTCATAGAGGAGCTCTAGCAGACTCATTCATTGTGGATTGGTCATTCCTACTTCTGTACGCGTTTCCTCAGATCCCTGTCATTCCTCAAGTTCTAAGGAGGTTAGAGGTTCGGGTCCCACATGATCCTCATTGCTCTGGATTGGGCCAGAAGAGCTTGGACCCAGACATGTCCATCTGTCCTCCCATACGTATTCCCCAAAGAGTGGATCTCCTCTCGCAAGAGGGAGGTTGGGTTCTCCATTCAGAGGTCAAGACTCTCAACCTTCAAGCATGGTTTCTGAAAGGTTGCGAGATAAGGATTGGGACCTTCCGGATAACATAATGGAGGTGTTGCTTTCGGGCAGGCATCCAGCAACAAAGTCCCTGTACCGTTGGCATAGGTTTTGCGACTGGTGCAGAGGGAAGAATGTTGATCCTTTTGTGTTCAATTCCAGAGGTTCTCTCCTTCTTGCTTTCTTTAGCACACAGGGGTCTTCAGGTGGGGACCATTAAAGGTTATCATATGTAGGTGCTCATAAAGTAAATGCTCTTATTTTAAGATTCCACTGATCACTCCGTTTCTAAAAGGATTCACAAAGGTGTTCCCGCCGTTGCCTTTTCAGGTGCCGGTCAGGGACCTTAACCTGGTCTTAAAGTTTTTGATGGGTGCTCTATTTGAACCTTTGCACTATTGTCCATTGAGGTTGTTCACCTTTAAAACTATTTTCTTGGTTGCGATAACATCTGCTAGAAGAGTGAGCGAGTTGCAGGCACTGTCATCTAAGCCACCCTTTACTCTGTTCCACAAGGATAGTTGTATTGCGTATGTTCTTCCTTCCTCCCTAAGGTGGTCTCTGACTTTCACTTAAGTCAGAGGGTTGCGTTATCACCTTCTAGCCTCCTCCACATCCTAGTAAGGAAGAGGAACTGCTACATAGGTTGGACCTGAGGTGAGCATTAAGCTTCTATCTTTCCAGATTGTCCAAGGTCAGAGTGGACAGCCAGCTTTTTGTGAGGTAGACTCATCACAGGTTCGGCCAGGCTGTTTCTAAACAGACCTTGTCTCAATGTATCATCCTCACTATTTTGAGTCCTATAGGTTTGCTGGCAAGGACCCGCTTGAGGGCTCATTCCACCAGGGACATTGCTTCATCGACAGCCCTACAGAGGGGTGTTCCTATTAAGAACATCTGATGCTGTGACGTGGTCTTACATACACACATTTGTTAAGCATTATTCCCTGGATAATTCACATGTTCAGGATGTGGCTTTTGGGAAGACTGCTTTATTTACTCTGACATTTAATTGGGTGTATCTAAATTCTTCTCCCTCCTCCAACCTTGGTTACTGCTTTGGGAGTCTATCAAAGATGAGGAATACGTTGGAGGACATAATCCATTCGAAGAACAAGTTACTTACCAACTGGCAACGTTCTTTTGACTGGATGTTACTCTATCGTATTCCTCATCCCCCTCCCAGCCTACCCATCTGAAGAATTTCCTGTTCTATTACAGCTTGTGTTCCATCAAGGCTGAAGACAGTCTACGCTAGTTGGGCCCACATGGCCTACGTGATGGAGGTGGGGGAAAAACATGAACTGAGGCTACGGGCGCCATGTGTGCTACTTATAAAATCTGTCGACGGAGGCCTTCAAGGGACATCGACCTGACGTCATTGGTGCAGAGCGCCCTATCCCGAAAAATTTCCGAAGCAGCAGAGCTGTGGACATCGCATGTCCTAGATGAGGATTACGTTGGAGGAACATCCAGTCGAAAGAACGTTAATAATTGGCAAGTAACATGTTAATCTTGATTATTGGGCTTTTCTCACCATTTTACATGTTTGCTCTTCCCTCTTTTTCTGATTTGGGACAATGAGAAATACCATGAGTAAGGTGTCCTTTGATTTGCAAGAATGTCAAAAAGGGCCTCCAAATTGCGCCTCTAAAAAATAGGGTCTCCCTAAAACTTAAAAATAGAAAGACCATCTGGACATACAGCTAACTTTTAAAAAACATTTTAATTCAATACTTTTATATTTGGAAAAGCTGAAGTGTCATTTGGCTTTCCTGTGGACCGATGTGGATAAGAAGCTGAACTACCTCCCACTGTCAACTCATCGAGCTACCAGCACGAGTGAAGCCTAAAGCGAACGGTGAAAAGGACGCTGTTGCTTTAAAATAGCTCGAGGATTCCCTGCAGTGACGCGCAAGTCACATGACCATCGTTGGGCTATATTTGCATAACCAATCCGCCCTTGCGGCGTAAGCCCTGTGGCAGAAGGGCTGTGTTGCATCTGTTTAGCTGTTTGGCGGCTTTGGCGTTTGGTCTCATACCCGATGCCAGAAGCAGAATCTGCTGGACCCGCGAGACGTACAGGCATCCTGAGGAGTCCAGTAGTAGAGTTTCGCCTGTCCTCTTCCCTTTCACTTTTACTACTATCTGAGGAGCTGCATGACGAGACATTACTCGCCCCCTACCTCGTTAAGTTATTTTTGATCATACTTGCGGCGTCCGGAGCGCGGCACTCGATTCTAGTTGATCCCAAATCGCCTTCAAGCGTCCTTGTCTTTGCACTGTGGCCCATTTGCAGTAAGATTCATCGATGACGCTGACTGCCGAAACCACAGGCCCCCAGACACGGAAAAAAACTCCAACATCAGTGCACGCTTAATCCTTGGACGGCGATGAAAGCCTCAGCCTGTAAAAAGGTAAGCAAAACTGCAAGTCGAACCTTACTTGCTTCACTCACTCTCCCGACAGTTCTTTCACATGCCACATCGGTCTGTTCTCTAGGACTACAAACAACAAATTCTATACAAGATGTACAAAATACCTTAAGTTCAAGTGAAGAATTGCCTCCCTGCATTGAAGAATGTACATCCCAACTAACAATTGACAATTTATCTGTTGCCGACATGCCAGTTTGGGATCTCGTACATCAGAGCCATCAAGGGAAACACATGAATTCTCCTATAACGCCAACTCATGCTCAACAAGATGCAAACAAAGGCGATGGACATGAAAATGGGCATGTAAATTCTGTGCCTGTAATACTCTGTCATGGTCACCCCACTAATTTGATGACAGCACCTCCGGCCAGCGTCTCGGATGAAGACGCGGCTTTACAACTTGAAAAGTTTCCACTCTCCTCAATTGCCACTCATTCAACTTCCAACTTGAGTACTACAACACAACTGAGTACAGATGTGACCCGTGTCTTGCAACAACAAGCACATTTAGTAGACCATGACGTAGCTCAGGTCGAAATTGCAACGACTTTACATCCCTGCGAACTACTGGACTCTAACAAACATGTAATGTTGCCTTTCGTGGTGAGCGATGATGAACTACTAAACATCTCAAATGCGCTGCCTTCTCACGTTTTTCCGGCGAATGATAACCCTTCAAACCTAACATCTTTATTTTCACTGACGAAGTCTTCCGGGGCTGCTACTTCGGCAAACTTAGGCTCTTGCACTTCTACTTTTGTACCTAGCAGCCAGTCCCATCTGCCTCAGCCAAATTCGCTTTCAACAGGTGCCGAGTCCTCAAATCGCCATGATTGGCCGATAGTGCCAAAGGAATCCTCCTTTGACCTAAACCACAAGACCTGCCATCCTCTGGTCAGACCGACTGTAACGTCCAAGGTGATTTATCCGTCAACGAACCACAAGCCTGAGGCTCTTGCACTAGGCAATAATAGTGGATACACATGTCAGGCGCCAGAGGCTTCAAGTGCCACTCCTGGCGGTCTACATCGACGCCCCTCTGACTTGACCACTCAAACAGTAATAGCAAAAACATCTGATCTGGATTCAAGCTCTTTTGCAAGAGCGCGTCGCCTACAACGAATTGCAGAGTTAAAATCCAAAATGCACTTTCCGCAAAAACCCGATGACCAGCAAGTCAGTCAGGCAAGTGTACGCATCACCGGCCGATTGAGTCTGTCTATGGTGATACTCATTTGCCTAATCTAACAAGAACTCTTTCACCAATTAATGCAAAGTTCCATTTGAATTGCTCTAATGCGTCCTCAATCGAGGAACAACCTTTGGCAGGTAAAGTCAAATCTGTGAATATATCAATGGAAGCTTTAACACAAATTCATAATAATGTTTTAACTTCATCAGCAGTGGCTTTAGCCCCGGTCACTAAATTATACAAAGCTCTACATGGACAACTAAGTGATCAAGGTGCGATCATTCAAAACTTGACGCAAAAAATAGAAAAAATTGATCACTTTGCGAATTTTCTTCAAACAGAAATGGAAAAAAATGCTGATATATCCACAAGATGGCAAGAGCGGTTAGGTGATTTGGCAGCTAGACACCACTGTCAAAATGACACTTTATCAGAAGGTCTTCTAGAAGCAGTGAAATGGATGAGAAAAAATGCCACTCAATATACTCAAACTCTCGCCCCTTTAGTCTCGGCTCCAAGTCCTCCGGCAACTCAAAATGTGGATGTAAGGCTACCAAATGAAACCACTCCGGACCTCAATGTTGCAGCATTAAATTTGAATGAGGTCCAGCCCCCTTCACCTCACACCCACTTCTTGCAACCTATATCTGAGCATCTTAGCTCAGTTGAATGTATTAGTGGACGTGACGAGCAACTAGAAAATGCTCATCCTCACACAAAAGACACAATTGAGAATCTAGAAGTACCCATTGGTTCAGTAATCTTTAAACCCACCTCATTTTACATCTTTACTGGCCCTGCTAAAACTCTAGATTTAACCAAAAAAACTCATAAGAATGGTCAAAAACCCAATGGAAAACTTCTAACTAAATCTGGTCCAAAAGATGTATCACAAAAAAATAAACGAACAAAGGTCAAAAAATTCATAAGAACTCTGACGACTCTGGAAAAAAAGCAGTCTTTTCGTACGTGACAACGTAAAACTACACAATGATCTTACACAATCTCATGGGTTAGTACACGCAATTGACCAAAAATAAGTCATGTCCAAATTACCAACCAAACGCCGTCGCCTGAACACGGATTCTGATATCTCAAATATGTCTGGCGAAAATGGCTCTGTTGACCTATGTGATCTATCTACGTACTCCATCAGAAGTGAAATTAATATTGACTCTTCTCCTGCAGTTCTGGCAACAAATGACAAAGCAAACCAGGCAAGGAAGAAATTTCTCTTGAAAGAAAACGTGACTAGATGTCACGTTAGTGAATCTACAAGGACGGTTCGGTCCACTTCTTTAAAGATCCAGTCATCACCTGTTAGTTCAAAACTAAACCCGAAACTAACAATAAACAAAAGAAAAAATGATTCACACTTTCACTCGCGAGTACCTGATAGCTTAAGTGCTAAACCTGTAACAAGTTCATGGAAGCTTCGTCTCCAGAATATCGACTCTGATGGAAAAGAAGTAAACTTGAACAGAGCGAATGTCCTAAAACTATTCGCCTGTGTTCCCCAACTCAGAACAATAACCACAGATGACATCAAGATTGTAGAATATGTAACGGAAAAAACAACTGATCAAGTACTATTACATATAATATCGTCTGCAGTAAAAAACATCTTACTGCAAGCAGTCGACTGCTAGTATATGGATTCGATATAACCCTCAAACCTGACTTGATAATTCAAAAAGAAGTTTCAACTAATCTACCAAATTTAGGAAAATTTGAAAGACCAATCTGTCGTACATCCTTACGGAAGTCATTATCCTTCTCTCACAGACTACAAAATGATATGGATTACAAACCCAACAACAGAGGATTCAGACAGAGTCTACTAATGACAACATTCAATAACCATGAGTGACACGGATGAAGCTAAGGTTACTCTCCTGGAATACCCGCGGATTCTCATCTGTTCGATAACTTTACAGAACCGCTTGATGAGGTCTTCGCAATTTGCCTTCAGGAAACATGGCTGCGCGATGCTCCAAATCGTGATGGCTTCACTACTCATCTGAATCCTGCCAAAAGAAACACTAAGGGTCGTCCATACTCGGGCTTAATCACCTTACTGAAAATTCAAAATTGGATGACTGCCCAGGAAGCGGTTAACCCAAACCAGTTTGTTCAGGGTACGATTATTCAAATTGGGAAGAAAAACTCAGGAACTTTCAGCTATTTACTCATAATCAATTGTTACTGGAACCCGGCAATGATTAGCACCACAGAATTTATTGACTCAATAACTTTGATTGACGATGCTTTTCTTAAATACTTCGATCTATCGTTGTTAATATGTGGTGACTTGAACTGCAGCTGGTATCGATTCAATCATCAAACGTTGGAAAACAACGCTATACCTAAAGACGAAGTTACATTACGAGGTAAACTATGGTCACAAGCACTTTTGTCACGAAACTGCCAGATGGTTAATGGCAACACAAAAGGAGACCAACCCTGCAAGACAACCCGGAAGCGACTTCTACTTAGAAACACTCTTGACTATATTTGGGTCTCTTGTAATCTGTTTGAAAGAGTTGTTTCATTAGAAGTAGTTCAAAAAGATGCAAGTGACCACGATTGGCTTCGACTATGTATGGACTTCGAAATTTTTGCTCAAACAAAGACCTACAAATTCCCACTGACAACAAACGCAGCTGGAAATCGGCTAAAAACTACTGGCTCGTCAATAGAGAAATTAACCTTCCATCTTGAAGACTCAAATGATGTGGACTATGTTCCTTTGCTGTTTGCATGTTCACAATATTATGCCAACTCGAACACCTACGGTCTCACATCGAAAAATCTATATAGCTCAGAAATAGCAGTGGCTAAAAAATTGTTGAGGAAAGACCTTCGAATGTTAAGAAAAACACATGATGATCCTAATGACATACAAAGAAGCTTGAAGGCACGACGTCAAGAATATAGAAATTGGCTTAAATCCCATTCTGTCATAATTGATCAAAATAGAGCTGAAATTATGCTAAAAGTAATTATTACAAAGAACTCACAAGAAATTTGGGCTATCCTAAATAAAGGAAATACAAGAACCAACCCATTCATCTCGAATGCAATCTCAAGCTCTTCATGGGTGGATTACTTTACAAAGGTTTATGAACAACCTTACCAAATCCCCCAAGTTCACCGTCTTCCTTCTACTAAAGAATGGGATATAACTCCATATGCTGACCTCGAATCAGCAATTCAAAAATTAAAAAACTCAAGAGCAGCAGGTCCCGACCAAATAACTAACATCATGCTAAAAAAACACAAGCATCATTGGGCTAAATTTATGGAATCTCTGTTCCATCAAATTTCAACCCTGAGAAAAACACCTGAGTTTTGGGCTAAGGCAATTGTGGTACCCATTTGCAAGAAGGGTAACAGAGATGATACATCGAACTATCGTCCAATTGCCCTGCTCGACACCATGGGCAAAATATTTGGTTCATTTCTCCGAATGAAGTTGATTGCTTGGGCATCAAAGGCGAATCAAGTAGATTGTCGACAAGCAGGTTTCACGAAAAATTTAGGGGTTGATGCCAACTTGACCATACTAACCATCTTAAAACTTGAAGCCCTGAAAGCTAAAACAAAAATCTTATTTGCTTTTGTCGACTTAAAACAAGCTTTCGACGCAGTTCATCGTGAAAAACTGTGGGCTAAATTAAGCGAATGGAACTGTCCATCTCAAATTCTTGACCCTCTAATAGCGCTTCATTCCAATACTTCTGTTCAAGTAAGATTAAATTCTCAAGGTGACTTGACTGACCCAATTCCAATGTACAAAGGGGTCAAGCAAGGATGCCCATTGGCGGCGGACTTGTTTAAAATATTTATCTCCGATCTACCGAAATGGATGGAAGCCACACACTGATTTCCCCCAGAGATCAACGCAAAACCTGTTAATTGTCTTGTTTACACTGATGATATTGTGCCGATTGATCGCACTCAGGCTTGCAAAACCTGTTGTTGAAGTTGAATGAATATTTAAAAATAAATGATCTGCAACTGAATACAGGGAAAACTAAGATCATGTGTATTGGGAAAATTGTCTCACGGAAGGACAAAAATTTTCAATGGGCAATTGAGAACATTCCGCTTACTATTGTGACTTCTATACGATACTTAGGAATAATTGTTAACAACTCCATTTGCGAATCAGCCTGGATAAATGACCTTCTTGCAAGAGCTTCTATACTTGGTATTCAAGGTGTGAAAATTAAGAGTATGGTAAATTTTCAATCAAACCACTAATAACATTCTATCTGCAGAAGTTCATTCCCACAATATCTTTTGATGGAGAGTCAGGATGGAACCTCGATCATTGGCTATGGCAAAAACTCGAAGGAAGGTTTTGGAAACCTGCATTGGGGCTCTCAAAAGACATCTCAATGGTGGCTCTGAGATATGAATTGGCTTTGACCTCACTTCAGATGACAATAATTTGGAAATCTCTATCCACTTTGAGGAAAATGAAGCTTGGTCAACAAATTCCAGCATATGAAATCTTTGCCAATGATATTGTATGTATACACTCGGGCCTACTTCATCATGGCTTTCCGCTTTGACAAAAATCATGGAAGCTGCTAACATCAGCATCGAAGAATTGATTGATCGTCCACAACATGCGAAAATAAAACTTGAACTATGGGACTGGATTCTAACCTACAAACATCGTACATCTCTTAAATCCACTCTACCAGGTTCTAAGAGCATGATCAAATTACACTCCCTTCCGAAATACTTATCATCTTGTCCCTCTCGCCACCATCGGAAACAATTCCTGAAATTCAGACTGAACGCTATCGCAACAAGAGGAACACTCTGGCGACGACGAGACACCACAATCAATTCCGATAAATGCAGGTTCTGCAAGACAGGAGAAATTGAGTCATTAAAACATCTTATAACTGAATGTACTGAGCTCAATATCGCTCGTGAACTACACCTTGGTTCCTATAAACCAATCTTTTATGATGCCGATGATTGGTGGGAAACCGTCTCGAATGGGAGAAATATCATGCTCACATGTAGCATAATCAACTTTTTAGACATGATCTTGCCCATCGACCAAAAAAATTGTTTGTAATCGAAGTATTTAAACTGAGGTGTAAGGAATTTTTTTGTTTTTCTTTTTGAACACCTCACTGAACTCTGTCATATTATGGGTGTGATTCAAATATGCACTCTTGAGGGGGCGTGGCTTGGAGCGCCATCGATGTGTTCGCTCCTCTGAGGCCACCCGTGGGATGTCCGACGCCGCCGTCGAAATCTGGCGGTTCTAGGCGGGGTTTCGCGTCGCTAATGCCATTTACAGCGACCGGAACCGACATGGCATAACCTGGCTAAACACCGTCTTCGACCGTGGCGGCGTTCTACTAGAAATTTGAAGCTGAACTTCTCTCCCGTATCCGACGGACGAAACTAAGATGGCCGCCGTACCGGGGCTCAGCAGCACGCTCCGCACCTGTCGGTAGCGGGACTTTGGGAGGCAGAAGAGCCGGAGAGGGGGAGCGGTACCTAATATAGAATCCCCTGATTTCGGTTGAGCGGCCTGGATCCCTTCTGGGTTGCTACCAAGAGCAGGTCCCCACTCCTCTCCCTACTTTGCAGATCAAGTCGGGACCACTGCGGCCATCTTGGATCAGCCCCCCCCCCCCCCGTTCCACCCTTCCTGGGGCGCCCCTGCCCACCCATCTACACCTGACCCGGAGCGAAGGCCAGGGTGCCGGAGCTCTCCAGCTGCCATCTCTCACCGTCCTGGGCCTTGCCGCTAGTCTCCCGACTGGAACTGTTTGGCGTGGGCAACATGTCGAGACAAACAAAAGTGAGCAAAGGCACGGATATCTCCGCCATGTTTACGGCCACAGAGAAACCCAAGAAACAGGAACCTCCCAAACTGACCCCACAGAAGCAACAAGAGGACCGGGGCGAGCTTGCCACTAAAGGAGACCTAATAGCCTTCATGGCGGACATCAAATCTGAGTTCTGCGCTTGCCTCTCGGAACTCGCCACCAAAGTTGACCAAACAGATCAGAGAGTCACGGAACTCGAGCAGAGGTTTAGAGAGATCGAAGATCATGCCCAGGAGCACACCACCGCTCTGGGGGAAATGCAAAAATCGATCGATTCCCTGCATCACAAATGCGAGATCATGGAATTTAAACAGGAAGATCTCGAAAATAGGGCCAGACGCAATAATCTCCGCATCCGGGGCATCCCATCCTCCGTCCCCGATAACAACCTAGCGGACTACGTGGCAACCTTCTTCGAGGCTCTACTTCCAGATCTGGACAAATCTCGGCTCATATTGGACCGCACCCACAGGCTTCGCCAGCGCCGCGGGACAGATTCGGACCCTCTTCCAGACGTGATCACTAGGGTCCACTTCTTTACAACGAAAGAAGCGATATCGGCGATCAGCCGCCAAGATGAAGAGATCACTTTCCAGGGCACCCCTCTTCAAATTTACCAGGACCTTTCGGCACTCACACTCCAGAAGAGAAGAGCACTTCGGCCTCTGACATTATTCCTCCAGGAGCAACAGATCCGTTACAGATGGCTGTTCCCGACAGCTCTTCAATTCACATATAATGGCACCCTACGCCGAATCAGCCACCTGGAAGACGCGGAGAAAATACTGCACTCGACCGCTCCCCGGGACCCTCCCACGCCACTCTTAGAGGGGACTGAGAACCCTGGTCCGCCTCCCTCCCCCAAAGCTAAACGCACGCCTTGGTCGTCGATACAACGAAACAACAAGAAATGATGAACGTGGACGCCTCCACGGTCCCAGGCTCCGTCAATGAGCTAGCCGGGACACAGATATGCTTGTCTGAATCAGAACCCGCTACCTACATGCCAACCTCTTTTAAGTACACGACGGCGGCGGGGCATTCCCATGGCTCATACCCACCCCAAGGATACTTTCCATCTTCTGTTCCTTGGGAACCCACAATATGGGACAATTGGCCCTGTTGGCCTTAGGTACGACCGTACTAACAAAGTCGGTCTACCGCCTTGTTAAAGTTGAGATCCCCCGTTGGGATTTCGTGTTAAAACCTCAAGTGCAGAATGATTTTGTGAGTGCTTCCGTCAGTCATGGCAGTTGAACCTCCACCCCAGGACCCCCCCCCCTAACGCAGGGAACGGAGAGTGAGCCCCCAGAGGACTTTCAGTCGCTTCGGATCCTCTCCCTGAATGTTAATGGCTTGAATTCTCCTAACAAGCGAAAGACAATTCTATTAAAACTCTGTGACGAGGAGGCTGCGATTGCCATGCTTCAAGAGACCCATCTGTTGCCCGCTGATGTATCCCGCCTTCGGTCTCGGATATTTCCGCTTCAATTTTTTGCCTCTGGCACAAGCAAAAAAGGAGGCACGGCGATTCTCTTCAGGAAAGACTTGAACCCACAGATTCTGGAAACAAAGACATGCCCAGAAGGCCGATTTATAGCGATCAAATGTCTCCTGCTGGGAGACCTGTATACCCTCGTTTCAGTATACGCCCCCAACTCTGGACAATCACATTTTTATGATGCCCTGTGCACATCGCTCGCCAACTTCGTGGAGGGCCAAACGATCGTCGGTGGGGACTTCAACGGGGTCCCTGACCCCACTAAAGACCGATCACACCCCCCAACCCCAGGCGACTACGCCCAAGCACTCAGCCTCCTTCGTCTTTTTAGGACCCTGGAGATAATAGACTCATGGCGGGTGTTTCACCCTGATGATAAGGACTTCTCCTTTTACTCGTATGTCCACCGCACCTTTTCAAGGATTGACCTATTCCTGATTTCACCTCACACGTTCCCTTCAGTTAAGAAGGTCACTATCGGCACAAGAGCGATCTCCGACCACGCTCCAGTGCTCCTGGAGCTTCGGGCTCAGAACCCTGACCCCACCACCCCGCGCAAATGGATGCTATACGACCCTATCCTCAACGACATGGCCACCAGAGACAAGATCGCAACGGAAATAAAGAACTTCTTTGTGGAAAACCCGGCCTCAGACACCTCATTAGCAAACAACTGGGACGCCATGAAGGCAGTAATCAGGGGCTCCCTGATAGCCCAGGGTGCGGCCTACCATCGAGATAGACGACAAACCCGGACAGCCCTGGAGCTCGAATTGAGAGAGGCCGAGGCACTCCACAAGGAGAAAGGCTGGTCCCCCAGAACACAACGGGCCATTCGCACGGCACGGAAAAGGCTGGAAGCCCATTACGCGGAACAGACCGCCCAACTAATGGCGAAGGTCAAACAGTCGTATTATGCGAAGGGCAACAAAGCGAACAGGTTCCTGGTGGCCAAATTAGCCAAGCAAAGACGCAGCATCGCGATCATGGGCCTGCGAGACACCAACGGGGTCATACTATACTCAGAACCCGAGAAGCAACGCCTCGCAATTGAGCACTTGGCCCAAACCGTGAAGGCAACCCCACGAAACCCAGCACAACAGAGGGAATACCTTCGGCAGGCAGAGGTGCCCCAGCTCTCCCGACGCAATGAGAGATGAACTGGAGGAACCTATCACGGGGGAGGAAATTGAGGACGCTATCAAATCTCTCAAATCACGGGCCCCTGGCCCGGATGGCTTTTCAACCAGGTTTTACAAACTATTCAGGTCGCAACTGACCCCCCATCTCACCACCCTATTCAACTCCTTCAGGGAAACGGGGGCGGTGACCCCATCGATGCAGGAATCGACCACCATCCTTCTGCCTAAACCTGGAAAAGACCCAAGAAGCATAACGTCTTATAGACCCATCGCACTCTTGAACATGGATGCGAACATTTACTCGAAAATTTTGGCGACCCGCTTGAATCGCATCCTGCCGAATATCATTCATCCAGACCAGGCTGGGTTCATCCGGCACCGGACCGCAGGCGATAATATCCGGAGAACCCTGAACCTGGTGGACCTCGCCTCCCGGAACTCCCAAAAACTAATCTTGGTGGCCCTCGATGCAGCTAAGGCGTTTGATAGGGTGGATTGGACGTTTATGGGACACACTTTAGGGGCCTTCGGCTTCGGACCAGCGTTCCGAACGATGGTGCTGGCCAACTATGATCGACCTACAACAAGCCTGAGGATCAACGGCCACGTCTCGGCTCCAATCCCCTTGTCATGCGGGACTCGGCAGGGCTGTCCGCTGTCGCCCTTGCTTTTTGAACTCACTATGGAGCCCTTCGCACAAAAAATTAGGCGGAATGACCAAATCAAGGGCATAACAAGCGGCCCTTCACATCATAAACTTGCCCTATATGCGGATGACATTTTACTTACGATCTCGGAGGCCCCCTCATCGCTTGAACATGCGATTCGCGAAATCACCAGCTATGGCGAAGTCTCGGGCCTCACCATAAACTTCGATAAATCTTCCGCCTTGGGCATTGGCCTCACCCCAGCAGAGCGAGAGCCGCTGACTAGGATGTGCCCGATAATATGGGAAAGGAGCGCCATCCCCTATTTGGGGGTTTACATTCTGGCTGATCCAAAAGAGACGTACAAATCCAATTTTCCCCGATTTCTCAAGGAACTGGAGGGCGATTTGAAGCGATGGGAGACCCAGGAGATTTCGCTGCTTGGACGCATCACGGCATGCAAGATGAACCTTCTCCCGAGATTTCTATACATATGCGCCTCACTGCCAGTGGCAATCCCCACTCCGATTCTCCGAGGGATCCAGAGGAAAATGCTGAACTTTATCTGGAGAGGTAAGAAAGCGAGAATCCCTCTTGGAACTATGTTGGGGAGTCCCAAACTGGGGGGACTGGGGGTTCCAGATCTTCAGGCCTACAGAGTGGCAGCCCAACTGGCCCGGGTCCAGGCCTGGCAAAATACGACAGACCGCCCGAGATGGGTGGAGCTGGAATAGTCGCGGACCCCCCTGCCTCTGCGGTTTCTGCCACACATCCCGCCCCCCCTCAGGTCCCATGGGGGAGAGCTCCTGCTGTCGACCAAACACACCCTTAGCTCTTGGGACTGGGCGCTGAAACGAAAGGGAGTGCCAAGAGGACTGAGCCCACGCTCCCCGGTCTTTCTCAACCCAATGTTCGCACCGGGCATGCATCCTCGCAATTTCCATAATTGGACCAAAGGTGGGCTAGAAACCATAGACCAGCTGTATACAGGGGAGAAACCGCTCACATTCGCCCAATGTAAGGAGAAGTTCCAACTTCGGGAATGTGACAGATTTACTTATATCCAACTACGCCACTGGTGCTCACACCCCCAAACCTTGCAAGCAGCGACCCGCCCTCCCACTGCCCTGGAACTCACCCTAGGAGACCTCCCGACTCGCGGTAGCGTATCCACCCTCTACAGACGCTTCTTAAGCGACTTCCTAACCACAAGAACCCGATGTATGGCTCAATGGGAAGCGGACCTGGGACACTCGATAGAGGATCAAACTTGGGTGGACATATGGACCCGAACACATACCGCATCCACCTGCATCACCAACAGAGAATGCGCATATAAAATCATGCTGCGATGGTACTATTTGCCCCTCAGACTCCACCATATGAACCCCCAGATAGACCACGCTTGCTGGAGAGGATGCGGCCTCCCTGGCTCTTTCTTCCATATGTGGTGGGACTGCCCGAAGATCCGACCGTTCTGGAAAGCTTGTCTAGAGTCTATTTCGCTGATTACCGGAACAATGATTCCCTTGAAACCGGAGCCGATCCTGTTAGGAGCTCCAATTCCCGGGATCTACCCGCGCTCCGGACCCAGAGCGAAACTATTGACTCACTGCCTACTGGCAGGGAAAACGGTGGTGGCCCGAACCTGGAAATCCCCGGAAGGCCCCCACATTGCTCAATGGTGGACCAAAGTATGGGACATTCTGATAGCGGAGAAGATAACGGCAGCACGAGCGGGGATGCTACACCGCTTTCAGAACATCTGGGCCCCAGTCCTGGAATTCGACCAGCGCTTCCCCGCCCTGACCTATAGGCCCGCCAGAGCCCTCTGGATCTTGACGAACCAGGCGAGCCCAGAGGAAGACTCCTGACCGCTGAGACGCCGGCCAGACCGCCCGGGCGGGAGGAGCCTGCTCGCAGAGCTTGTGGGACTGATAATCCAGGGAGGAGGACAGAGAGAGAAGACACAGGGGGGGGTCTAAAGACTGGGGGTCAACTTGCTGAGATAACCCTTGCACATAATGTCTGTATTTATCATTCTGCCTTGATTTAAAATAAACAAAGTTATAAAAAAAAAAAATATGCACTCTTAATGGGAACCTAACAGTTGAATCTTAGGATACCGTAATGTAACAAAAGTTTGATCATGTATTGAACTGAAGTTTTACAATAAAAAAAAAAAAAAAAAACTTGGGGCGTTACCCATTTACTCAAAATTAAAATGGCCACTATACGAATAGATATCTTTGACATGTTTCCAGATAGAAGCTGGTGGTGGATTTTTTACTTTGTCAACAGATTATCAATTTTGAAAATGATGGGGGCAAAAAGCGTTTTTTTGCCATAGTGTTTAACATATGGTTACTTCTATGCATTATAAAAGCAGAGCTATGTTGCAATATTCGGTCTTCATAATTAACTTTTAGTTCATTCCTATTGATTTACTTCTAAACAAGTAATCACACCCTTAGTAAGTGCTGTTATTTCCTAGCAATTCTCTTATTTTACATTGGACTGCATTATCAAATATGTAGGTATGGGACTCTGATGAAGAAACTCTCCTTAAAAATACATATTGGATTGAAATAGACCGAGTAATACCCTCCAATGCCACAAATTAAGCTGACCATTACATTTTGATATACATGGTTCATACCAAAGTATTTTATTACCAATAAAATGAAGCTCTGCCGCTGCTGGAACATTCCTACCGAATACATTGCCAATAATAAGGTTTAAAATGAATTTTTCACTCCGCTCTTCTATCGATTTCCAGATGTCTAACCATTCTATCCTTGCTTGGAAAGAGTCCACTACTATGAGCATTATCCTTTTGGCATGTAGGCACTCTTGGAATATCTCCATTGACCACATGCAAAGCCCAGGTTTTCATAAAATCATGCCACCTATGTCCCCTTACCTTTTGAATGGCTAGATAACTGTAATGTTTCTGGGTGTAATAAGGTGTGGCCCATAACCCTGTCTAAAGTTGCATAATTGGAACACTCGCAATTGAAATGTCCAGCTATAACCCCCTTCCCACCAATCGTATAGAAGTGTGTGTAGATTGTTAATGAAGTAGGGGTCACCCATAGTTAGATTATAGCATACATTAATCAACAGATGCTAGATTTACACTTCCAGATTAAAGTGATGGCTAGGATACAGTCAAGCAGATCTGGCCAACGTGAGGCCTCCACAACTAACTCATTTTCAGTTGCAATCGCAAGGCTACCATATGGGTGGCTCAATGGTCCTTTTTCGGCACTTTGTAAAATGACTTATGAAGGTTTCCTGGAAAAGAAATTTAAAATCGGAAAAGTTTGGCAAATCAACTCCTCATACTGTTAAATCCTATTGAGTTTCAAGATGTGAGGACTACGCTTGATAGACTAAAGTCAATTCTGAGCATGACATACTGAAAGACTGGGTGTGTGCCACAGGCCTCCAATACTAATTGACCCAACCTCTTTGGTAAGTGGATGGTTAATTCAGTTGTGGCTACAAAATTCACATTTGCCTTTGTTGCACAAAGACTTGGTCAACTCCTCTATGGTTCATTTTCTTTGGTTAAGGGAAACTTGTCTGCAACATAAATGTCCCTGTTCAAAATCCTACAACTGCCCTGGACAAAGATGATGAGCTGTGGGAAGCTGAAGCAGAACAGTTTACCACTTTATCTCTCAGACAAATGAATGCTGCTCCCGTTCTGACTGGATACAATTATGGGAAGCTGTGAAGTATTTGATAATTTACTTCACCCATATGCTCCAGAGATTTTTCTGTTAATTGCCGGAAGGAAAGGAAGCAGCCTTGTAAAAATTGCAGGTCAATGAAGATTTTACAGTCCCCCACATGCAGGGATATCAATTATTTAGTTTATATGCCCATTGGAAGACTCTGCTGCATTCTGACATTAGAATAAAGTGGTGGACTTGCCTTTTGATAGAGAAAACCCTTTGTTTCCACCAATCCCCTTCCATTGACTAAGTACTGCATACTTCAGGAGTGATTTTTGCAGTCGTCCTGTGCCATTTCTCTACCCTCTAAGTGTTTCGAACCTCTGCGCCCTTCAGAGCATTCAGTGAGCTGCTTAACTCAAAACATCTGGTGGTTCTTCCTCCAGGATTGGTGGAATAGATTTCACTCGAGATCTAAACCATTATTCGAGGGGATTGGGTCCTGCGACGTATTCCATAACTGACAGTAATCACCACAGCTGTGCTGCTTCGGAAAATATTTCGGCATCTGCGTCGATGATGTCGATACGCCATCCTCGAGGACCTCCTCCGACAGCCGACATCACCAGATGTTATAAGTAGGACGCACGACGCCCATAGTCTCAGTTCGGTTTTTTCCGCTAACGTGTTGGCTTCGGAGATCTCGGCGCGCCTCGACTCTTTGGAATTTCTGTTCTTTCGGTTCTTCGAACATGTTTGTTTGTGAAGTATTATCGGGATGTCTTCCTCTTCCACCCCGCGTCCGAGCTTCAAGAAGTGTGGGGACTGCGGGTCCAAGATGTCGGTGACGGACTCGCACAACGCCTGCCTCTGGTGCCTCGGGGTGTCCACGACACAGATGATTGTGTCGATTGCCAGTCGCTTACGTCCAAGGCCTTGCGGGAACGTAAGAAGCTGTTGGTCGGTAAGGTGTCCAAGCCCCGGAAGGCGAGGTCCACTGGGCTTTCGACGGACGATTTGAGGGGAGACTCTACGCATCATAGTCGTAAGTCTAAGGTCCTGCCACTCCTCTGCCTCTTCGAGGCACTCCCGGAAGCGCCGTTATCGATAGCCTTCCCTATCCTCATCCGAGGACTCCGCCCGTCGGCGGGTTTCTTATCCCACCAAGCGTTCCTCCCCGGAGGAATGTTGGTGATTCTTGAATTGCAGGGCTCCGGTCCGTCCGCGCCTCAGAGGGCTCAGTCGCGACTGTACTAGAGACACTGCTCGTACGCCTTCGGGCACGGGTGGTCGGCACGTTTCGCGGGAGAGGTCCAACTCGGACAAGGGGAATCGTTCCAGTCATGCCAGGTCCCGGTCCTTGACGCACTTGAGCCTGTGTGCACCTGTGAAGTCTTCGAAGAAGACGCCGAGGTCGTCGATGGACTCTCTCGAGGCTCCGCTTCCGAGGAAGTCGTTGACGCCATCAGCGCCCAGGCTGTCGAAGGACACGCTCGGGGCTCCATCCTCGAGGCCTGTGTCGAAGCTTTCGATGTTGACGGCGCCGCACTCGACGCCGACTCACTCCACGCTGACTCACTCCACGCCGTTCCACTCAACGCCTTTCGAGGCTGTGATGTCGGAGGTACCCCGTGGGATGGGGGAACCCCCTAGAAAGGCTCTGGCCAAGGCAAAACATGTCTTTCTCCCTTATTCAATGCCCATTTTCCAGCCTATGGAGTATATTTCCGAGGTGGAAGAGGGTTCTGAAGATGGGTTGGTTCCGGACACGGTACCAGATGAGATTCTTTCAGGTCATAGCCAGATTGAGGACCTGCGTCAGTCACTGCATGATGCCAGTGGTCTGGACACCTCTCCGGAGGTGGAGTTCTGTAGGCCTGAGCCTGGCACCCATGCCGAGTCATCGTACCGGCGCCTTATGTCGAGGGTCACAAACTACTTTGGGTGGTCGGCAGCCCCAGTTGATTTTGTGCAGGATGACCTGACGGATAGCCTTGACTAAGGTCCACCCACTGACCCGGTACTGCCATTCCATATGGCCCTGCAAAGAAGGTTGGCAGCGGCTTGGACTGCTCTGGAGAGTCTCCCAGCAGCGGGCAAGTCTTTGCCACGAAAATACCGCCCAGCCAGTAGTGACCCCTGCTACTTGACCACGCACCCCACTCCAGAGAGTTTGGTGGTGCAGGCGGCTACGGCCCCAGCAAAGCAGGTGTCGTATCCTACCATCCCTCCTAATAGGGACGACAAGCGTTTTGATGGCTGGGCGAAGAAAGTGTTTTCTTTAGGGGGTATGGCTCTTCAGGCAGCCAACTCCGTATGTGCCTTGTCACGTTTCACACACCCTCTGTGGAACTGTATTTCCTTAGTGGCTGCACATATTCCCGAAGGGGACGAACGGGATGGTTTTCTTGCTATTATTCAGGATGGCAAGGATACCATGTGTGCGTCCGTTCAGTTGGGTTTGGACATGGCAGACTCTGTCAGCCGGTCCATTGCGGCGAGCACTGTAATGAAGGGGCCCCTGAGGGACCCTCGGATGTGGAAACAAGGCACAGTCACCACACACGAATAGATACGCCAGACACGATGTTCTGTTCCCAAAATCTAGGGTTTATTGCAATACAAAATAGTCCCAGTTGGCCAAGTGGCCCACGCCCCGCGACATGTGTCTAACAGACCTCGGGGACGCAAGAGAGCGTGAAACGTTAATCAGTTACATATATACAAACGGAGCATCTTGCAATCAGTAATGACACATTTGATGCCGCCCCCAATTCATTTCCCTTTGAATTAGAGGAGATGATTGACCAGTGTGATAAATATGACACCTTAGACCACCATATTTAGTAACAGTTTGCAATCTCCAGTTTTCCAGACACCATTCTTCGTTTGCGAGAACACAGCGTTTCTGTTTTTCATGGGCGAGCTGCGCGTAGGAGACTGGCACATACCAGGCCTCACTATCTCTAAGTTTCGATTCTCGCTCTAGAATCAGCCCGCTCTCCGGATCCTCACTGGGCTCAAAAAGGGGGGGCCGTAAAGATCATAATTCAACTCTTTAAATGCTAGTTTCGTACATTGCTATTCTTTCAGGAGACTCAATGGCATTCGTATACTAATTAAATGCCTTGCTCCCTGTCTTCAAGAATACGTGAGGGAGGGAATCGGCATTCCTGTCTGGCTCTCCAGTGTAATGTTTCAACATGTTTCTTAGCCTTGGACCATTGAAGCAAAATAATATCTACAGCAAAGCAGTTTTACATGAGGCAAAGTGGCAACGTTGGAGAGAGCAGAGAGAGAAAACAAAATGGCGGTTCTGGTCATCTTAAAATGGCTTCACTCTAGTTAAAAAAATAGCTACGTAATAACTAATGACGAATGACTAATGAATATATATTCTTACACTGTAAATGAGGCGGTTGGTCTTCGGCCAACCAATTATCATTCATTTCAGGACCCTCAAGGGGTGCTTAGTTTTTCTGGACTGACAGTAATAGGCAGGTTTGCGTGGTTGAGGAAGTCAGGGGGGCGGGTGGAGTTTGCTCCTGATGTGCAAGCCAGGCTCCTCAACATGCCCTTTGATGGTGAACATCTTTTTGGCAGAAAGGCGGACAAGAGCCTTGAGAGGTTGCAGACCTCCAAAGCTGCAGCAAAGTCATTGGGTGCTGCAGTCCGCCAACCTCCGCCTTTTCGTCCTAGAGTACCGCAATGGAGGGGAGGTTCCTTTCGTTATTACTCATCCTTTAGTAAAGCGAGAGGAGCTGCAAGTCAAAGGGGCAACCATAGGAGTGCCATAGGTGGAAAACAAGGTACTCGAGGTGCCAAGGCCGCGCAAGCAGTTGCCTCTTTGCCCTCAGGCAACGCTGCAGCCGCTTCTGCTCAGTCATGAGGCCCATGCTTCGCCGGTTGGGGGAAGGCTGGCGCAGCATCTTAATGGCGTGCCATTACTTCAGATGTGTGGTTTCTGCAGATGATAGCACATGCCTACTGTCTTCCTTTCCGGCAGAGGCCTCACGACAATCCACCAAGGAATCTCTTTGAAGAGTCCGGATCTGCTCCTTGCGCAGGAAATTAAATCCCTGCTGGAGAAAGGTACCATAGAGCTGGTGCCTGTAGCGGAGAGGAACAAGCGGTGGTATTCCCCTTATTTTTTGATTTCGAAGGAGGACTGGGGCTTGAGACCCATCATGGACTTGCGCGGTTTGAACAAGCTCCTCAGGAAGGACAAGTTCAAGATGGTTACTCTTTCTCAAGTCCTCCAGGCCCTTCAACTTCAGGACTGGCTGGTGTCTCTCGACCTGAAGGACGATTATTTTCATGTGCCGATCCATCCCAAGCACAAGTACCTGAGGTTTGCGGCTGTTGACTCACACTTTCAGTTTCGGGTCCTGCCGTTTGGATTGACCTCCGCCCAAGGGTTTTCACCAAGCTCATGGTGGTGGTGGCAGCGTCTCTCAGGAAAGGGGGGATTCACGTCTACCCCTACCTGGACGATTGGTTGATCAGGGCGCGCTCTCCCGAGCAAGTCCTGGATCATCTGTCCATCACCTGCCACTCCCTTCACAAGCTGGGCTTCTCCCTCAACTTGAAGTCCCACTTGATGCCAACTCAGCAGCTCCAGTACATCGGAGCAGTGCTCGACACGTCCTTGGGGCAGTGTTTTCCTCCCCAGGTGAGGGCTCACCACATTCAGCAGATGGTGCACACGTTTCAACATGCCCAGAGTCTCCCAGCGTTTGAGTTCTTGAGGTTGCTCGGCCTCATGGCATCCTGCATTCTTCTGGTGCCGGAGGCCAGGTAGCGGATGAGATCTCTGCAATGGGCTCTCAAGCTCCAGTGGTCTCAGTCCTCCGGGAGATGTCGGACCCCGTTCAGCTGCCACCCTCGATCGCCCAGGATCTTTTGCGGTGGGCCATCAAAGGCAATCTGATGACGGGGGCTCCATTTTGGCTACCCTGGCCGGAGGTGATGATCGTGACAGACGCATCCCTCATGGGATGGGGAGCGCATACCAACGAGTTGACAGTCAGCGGTCGTTGGGCTCCGTTGGAGTCCAGACTCCATATCAATCTGTTGGAGCTGAGGGCCGTCAGGCTTGCCCTAAAGGCTTTTCTGCCGACTGTGCGTGGAAAGAATCTCCTGATTCTGACGGACAACACGGTGGCCATGCACTACCTCAACAAAAAGGGGGGGGGGCAGGGTCACTTCCTCTGTCACTTCCTCTGTGCGATGCAGCTCTGGTTCTGGGCCATCCAGCAGAAAATTTCGATCTCGACAGTTCATCTGGCCGGAGACTAAAACGAGACGGCAGACGTTCTGAGCAGGCAGAGCACGATCTCTCACGAGTGGGAGCTGGTTCAGGAGATTCTCCTGGATCTTCGCCCTTTAGGGGACCCCTCAAGTGGATCTCTTCGCCTCCAGTGTCAACCGGAAGTGCGAAAGGTTCTTCTCGCGGGAATTTCCTCCAAGAGGAGCCTTAGGAGATGCGTTCGTGGTGGAGTGGTCATTCCCGCTGCTGTATGCGTTTCCTCCAGTCCCCGTCATCCCGCAAGTGCTGCAGAGGTTACGGAGGTTCGGTTCCCGGATGATCCTCATTGCTCCGGCATGGGCCAGGAGGACGTGGTACCCGGACCTTCTCGACTTGTCCATCTGCCCTTCACGTAGTCTTCCCTACGGAGAGGATCTGCTCTCACGGGAGGGGGGGTCAGGTTCTCCATCCAGAGGTCAGATCCCTCAACCTTCACCCTTGGCTTCTGGAAGGTTGAGGTATAAGGATTGGGACCTCCCTGAAGACATGATGGAGGTGTTGCTTTCGGCCAGACGGCCGGCAACAAAGTCCCTGTAACGTTGCCGTTGCAGAAAGTTCTGCGACTGGTGCAGGGTTCAGTATGTGGATCCTTTTTCATGTGACATTCCTGTCGTTCTTTTTTTGCTTTCTTTGGCCCACAAGGGCCTGCAAGCGGGTACCATTAAAGGTTACCTGGCGGCGCCGTCTATTTAAGCTCTCGTCTGAGTGTTCTTATTTTAAAATCCCTTTAATTTCTCAGTTTCTGAAAGGTCTCACTAATGTGTTCTCTCCGTCATCTTTCCAGGTGCCTGATTGGGATCTGAACCTTGTTCTCAAGTTTCTAATGGGTGCTCCCTTTGAGCCTTTGCATTCTTGTCCTTTGAGACTGTTATCCCTTAAAACTGTGTTTTTAGTTGCGGTCACTTCCGCTCGCAGAGTGAATGAGTTACAGGCACTTTCAGTTAAGCCACCCTTCACTGTGTTTCATAAGGACAGGGTTGTCCTTAGAGATCGCCCTTCCTTTCTTCCGAAGGTGGTGTCGGAATTTCATTTAAGCCAGGTTATTCTTCCGGCATTTTATCCTCCTCCACATCCTGGTAAGGAAGAGGAGAGGCTCCATAGGCTGGATCCTAGGAGAGCTTTAAGCTTCTACATTTCACGCATGTCCCGGGTCAGAGTGGACAATCACTCTTTATTGGTTACGCTGGAAGGCGTTTGGGACAAGCTGTTACTAAGCAGACTTTGTCTCGATGGATCATCTTGGCAATTTCTGAATGTTACCGCTTGGCGGGTCAGGACCCTCCAGTAGGCTTACGGGCCCATTCTACCAGGGGTATGGCTGCCTCTACTGCCCTGCAGAGGGGTTTTCCTATTCGTTCTGTTATGCAGCCACCTGGGCTTCGGTCCATACTTTTGTACGTCACTACTCCCTTGATTCTATCCGGGGGCAGGATCTGGCCTTTGGCAAGGCGGTCCTTTACCCTGCAATTATATTGGGCATTATAAATTTGTATATTCTAAATTCTTTTCCCACCTCCTTACGTTGGTACTGCTTTGGGAGTCTGTCATATATATGGAATATGTCGGAGGACCCAATCCCCTTGAAGAACAAGTTAGTTTCTTACCTGGTAACGTTCTTTCGATGGGATGGTCCGACGTACTCAATATCGCTCCCTCCCTGCCTAACCCACTACCGAATCTCTTATGAGATTGCAGCTTACGTTTCCGCAAGGCTTTCTGTGGTCATGCTGGCAGAAGATTGGTGCCACACGTTCTGGGAAAAGACTACAACTGAGGCTACAGGCGTCGTGCGTCCTACTTATAACATCTGGTGACGTCGGCCGTCGGAGTAGGTCCTCGAGGACAGCGTATCGACATCGACGCAGGACGCAGACGCCGTCTGCTGCACAGCTGTGGTGATTACTGTCATAGATATGAACTATGTCGTCGGACCATCCCATCGAAAGAACCTTACCAGGTAAGAAACTAACTTGTTCATCTCCTCCACTACCAGACAGGACACTGCTTCAAGATCTGCATGATTGCAAAGTGGAGATGAATGCTTCTCCATTTTTCACCAGGCATCATGCATCCTCTGCCTGAGGGAGACCTTCCTCCTTTTACAAAGCCTGGTTCAGCATCACTCAAGATCCTTAGTTGCTCCACATCATCAAACAAGTGGTGAACTTAAACTCTCAAACCTTCATCAATCTTCTGCTCCACAGTTTCACAAGCCTACGCTGATGCTCACAGGTGATTGAAAATCTTCTCTGCCTCCAAGTAAGGGAAAGTGTTCTAGAAAATGAAGAGGGTGAACGTTTCTACTCCTGTTACTTCACTGTGTTTAAGAAAACAATCATACTAATTAGACCTCTCAGAGCTCAATGTTTCTCCTTTTCGAGAATTATCACATGACCAACTTGGCACAGATTTTGAAGGAACTCCAGATGGGTGATTGAACAACATATGTGGATCTTCAAAATGCCCATTTCCACATCCTAGTCAAGAAGCCCCATCAGTAACTCTGGACAGCCATCATTGGAGGTGCCTCCTAGTTGGTTTGAATGAGTGTCCTACAATGTTCACAAAAGTACTGACTGTACACCTTTTTGGCTCCAGCAGATCTACATTTACCCCTACCTGGACGATTGGTTGATCAGGGCTCACTTGCGGGATGGAAATCTGAACAGTCTCAGTTGTGTGCAACGCCAGGACATCAAAGTTGTGCCTCTTTCCATCCTACAGGATCTTGTGCCATTTCTCCATCAGAATTCCAACCGCTGCATGATGTTTCCAGTCTCATCTTGCATTGATAAGCTCGTGTATACAAGTTGTACGTTAAGCCAAACTAAGAATGAGACCCTTGCAATTGCATTTGCTTGTAAACTAGGATCAAATGTCATACCCCTCAGTATATGAAAATGTCCAACCTGAATGAAAGCCAGAGTTCATGCTAGTGTTGGATTTTGGAAGAGCACATCCTAAAAAGGGCTTCTTTTGCTTGAAATTTGACTCCTGCTATGATTAGTGAGGTCGCTGTCCGGCTCGCAGGTTGTGGGGTTGACTGAAGATGATGCCCTACATAAAATGAGTGGCCCATTTCACTTTCCTCCCTCTCAATGGAAAGTGGTTTAGGTGTTCACTGACAATACCACAGCTATATTCTACTTGAACAAGCTTGGAGGGTCAAAATACCACTCTACTTCCTAGCCTGCAAAAAACGTTGGGTGTGGTCTTCTCCTATTCAAACCATTGCATCTCATCTGAAGGGGGTAAGGAACATGAAGGTGAGCTCGCTGAGCAGACTCTTCCATGGAACGCCAGAGTGGGAGTTGGGTCGTTCAGATTTTTCAGAAATGGGAGCACCCGATGGTATACTTGTTTGCGATAGGGAGCAGTGGCCTGTGTCAAGCATGCACCTCAGGGGGTGGGGATCACCACTCTCTGGGAGACTCCTTCGGACTGGTCAGGGAAGACTGTGAACCCCTTCCTCTAATTTAGTGGATTTTGTGCACATTGAGTAAGAACTGCAGTCTGATCTAGTGGCGCCTTATTGTCCCCGCCAGACATGTTTTTTGGGTCACCTCCTGCTCTGAGAGGACATTTTTCACTTCCTTCCCAAGACCCGAAATCTCCTAGTTCAGAACGGAGGGTGGTTCTGCATCCTTTCTTTCCATTGCTGAGCTAGAGCATCTAGTTCCTGAACTAGGCTATGCCAATGCTGCAATATCCGAGGAAAACATCTTGGTCACGTGTGCTGCAAGCATCCACTAGTTATCCATGTAAAAGAAAATGTATCTGGTTCTGTGTCTGGTCTCTAAACAAATATCGGTCCAGCCAAGACTTCAACATTTTTTATCCTGTGACATTTTAGCAGATCCTAGCGTTCTGGTTCAGTCTTCTAAACCTCATTTGTCTGCCATAGCCACCTACTTTAAATCTTCTGAGAATACTTCTTTTAAGAATTGCATTGTTGAGCAGTGTTTTGAGGGTCATCATCTTAGCCCCACATTCAGCGTGCCTCCTCCTCCTCCTCTGTACATTAATGTGTTTTTTGCTGCCATTATGGAGAAGCCCTTTGAACCCTCAATTGCTTGTGACATGGACCTCAAGTGGAAAACTGCTTGTTTAGTGGCCATTACTTGCGGTAGTATGGAGGTCGTGCTTCAGGTTCTTTTTTTGGAAGATCCTCATCTTGGAGTCAAGGTAGCCCTCCGCACTGTGACATCTTTCATTCCTAAGATTTTTTGATTTTCATTCAAACCAGGGGATTGTTTTTCCAGCCTTCCACAATAGATACTGCAAATCTCTCCAAGACAGAGGAGACTTTGCACATTCTTTAATCGGCAAGAACTGTTTGAGCAATGCGTGTAAAGCTACAATTTCTCGATTGACAGTAGCCTCGAGTGAGTGACGTTTTTCTCACTCATGTGTTTCTACCTGATTTGGATTATGTGATTTCACAATTTTTGCTGTCTGACAAACTCCATAGGCATCTATTTTTTTTGTATGGCAACACACAGCACCCTCACTACAGTGTCTAACAAATCCTTTTAGATTTCTCAAAAGGTTTAAATACCTTTTCTGTGAACTACTGTTCCCAAGAATAGTAAAGTGAAATTGACTTTACTTTTTCTCTTTGTAGTCCCAACACACCCCATCTTATGTTGAGTGCTGAGGGTAGCACCTTCTCCTACATTCTCATGTAACATGTATATGTTACCCTCACTACTTTAAATGGCTGGTGGCAGTGGTTTTATTTTTCCTATCATTGTGCTTTTCTACCGCAGGCTGAATCCTCAGCTGCAGTACAGCACCCATGGGTGACCATTTTGTCAAAATGGTAACCCAACCTCTTTTTTCACCATTTTCTGTTTGTGAGGTCTTTCTTGGGTTTTACTCCGTGCATTGACTCACGTTTGAGCCCTTTGTCTGCCTTTGGCGGGCTTCAGCCCTGATGGCCGCCTCTGGCTCCAGTGTGTCTTGAAGGAAAGGATGTGAGGGTGGGTCCTTTGTCTCTAGAAATGCCTGCATGCAACCAGTCCTGATAGGCTGGCTGGCCATCCTGCTCTGTGATTGACAGCCTAGGCTGTGCATGAATGGGAGAAACCTGCTTAAAAGGCAAGGGTTTTGGATCTAGAGGCAGTGTTGACCGCTTTGAGAAACACCTGATGAAGAAACCGTGAAGGAAGCTTGCTGAATCCTCCTGGACCTTGCCCGCTGATGCCCTGCTGCTGTGATGAAACTACTTTTTCATTCTGACAGATAAGCTCCTTAAGGGACGACTTCTCCCCTTGGGTTAGTGGGACCAACTAACCCTGAGAATAACTCTACTGGACCATCATCCCTGAATCGCTGAACTTCTTTGTTTCTGTAAGAACCGAAGGCAAGGGATCGAGGAATCCGTAGTCGAGTGAAACGTCTGATGCTGTAACGAATCTGGCTAGAAGCTCCAAGAGTCTCCCAGAGACCCTCCAGAAGCAAGACGACAGAGCTCTAGTCCCCTCACCAGCATGCAGGAAGCCCAACCAGTATTGGAGATCTGCGACGGTGCTGTTACTAAGCACTGAAACCGAAAGTGCCGCTGAATTGAAAAGGGCCCGTAGCTGCCAACAACCGACCACGTACTGCCGCAGGAGCCCTCCAGACATCCTCCTTCTTGTCCCCACGACTGAAGCTCAGGAACAAGGGTTTGCGCCGCCGTAGCAAGACTGAATCCAGCTGGACCACTCTTCAAACCAGAGGTACTGTTTAGGCTTGGGGTACTTACCTAATGGTCTCTTTAGCTGTGCTTTTCTCAGTTGGGAATTACATTGACTTACTTTTAGAGTTGATTCCAACTCTTATTTCTCATAGGGTCACATGCTGTTAAGCCTATAAGTGATTTTCTACATACTCTTTAACTGTTTGCAAGACTGTTTCTGATCTAAGAAGTGTCTCAGCTCCATAGACTGTGTGCCAATTGACTTTGCCTGTCCTGGCTTCCTGTAGACTCTTCTAGTCCATTGATTTTGATATTGTTTGTCCTTCAGAGGTGGTAACTTGTTTTAGACAGTTACTGCTGGGAAAGGCTTGTCTAGATTTCATTGGAAGTTTTAGTTGTCCTCGCAATCACTGAGAACCTGGTTAACCTTTTTCCTTCCTTAAACCTTTCCTTTCTGCAACCTCAGAATCTGTAAAGTATTACTAGTGAGATATATAAATGCCATTACTGTCCTTGTGATTGAAGTCAGCTCAGGGTGTAGGAATTGTGTAAGAAGCATATCCAAAGATTATCCATTAACTTGTTTGGACTCTGGTAAGTAATTTAAAAGTATATTTACATTGTTAAATGAATTACATTTTAAAGAATGCTTATTTAAAACTGGATGTTAATTAAATAACTATTAAACTTTGCAACTGAAACCTTGAGTGTACATTTTACTTGGCTACTTGTAGTTACATATTTCATGTGTACAGCTCACATTTACCCCTCTTGAGATGGGCCTGCCTACTCACTCACACTACCGACTTGTGTCTACAGACCTATACCAAAAGGTGGGTTACCCAGTACCAAGCATATAAGTGTTGTGTAGTCTGTGTGACTGCATCAATTCTTACCGAACACCAGGTCAGGGCCTTCACCTTCCCGAGGACAGAGTAGCAAACATCTGCCAGATGGTTCATGTCCTTCAATCACAAGAGTGTTCCAGCATCTGGTTTCCTTTATCTCGTGGCCGCATTCATTCTTTCAGTGCCGGAGGCCTCTTCAGTGGCTTCTGTTGATCTTATCCAGGGGCATTCATCAGACCTTATGCAAGTCTTGGCGTAGACCAGAACTTAGCATGGTGGTGCCGCCCTGGCCTCATCGGAGTCTGGTGTCCTTAAAAGGGTGGGATGCACCCTTACAAGACCAGGCGGTGTGTGGCCTCAACTCCTGAGAACACACACGCTTGCTGGCATTGAGTGGTCAGGCTTGCCTTCTTTCCTGCTTGGCGGGAATGTGCTGGACCGGACTGACCACACAGTAGACCTGCAATCTCAACATGTGAGTGGGCTGGAAGGCTAGCTCTGGGGCAATGCATATGTCTTGGAAGCAAGACGCTGCAGAGCAACACCGGTTCGAATCCCAGTCCTGCACTGAGACTGGTCTGTGGTATTAAGTATGTTCTAAAAGATTAACTGGGCACTTTGCCTTTGTATGGATAAGCAGTGCAACATTGGCTCTGGAGAACTTGTCCGATGGCATCTCATTGCGCTGTGATGGGGAACCTCATTGCGAATGCCTTGAGCAGACCGCGTTCGGCCACCCATGAATGGGAGCTCTGTTAGATATTTCTCAATGTAGATTTTCCTCTCGTGGGGAAGCTTTAGGTGGAGTGTGAACAGGAAGTGCTGGTAACTCGGCTCCAGAGAATTTCCTCTCTGGAGGGGATGCACCGTCTGAGTGGTCTTTCGACCTATGCATTCCTGCCGATACTTATTCAGAGCCATGTTGATTTGAATTGCTCTGGATTGGGCCTTGAGAATTCAGTCCCCAAAATTGCTGGACGTGTTGATCTGCCTTCCATGGAGAATGGATCTGCTCTACCAGTCTGAGTGGCCAAATCAACAGCCCGTACCTTCATGCCAAGCTGAGATGATTTTCCAGATTACTCCCTTCACATGCTCCTCTCGGCCCAGATGCCTGCAACCAAGTCCATTTATGCCTATAGGTGGTCTACATTTTCAACTTTGTGCTCTGAGCCAGGTTCTGCATCCTTTTACTTGTCCCATTTCCTCTGCACTGTTTTTTTCTACCTTCCTTCGCCCGGATGGGTCTCACTTTTTTTTTTATCAGGGTGAAGGAAATCCTACACAGCAAAAAGGTTGTTCTATGTGTGTATATTTATTAGACAATGACACAGAATTAATTTAACAAGTTACTTTTACAGAGCTTTCGATCAGCACGAAAGTTATTTCCGACATCAAACGGACAAATAGGGATTGTGAATGGTGGTAACACTGGTTAGTGTCGACCTCCGAAGTACTAAGGTCAAAACTCCATAAGGTAGCACATTCCCAAAACAGATGGGGTAGGAAAAGCCTACCGTGCAGGGGAAGTGCGCCTGAGACTGAGGATGGTCCCAGGTTTTGTTCACACAAAGAGTACACAACAGTCTTTTTAAAAACATACACAAGGGGGGATGGTGCTGTTGTGTCACAGGGATCGACACAGGTGTGTTTTGGCCAAAGTAGGGCTTGATTGAAGCCGGTCTATGTGCTGGCCTTCGTCAGGAGGGACACCAAATGTGGTGTTGTCCGTACAATCTGTGGAATTGAAAGAAGCTGTGAGGATCTCAAAGGGTAATTGATAAATTCATAGTAGTATTTAATACTGGCAAAATGGTGCCATGGTGATACATGACGTGATGTATCTCGAACAGCTTACCTGCTGCTAAATGAGCAGTAGGATGCTGTTCGCAATCCTCATGTAGTTGCTGGATTGCTAGTGCGAGGTTGCACTTAGAGGTGGGCCGAATAATCTTAAGGCCGACTTCTCTCAGGGTCCCGTAGACTGCAAAGGGCCATGGTTGGTCCCGAATCTGCGAGGGTAAAAACAAGGAGGATCATGGCTTATGATCTTTAGACTGGTCTGGACTGGTCATGGGGTTTTATTTGAAAAAACCCCACTAAACCGCGGTGGTGGTCCAAGCAAGCCAGTGGGGTGAGGGAGTCTTCTAACATAGCGGCCGGGTCCGTGAGGTATCCATATTGGTAGACTGAGTGGCTCCAGGTGTGATGTAATTTCTCTGGTGCATCGTTACTTAGAATGTGCAGCGGCCACTAGAGATGTGCAGCGGTGCTGTGGGTTTGTGCCAGGTGCCTGGTAGACCCTAAGGGTTCTGCCATGTGATCCAAGTTAGGGAAGGTAGTTTAGGGCGATGGCGTGACAATCGAACATCCTAGTGTATTCAGGATGAAACGCAAGTTGCCTACGTAAATAGTGCTGGAGGCAAGGTGTACATACAAATGCAGCGGTGCGAGTTCCTCCAGAATAGAGCAACGCTCAGATTGCCTAATGCAGTGGTGACTTTGCAGGAGTCCATAGGGAAATGGACAAAACAGTACGTGATCGCCCCCTAGAGGTAATCAAAAATGACATAAAAGAGAGAGCTCAGGTGAGGGTCCCTAGCGACTTACCGCAGTGTCTTTAGTGCTTCTATTCGGGTGGGGTCCTCTGCTCACAGTGTTGTGTTGGGAAGTCGGCTTCCGTGTCTATCAGCAACTCAATAGGCTAAAGTGGGGCCAATCGGAAGGCGCGGCGAGTGAGGAAGGCAGCTTGGAAGACCAATCACAAGCAAGGTGGTGGTCTCAACCAATAGCGCGTCTCTTAGGATGGCGGGAGGGTGGGGAGGAGGGGTGGCAGCCCACTAGACTACTGGAACGGCATGGGATTGTGGGAAATGTGGTCTCAGGCTTAGCTAAACATGCCGGTTGAGACCATGCTTGGCCAAAGTGAGCCGGGTCGGGGGTTGGAGGGATTGGAGGGGTTGGAGGGGTGGGGGGGGAAGGGCAGGGCATCCTGGTGGCTGTCCAGAGTGACAATAGTATTGATCTCGACTCTAGTGGGTTTATGGTGACAGTCAAAAATGGACAATCAATAAATACCCTTTATTCATGAGCATGTGAATCCATGCCAGACCCCATGCTGGAGAAGGAACAAGTTACTTACCTGTAACTGTTGTTCTCCAGCATGGGTCTGGCATGGATTCACATGCGAACCCTCCCGCCTACCCCTCTGCGGCTCTTCACTTGGTCATACTGCAACTTCGCGTGCTTCTAAATCTGAAGATGGCTGCCAGAGGCGGTGCTTAGGTAGAGGGCAGTCATTGGCTGTGGTTAGTATGACGCAGAGACCAGTGATTGGTTATTACTACGAAAGACAGATCAGAAACGAAACTGATACTGGTTTTTTCTTTACCGAGGATTCCCAGCCTGACGACGGGGAATATTCATGAGCATGTGAATCCATGCCAGACCCATGCTGGAGAACAACAGTTACAGGTAAGTAACTTGTTCCATATACTTTTAGGATGAATCTGGAAGCGCCTACAGTGTTAGGGGAGGCTGTGACAAAATGTGCAAGTTGGTGGGGAAGCTCAGAAGTGTTTCCATTCCACAGTTATGTTCAAACCGTGGCGTACAGAGTCCAATTTATGCACCCATTTTTGTTCTAGTTTAGTCAGGGCCAGATTGATATCACCTCCGCTGCGTTGTGGCTGGAGCTGTTGCAGTACAGTCCATGTGAATTGTTCATGTGTGTGCCCTTTTCTGTGGAAATGTTCAACCAAGAGTTTATCCTGTACTTGGTTTTTTATGCAGGACCTATGTTCGTTGATACTTTGTTTGATTGGTCTGATCATCTTGCCAATGTATACCATGTCGCAGGGGCATTTTATGGCGTAGATCACAAATCTACTTTCGCAGTTGGTATGATTATTCATCTTCCATGTTGATCCTTGTGGGTGAAGGTCTTGCTGTTGGTTGTGTACCGACATGCCACACAATGTCCGCAGCTGTAGTGTCCTACAACTGGTGGGAGGTTCCACAGGGTTTATGGTGTTTTGGTAGGTTCCAGGAATGTGTCTACCAGGGTGTCTCAAGTTCTTGTTCTTTCGGAAAGCAAAAAGGTTTTTTTGCCAAACTGGCCTCGTTTTTAATCAAATGCCAATGCTTGTTGATGGTGCTCCTGATGAGATCACTAACTGGGTTATAGGTAGTTACACAGACAGTTCTGTTGATTGGAACTTTTTCTTTGGCTGTAAGGCAGACGGAGCGGTTGGTGTTCTCTGCTCTTTTTTTGGCTGTCCTGATGGATTTTTTCGGATACCCCCTCTGTCTTAGGTGTGTCTGGAGTTGTTTTGCATGGAGAATGAATTTTTCTTTGTCAGAGCAGTTCCTACGGATGCAGAGGAATTGGCCGTAGGGGAGATTGTACTTCAACCCTTGCGGGTGATAGCTCATGAAATGTAGCAGAGTGTTTGTCGGTTGGTTTTCTAAAAAGTTCTGTTTTTAGTATTTCTCCATATCGATAAATGTGCAAATCGAGAAAATTGATGGCTTGGTAGTCCCACTCAATGGTAAACTTGATGTGGGTGTTCTGTGTGTTGAGCCATTGGTGAAACACCAGTAGAGATTCTTTGCTGCCTTCACAGATTAACAGCACGTCGTCGATGTAGCGACGCCAGATCTTGATGTGTGATCTGTGGGGGTTGTTGTGGTAGATGTTGTCTTCTTCATACTAGGCCATGTAGAGGTTGGCGACGTCTGGAGCAAAGGTAGCCCCCATGCTGACGCCTTTTATCTGTTGATACATTTGTTGTCCAAACAGAAAAAAGTTTTCTCCCATGGCAATTCGGATACATTCCAGAAGGAAGTTCGTCGGTATGGTGGTGGTGTCAGTTCTTTTTTCGAGGCAGGTGGCCAAACCCTCTAGTCCTTCTAGCTGTGGGATGGAGGTGTATAAAGCCTCTACATCCATGGTGACGAGGATGGAGTCAGTGGTAAGATGTACGGTGTCCAACATCTTGATTTGTTTCTGTACTATCTTTGATGTAGGAGGCCATTTTTCCGACAAAGGGTTTCATAAAGTAATCTGTATATAATGAGAGGGGTTGGAGTAAGGAGTCACATGCTAAGACAATCTGTCTGCCTGGTGGTTGTGTGGCATGTTTATGTATCTTAGGTAGTATGTAGAATGCCGGGATCCTGGGGTGTGTTTTGTTCAAAAAAGCCTGTTCCTCCTGGCAAATCCATCCTTCTTCAGCGTGTTTGGTCAGGTTTACTTCATCCTGATTACATTTTTCTTGTTCATATGGGCAATGTAAGGAGGCCTTGCCACTGATTTATTTTCGAAAAGGACAACTGGGCAGGGCTTGTTCACATTTCCACTCTGTCCTGCAATTTGTGCAACCAATTCCCCCACGCTAGTTTGTTTGCCGGTGGGATTTAAATTCAGTGGTCATTTCATATGGGTGCTCTGTTTGAGCCCTGCATTCTTCGGTAAGGTTACTCATGCTAGACTGAGTGTTCAGACATTGATCACTTTGAAAAGATTCATCTTGGTGTCCTCCACCACTCTCCTCCACTTCATCCTTCCAAGGCAGAGAAGTGATTCCATCGCCTGGAACCCGTGAAAGCCCCCAGCTACTAAGATTTATGTAAAAGGATGGCAGGAAAGATTACCAGCTTTTTGTGGATCATGCTGCTGCCTTTGCTGGCAGGGCTGTAAACAAACTGATGCTTTCAAATTGGATCATCATTTGAATTTCAGAATACTCTAATCTTGCAGTAAAGGATGTGCCTGAAGGTCGTGTGGCTCATTTGACCAGAGACCTGTCTTACACCTATACCCTGCATTACTGATTCTGGACATTTACCAGAAGGCTTGCTGCACATGTTTGCCAAACATTACTGCTTGGATTTCCAATCATGGCACAATGCTCCTTTTGGTAGGGCGGTACTTCAGAGCTTTCTGTTGCAGGTGGTGCCCCTGCTCTCTTTGCTCTCCTCCAGGTCTATGTACGGCTATGGGAGCCTTGGATGTGAGCAATCCATGGGAGGAACATCCATCAAAATGACTAATACTGAGAGTTAAGTAATTGTGATCTTCTAATGGATTCCAGCCTCCTACTGATTCCTTATAGCCTTAACTTAAGTGTTCAAAACCAAAAGTATCAGAATGACTCCAAAAATGATCCCCCACTGTAAAGCCCCTTGGATCCAGAAGGGGGTCCCCTTCCCCTGGATTCTTAAACAGGATGGTAAAATATCTCTTTAGCTAACAGTTCCTCCTTATCTTCACTGGACTCACAAAGTTTGTGTTCAATCAAAAAGTTCTTGTTCAAGCAAAACGTTATTTAATGGTCTTTCTGTAAGTTATTAATCTCTTCAGATGACGTCTTCTAATCCCCTGCCAGGTATATTTTTACATTTTCCTGTTACCTGGTGTACTCACCTGCCAGGACTTCTCTTTAAGGTTTTCAGATTCCTTAATTAACTCTCCTGCCAGAAATCTGTACAATGGACACTGCCTGGTATATTTGCCTGCCAGGACTTATTGTGTGGGACGCAATTCCTTGATACCACTTCAGCTGCCTGAGTTTGCCATGACTCCTTATGTCTTTCACAGTTCTTAGGTGTACCACAATAGTATACACCATGTACTGCTTGTTATTTCTATTTGTGGGAATAATTTGCTCAAACTCATTTGCTTAAACCTTTGCCCCACATTGGCATCTCGTGCGTCTGTGCTTGATTGGGGTTTGCTCTTATACTTTGCCTCGTCTGCATTGAAACATTGTTTTCATAAAATCTTGCCTTAGTGCATTGCCTTGACTGCATTCAGACAAACTTTGCCTTTGTATATTTTTTTGAAGATGTGGTTGTCAGACCGCCCCGGGTTCCTCAACTGCTTTGGGCAGACTCGCCTGTCTTTTCTAGCATCTCCATTGCTCCTGCCTCTTGGTTATGGCTTCTTGTTCTGCCTTCCCGGTTTGAGTGTTGGACGCTCCCCCAGCTGCTGGCTTGGCTCTGCGGTCACACACCAGCACTGCTCTTTGGCCTGGAATGAAGTCTGCTGCCTCGTCGGTCGACCGAATCCCCAGGAGCTCCTTTACTACTCCCGGAGTAACCACGGTCTTCTGGCTCACCCGCAGCATTCCCCTTCTTGTCCCGCTCGCCTTCTCTGCTTTGTGTTTTGTTGGTGTGCTTTGTGTTTAGGAGCCCTGGCATGAAACGCAATGCTCATCCCTGCACTTCACTTCTTCACAGCGCGGCTGCCATTTTTAAATGTCCCGCTCAATTAAGGTTTGCAAAAACGAGTCTGCGTGTTGTATTGTGAGCTCCTGTCACTTTGCACAAACTTCCTCGTCTCTTTACCGAAGTGGTTATGGGAGTTGAAGTCCATATTGATTCTTTTAACTCTGATGGTTTTTCTAATGAACTTTACATAGAGGCACCTCTGAAACAAAAGGTGTTCTATATGGGTGGTTGTGGGTGTTTGTGTGAATGTGGGGTCCTGACTAGAATGATGTATTAAAGGTTTCTTTACTTCCTCTGCAAGAGGCTGGCAATAGGCTGTTAAGGTCCTTTGTGTCCGAGGATCTTTCTCATGCGAAGGGGGGGTGGAGTGGAGCTGCACTCTCATGGGATTTGGGGGGCTGCACTATAACTCCTCCAATGAAGTCCTGTTGTCTCCTCCCATGTAATTTTCCCCCTCATATAATCACTGCCAGTGTCAGGATCAGGTAGCTGCTGCCATCCCCAGGCCACATCGAAGGAGGTTCCCACTGGGGAATCTGTTGACTCCATTGGATTAATCACATCACACACTTGTAATTGCCTGTATATGCATCTCCGCTCTTGACATTACCCCTTCTGGCTAATCCATTCGGACCATGGCATATTGCCTTCGGAAGTGTGCTGCTCATACTTCCATTCTTGGTAATTCACTAGCTTAGCTTTATTAGCTGGTTCACTTTGTCCTTTATATCCTGACCTGTACTTCACTTTCCTGCTTTTGGATTCAGTAAACTGGTTTCGTTCTAGTTTTGTTCAGCTATCAGCATGCGGCATGCTTGCCAATATCCCCTGGTGTTCTTTATCCAGCTCTGTGTCGTTTCTTGTCCTTTTCATAGCCTTGCCGACAGCAGTCTTTGGGTGATTTTCTTGCTCGCGCAGCTCTGCTTTCCGTGTCACAGCTTCCTGCATTTCCAGTTGTGTCTCCGCACAGGTCGCCAAGAAGTCTCGCTGCTTCCATCTACCGGCGAATGCCCACGAGCCATGCACTGTCTTCTGGCGTTCCCGCTGCGTATAGTCGTCCTCGTGCAGCTTTCCTTTTCTCGGCACTGGCGCCGGTTGGCTCCACCGTCTTTCTCTCTACCCGTCAGTCCCACTGAGAGGAGGAGCCCACTCCCACCAGCAGTTTAACATGGTTTCTGACAGTCCTGTTTTAAATGTCACGGGCAAAGGTGCTTGCTCACAGCAACTAGAGCGTTGGCAGTGCTTGGGGATTCTCTTGATCTGCATTCCTCTTCCTCTTCTTTGTTGCAGTGTCCAGGTGTTTCTGGGAACAGTAGTCCTTGCGCAAAAACAATGAAAGAATGTTTCTAACAGGTTTTGAGGTCAAGTTGGTGTTTGAAAGTTGGTCTGTAGATTAGAATGAGAGAGTTTCAGCACTCTTCTTTGAGAGGGAGCAGGGGAAGAATCTCAAGAGTTTACAAATGGGCGTTTCGTCCTGCAAGGGAAAAGGGGGTATACTATGTCTCATCCACTGATATCACTCGCGGAGGTTCTCCCCCATGTGATCCTCCCTCATATAGCTGCCGACAGCGTTGTGATCGGGTAGGTAGCGGCTGCCGTCCCCTGGCCACATGCTGGTTGGGTGGGTGGGTGATTGGGTGAAGGGGGAGTCAGTACCGGAAGGGAAGTGATATCATTGGATTCATTACATCTTACAGCCCTCACTCATAATCCATTTAATGTTTCCCATTATATGCATTTTTGTTGGGTCAATGGACAAAGATGAAACTTTATTTTATTATGCCATAATTTGATGTTTGTGCTTTATTTCTTCTGCTTTTAGATTTTTTTCTTTTGCTTCAATTTTCTGAAGCACATCACATCTGAGGAATTTGCCAGCATGAAAAGGTTGAGGTAAGAAGTTATCCTGTTCAATTTTGGGTGAACTGAAGAAGCAAACCATAAACTGGTATTCAGGTAATGAAGAATCCTGAATAAATAACTCAGGTTTGTATGTGACATCGGCCACATACCCTTCCGCTCTACTGTCTGGGTAGAATACAATTATATAACAAACAGAAATGAATGCAAATTAAGAATATAAAATACTAGTGACTCACATCCTCTCCCATATTTTTTCCTATACACAACAGATTGCATAGTTATACAAAACACTTTTATGTAAAATGCATACATTAAAACAAGTGTTGCATGAAATGTCACACCACATAAAGCAAATATTGCACACATCCGAAAACATATATACATTAATAATCTGACCCACACACGGGCCTTAGTGCAAATCTACAATGGACCAATCTGTGTGGGTCTGTAAAAAACACCCTATGAAGAACCACTGAAAGTTGGGCCTAGGTGCACCATGTAAATAGGTTTAGTCTCTGCTGACTTTCTTCCCCTGGCTATACATTTTGTATATGTAATCTCCTTTAAAGCTTCATTCTCCAAATACAAATTGAAAAGGGGTGCCTCCTAATGTCCCCTTGTACTGCTCAAATTCCTTGTCAAAATGTCATTAGCCCTCACTCCACAGACAGCTTCTGCGCCAGGCTGTGGGGGGGGGGGGGTAACATCTTGTGACTAATTAAAAATAATTCTTGCAATCTTTGCCTGAAACCCTATTACCATTGTCTGTGCTATGCTTACGCAATTATCCTTTACACCGTGCTCCTTGTTTTTAGGGCTAAATGCATAGTCATATTTTTGCTACTTTTTTCTGTTAAATGCCTACATCTTTTAAGTTCAGGATTTGTACTTGGATTGTTTTAGTGTCATTTGCAATGTAAATGAGTTGCAGTTCCTGTGTAGGGTGCCTTTGCAGAATTTTAGGCTATCTTCATAACACTTTTTTCGGGTGGCAAGGAAATTTGACACACTGGAGACCAAGAGTAGGGTATAGGCATGTGACATTGCATGACAAGTGGTCGTATTCATATATGGATGTGGGGATTGTTGGGGATGGGTGAAGTGGCACCAGTTAGAAGTAGCAGCACACTGGTGACCACTTTTTCTTTATCGCCATCTAGTCGATCGGTTAATCGGGGCTTTTCGAAACAAAATGTGCCAGGTGTTTTACTCAACCCATGACATGCTTCACAACATTGTTTTTCATTTATTGCTGGGGTGATCCCACCTTTTTAAAGTGTTCTTTTTCTGACAACCAGGGCTCCACTCTTTCGCTCCCTAATCCGATGATGGGGTAGCATTTGCATAAGGTAGTATGCTCTCACCTTAAATCCCTGCCAAAGGGTTACTGCAATGCCTTCAGTCCAGCTTTATGCCACTCTTACAACCGGGTTGAGCTTATGGCCCTTGGAATGTGCATCTGTATTGGATGGGATTACACCAGAATAATTCTAAGTCCAAATAACCGGACAAATTCAAGAAGATGGCAAGTTACTGTTTTATTAGCAGTTCTCTAAAACGGGAGTTTACAACGAACATCAATGGACGTAAGCTCATTCTCAGCAATTTCTGCATGAAATAAAATGATATACCTTTTTGTGCATCAGAATGACGTCCTACTACGTGGCAATAGTAAAAAAACAATGAAGGGTTGAGATTGGTTAAGGGACACTTCTAGATATACAATCATATAGGAGCTCAGTTTGTTGTTGGTTGCCCGATATCAGGTGGACAACTCATGACTAACTCTTCAAATGTGTCATATTAAGACAAATCGGTTAATGTTTCATTGGTTTCTCAAGCCAAGGTCCTTCGTTATGATATATTTTATTTATATCGCGCTCATACACAAGTGTTTCAGAGCGATACCAAGAAAAGGGAGGGGTAGAGGGGAGAACAAAATACGATTTTACTAGGCCCAGTGACATTAAGAACGTTAAAGTGCATAGAAAAGGGAAGGGGGGGAAAGTGCGTGGAGGGTGAGAAGTGAAAAGTGCGGACAGAGGAGAGAACAGAATAAATAATAAGTGGGATAAATGAGTGCAGACAAAAAGGTAGTGCAGCCAGACACGTGGCAAGTGCATGATTAGTCAGCTTGGGTATATCTGATAAGTGCAGAGGAAGAGTGGGGGACCGTATGGGTGCAGATACAGATCCCAGTGCCAAGGCTGGCCAGAGGCAGTGCAGGAGGGAGGCAGGGTGCGCAGGTACCTGGGTCCGAAGGACAGAGGGTGGCCAGGTGCACAGTGCTGAGAGAGAGAGAAACGGATCAGCAGAGAGGAGGGGCAAAGGCGGAAGCGAAGAGGAAGGTCTTGAGGTGCTTCCGGAACCAGAGATGGTTATCTAAGTTTCAGGGTGGCCAGGATGCTGTTCCAAAGGGAGGCCCCAGCCGAAGACCGAGATCTGCGCCCAGCTAGCTCGTTTCTTTGTAAAACGCCCGACCCTGAGGCAATGGACATAGAGGAGCAAAGGGCTCGAGAAGGGAGGTATTTACAGAGGGATAGTTGAAGGTCCCAGGCCTGAATGGACTACTATTGGTTGGCACGCTTGTGCCATGTCTGGAATATTCAGTTCAATTAGCAGCACCTAAGCCAAGACCCAGGTGCAAGTAGATAGGACATGAGACTGCCCTACCACCCATTTAGCCCATCTCATCACCCATGCCTTCTGCCATGAAATTTTTTGTAGTTGGCCTTGCAGAGTATTCTTGTCCTTGGAATGCAACGGGAGTGAGGGCACCCGCTATTGTGTCGAACTCCAAGTTCAATCCCTATTTCCAATCCTTGACTCGGCAACCTTTTATGTTCCCTGCACCTTAACGGGAGAAAATTCAACCTCCGCACACATATTACGCCTCATTGTAGATGGCTGACCTAGACTTCAGGCCAGACAGCCTCCCAACGCAGCAACAGCAGCCTTTAAGTCTACTGTGACTTAACCCTTCATGCTTTTTTCATGAGTTCTTGGTTTATTATTTCATGATACCAATGTCCAGCTTCTGTACAATGGCGGTTCCTTCTGCATTCTATTAACTACTTGTAGATAGCTTATACAATGACTTAATCTTTCTTGCGTTTCAGCATATGTACATTCTTTATGCTTTGGTTTTTTGAAGCACTTATCATGGAATGTTCTTCTTTTACACTTTAAGGTTCACTTGATTCGTTACTTTGTCATTTCCCTCTCTAGGATCCATACATAGTCTTTGTCCAGTATGTCAAGATGTCGTGCACACTTTCTTATGACGTCATCAGTTAATTTTTTTCACCCCTTTGTCACGTAAATGGTTGGGGGCAGGTACAAGCGGCAGTAGATGTACGGCTCAGCCGGCCGCAAAATAAAATTCCCAAATGTCCTTGGTTGTGAGTGGCTCTGGTCACGTTACACACGCATTGCCAGCATAAAGACCGCTGTCTTCCCGTGCCAGGTGTGGATTATTAAAGATTTTTGGCATGGGCGGATGCAGCGTGCGGAACGACACCAGCTGAACACTGGCCCAGTTCCGGGAAAGCAGTGTGAAGGATCCGGGCTGCACATTGGTGACAGCACTAGCTCCGGTGAACTAGAGCGTCCAGGCGACCTCACAGTGAATCCAGACTTCAGTTAAGCTTGTGCTGCATTTATGTGCTAGATTTCAAATGTGGTTCCTTCTTGAGGGCGCGTGCAGCCACTGCTCTTCAAGGTCGGCCGACCCAATTTTGTGAAAGGACGGTGTTTTTGGGTACACATGGGCTCTGAACTGCAGTGACCAACCGTGTGGCGTGAAACATGGTTATTAGTGGGAGTGTGTGAGAGTAACACACTGTCCATACTACTGGAGCAGCATACGGAACCATTTTCTGTCACTTGCTTCATGTCCAATGGTCTCTCTTTTATGTTACATCTTACCTAACAGGCCATGAGTATTTGCCAATCATGAGGGGTGAAACTCCCTGCTCTTTGTTTCAATATGTTACCATGGTCATTCTGTTGCTGCAACTCCTAATAAGGGGTACATCATGTCATAGTTGCCAAGGCTTATGTACTAGGTGGTCTGTGAAATATATGTTGGTAGTTACTTTGGGAGGCAGTAGCTATATTCCAAACAGGTTGGATTACTACTAGGAAAGGGCAGGTTGGTAGGTGGGTATGCAACTGTATCAAGGTGTGTTTTTCCTTAACTTCCCTCTACCTATCCAACTTTGTTACCCTAAACCTCTTACCAGTTTCCCTACTTCACCCTTCCCAGCCTCTCCCTAATCCCCCCCTGTCCACTGGCTGCCACATGGTCACATGTCATTTCTGTCATCAGTAACACATGCTAACCAATGTGGGAGGGTCAAACTCATTTGGCTTCTGTGGTTAGAGAGAGGGTGTCGATACCCTTCCCTTCAAGTCTTGACACCTTTCTCATATTCTTTCAGGGAGTTCCTCCTGCAAGCTGTCATCAATTAGAGGGTACATTCGATGTCCTAATGGATACCTTCTTAATGGATACCTTCTTCTGTATGCTTTCAGAGGTATTGGTACAGTATCTGGTGTTAGACAGGACACGGTCCCATGGCTCCAATGCACGGGAGTCAGGGGTTTGGCTCTCCTGCAGATATATCTGGTTGAGTCCTCGACCACCATGTTTTCCTGTTTCTTTGGTTTCTTTGGTATCCATATCTTCGTCACCCTCCTCAGGGTGCCTGCACCTTAAATATGTCCATCCACACTCCAGGTCATGTAATTGCATTCTCCACTTGGGTTCAGAATACCAACGTCCCACATCATTCTCATGATCTCTTGGGTACAGGAATTTCATTTATTCAGGTGCCACAATACTTGCTTTTATGCATCTTTAATGATACTTTTAGTCTGAGCATTGTCATATTTTTCATTCTTCACATCAATCATTATCTACATTCCCACTGCTGTCTTCTGGCATTATCCTTATAACGCAGAATCCGAACATTGTCATCACCAATATTGCTCTACGAAACTTGAATATACTCTCCATCCAGTCGGGAATCCATGAAAACTGGTATGAGAACCAATAGTAATCTCCAATAGCCTCTGTCTCTTCCTCCATTTCCATGTGCAGTTCTGTAGACCTGGTTATAGCATCCGTCAGAGTCCCGTTCTCACCGTCATGAGATGGTATGAAAGTAAAGCAATCGGGCCCGACCTTGGCGCAAACACCTCCTCACATCGCTGTAATCGTGTCGAGGACATACCTGTTCTGGAGGGCCATCAACCTTATGGCCCTCAACTCTTCCTTTATGGCGTTAAATCCTTTCATAATGGCATTGATTGTCTGTAACAACTCCCATCTGGTGATCTGTAGCAATTTGGCATTCACTACTTGGCAATCAATGGGACCACAGCCATTGGTCCCGTCATCCACCCATGTCAGTAGTTTTGATGTCTTGGCCCATGTCTTTAGGCACCCATCATTTACTTTCTGCACCCTGTGCACTAGTTCCTTCCTTGGATGAGCTGCACAGGACATCATCCCATCTTCCCATCCTTTGGTCGTAATTCCTTGCCCATAGATTAACAGCTGAGCGCTCCCAGCATCCAGGCATTCCAGTTTTGTCTGAGAAATTCATCCTCTTCATTTTGTGCGATTATCAGTTTTGTCCTGTCCATCCAGGCTCTTTTTCCATTAGCTGTGTCTTGATATAATCATCCTAATGGGACCGATTGTCTTTTTTGCCACTGCAGGGTTGCCCAGCTCCCTTGAAACTGTCCTCTGGTAGTACATGCTGCTAGATGGCTGAGGTACTTCGAATCATGTGCCGGCATCTCTTTTGAAATTAATGTTCTTGCTGTACTCATGGCATAAGGGATGAGAGAGCAGACATAACCGCTCTAATTAGATGCGCTCACCCACCTTTTTCATATGTTGTTACCACATATTATGCCCCAAGTGAGCGGAAATTATCAAACTAGGTATTTATCCCCTGGTCATCATCTTCTGCATCCCTCTTATGTCGCAAGACATGCCCAAATTGGTCAAAGAAGTTATAATTTGTACTCTTACTGGGAAAAATCACATATCACGTTTTCAATTGAACCATCAGAATGATAACGCGATCTTTCAGAACAACGTGTTGCTCATACTCCCACACCTATGACTCCGGTCGTAAACCACAGCCACAGTAAGCAGACATTAACAGTGGAATCTACTGATCAACCACCCCAAAGTCCACTTAATCCCCATCCTAAGATTGCAAAAACTATATCTGCATCTGCTGGGACTGGACTGAAATACCTATTACTTAATACACGCTCCCTGGTTAAGCACTGTCATGAGGTAGCAGACCTCATAGTTCAGGAAAAAGTGGATATATGTGCACTTACTGAAACATGGCTGCATGACACCGCCCTCCACTCCTTATTATTGGCCACTCCAACAGGTTATTCCTTCTTTCATTCCGATAGACAGGCAAAACGTGGCGGTGGTGTGGCAGTGATCTATAGAAGTACTATTAATATACACGAATCTGTCAAACTAGTTGTGGATCAATGTGAAACTCTCTTTCTCAAATTGAGCCTTTCTGCTACAGTCTCTCTTAACCTTTTGGTGCTCTATAGACCACCAGTTGATACTCCCTCCTTCGAAGAACAATTACTGGCCTTTATTGGCAACTTCTGTAAACCTCATACACCTACTATTATTCTGGGTGATATTAACCTCTGGGCTGACAATCCCTTGGATGCCTTGTCCATTTCCCGAGCAGATTCCCTGCTTTCCTTATCCTTTACTCCGCACGTTAAAACCCCCACTCATACTGGTGGCAACATACTTGACTGGGTCATAGCAAAAAATGTCCCTATCATCAACATGGATGTAAATCCATGCATCTGGTCAGATCATTTCTCCATAATCTTTCAGACTAACCACAATTGTATTCTGAGAAAAGATAATCAGCCTACTATTCCTGTTATGTCAAGGAACCTACGCAAAATCACCAAAGAAGCCTTTCGTACTACGGTCATTCCTCTATTACCTCCTTTAGAGATGACCATGCCACTCTGCGACTTTGTAGCTAACATAAGATCCGCACTTGACACCACTTTAGAAATACTAGCCCCACTGAAACCCTCCAAAAAAAAAAAGGATAAAAACGCTCCCTATACTCCATTCTCAGTTGAAATTACTGAGGCCCGTTCTAAAAAACGCAAAATGGAACGACAATGGCACAAACAACCATCCGAGGCCAGTCTGTATGCCTATAAGCAGGCGCTTTTACAGTATAAATCCCTTATTCGTTCAACGAAAGAATTGCATCTTAACTCTAGGATCTCTAAAGCCAAATCTAGCTCCAAAGAGCTCTTTGTCATTCTTCAGGAGCTCAAAGGTTGTACTACCATGTCCATGCCCTCGGCAGACAGTACTTGGTGTCAAAACATCCATAACAGCTTCACCAAAAAAACTCTAACTCATCAAAACAATATTATTTCTCAGGTCAAATTATTGACTAATACCTCCTCCATTTTTGATAACATGGATTCGCCTAATGATTCTCATGTTTTCACCTTTAAACCCGTTTCTACAGTCGAAGTTATCGACATCGTCGTAAAACTCAAACCCACTTCCTGTAGGGGAGATGTTTTTCCGGCCTCCTTATTTAAAGATCATATTCATACCCTTGCCCCATGGGTTACTACCTTTGTTAACAGATCCTTCAGTGAATCATATGTCCCCGAAAGCATAAAAGAAGCATGGGTCACTCCTTTGCTTAAGAAGGAAAATCTGGATCCTGCAGAGGCAGGAAACTATCGCCCAATCACTAATGTTCCCTTTTTGCTGAAAATCATAGATAAGATCGCTTACTGTCAATACCAAACTTTTGTCGAGGAACATGACATTCTAGCCTCTCAACAATCTGGGTTTCGCCCCAATCATGGGACTGAGACTGCACTGCTAGATTTAAAATCCTACATTGCTGGCCTTCTTGACAAAGGGCATACCACCCTGTTACTATTATTAGACCTATCCGCTGCGTTCGATTTAGTCGATCATCAACTACTGGCGGATAGACTAATCACAATTGGCAAATGTTCCCCTGAAGCCTCTGCCTGGTTCAAATCTTTTTTGGGACCACGGAACATGAGTTACTAAGGATAATGCTCACTCCATGGCATCCCTACTATTATGTGGTGTTCCACAGGGCTCATGTCTTTCGCCTCTTCTCTTTAACATCTACTCTCGTCTTCTCTGCGCTCTTCTGTCAGCCCTAGGCATTTATTTTGCCAATTATGCTGACGACACGCAGGTTGTTATTAAACTCACTGGTGAGTATCAAAAAGATGTTGAGCACATCAACTCAATCTTCACTGAAATCCAGAAGTGGATGGCTCTAAACTCACTGGCCCTCAACAATGCAAAAACAGAACTGTTGATTTTAGGTACCCAGAAAAATCTGAAGAAACTTGACACAAAATATGACAACTTTCTGATTGGCCAACATACAATCCCCGTATCTAAGTCCGTAAAGACCTTAGGAGTTTACTTTGACCCGCAGCTATCTTTCACCCGTCAGGCCAATTATCTCAAATCCTCGTGTCATTATTATATTCAACTTTTATGGCAGATCCGTCCTTATCTGTCTATAGAGAACCTTGCTGTGATTGCAGTCGCCATTGTAAACTGCAAGCTCGATTATTGTAACAGTCTAATGATCGGTACCTCCCAGGCCAACATCAAAACCTTGCAGATCATACAAAACAACGCAGCACGCGCAGTAATGGGCCTTAAGCGCAATATGCACGTCTGACGCCAGGCGTAGCCTTCATTGGCTCCCTGTGAAACAGCGCTTACACCACAAAGGCCTTACTACTGTGTTTAAATGCCTTCATGGCCAAGCTCCATCCTATCTCGCTACCAGGATCAAAAAGAAACCTGTCACCCGTTTCTTGCGCTCAAGTAGCAACACCGTCTTGGTTCAGCCCCCATCTATCCTGAAAAGATTTGGGGATATTAGCTTTGACTCTTGGGCTCCAGCTCTCTGGAATGCTCTCCCTAAATACCTCTCTAATAGTGAGTCTCTGCCTATCTTCAAAAAGAAATTGAAGACCTTCCTGTTTGATAAAGGATAGGTCCATTTCTGTCTTCTTAGCGTAGCTCTCTCGGTACTTGAAATCAGTTCTCCGTTATCTTCTTTCTCATTCTGCTGGTCTTTATGAGGTTTAGATTTCACCAAGTCTTCATGTCTTTTCGTTCTCCTTGTCTGATATTGTTTCCTGTTGTTTTTGTCCCTTTCCTCCTCTTGTGAGCGCCCTGAGGCCTATGGGTTGGTGGCGCAATACAAAAATATAGATAGATAGATAGATAGATAGAGATAGATAGATAAATACTTCGAAATGTAAGGTACGGAAAGAAAGAGAAAACATATGTATATCGGGCATGAGAGTCTAGAAAAACATTGTCTGCCATTTCTATTTGAATTACTAGTCTCCCTGCAACAGCATTTTCTTCCTGAATCATTTTAATACAGGTGCTTAAATCACATTTGTTGCATAATCTGCTCAATTATGGCAATCAAGTCTTTATGACTAACGTTCTTTGTATCATAAAGTGAGAATTTTAACATCACTCCTAACAAGGTTTGGGCATGCCTGCAGTATAAACACAAACTGTAACTACAAGCCTATGTGTGTCACTATCGGCTGGCGTCCTAGGTTATCCTTAAAATAGAGATGTTCCCAAACATCAATCTGGGTATTGTATTCTCTTCCAATTTCTTATGATTTGGCTGTTGGGCATATTGCCGATATGATTTGGCCTTATTATTTTTTCAAACAATCTCTAAAGTACATTTAAGCTCTGAAAATCCATGCACTTCCTACTAATTTTTAAAGGAGTGTCTAATGAATTCCAGTCCAGAAGAAATATTTTTCAATTACATACTGTTTTTATTGTCCTTCCTGGTCATAGATAGTCTGCACATGCAGCAATTGTTCTGCTTGACTTGCTTCCTGGTCGACGGGTACTAGAGGAAGTGTCACGCCTTTGTAGATCTTTACATCGCTCAAATGCAACCAAGATCTTCCAGCGACCCTAAATGTAGTAGGGGAAGCTTCCTCTATTTGAAAAGGTCCATTAACCCTGCCTCATGCCATCTACAGGTAACATTTTTAATAAGCACTTGGTCTCCAACATACAACTTTGGCGATGGCAATAATTCTCTCGGATTGGTTAATGGGACATCCTCTTCCATGTTCCTTGACCCTTCCCTTCGATACTTGGCTTGATTTGTAATGAAAAACACTGGTAGTCATACATGTCAAATAATCATGCATCTCATCACCTGTCTACACACTGAATCTGGCTGATTTGAAGGGCATACAAGGCCAGGGGTAGGCAATACAGCCATCTCTTTTAGTTAATGTAGGAGGCCTCTCACATATCCCGTTTGCTTGCGGGTGATAAGTAGAAGAAAATTTATGCTTTATGCTTAATAGAAGCCCTATTTGTTCAAATCGCTCATTGACAAAGTGTGGCCCATTATCTTACCTTAATACTTCGCACACATCCCATCTTGGAAATACTTTGCGCACTAGAAACTTCCCTGTGCTGGTGCATCAGGGTGTGTACAAGGACCAGCTCCGATCCATCGAGAAAAGGGACAAACCACCACCAATAAATACCTTTATCCATTACATGTCTGCAACATGTCGACATAGTCTATATGCAAATGCTGAAACAGGCCTTTTGGACGCAGTATTACGCTGATTGTTCTTAGTGTATACCCACCTGTAAACTTCTGACATACCAACTCGCAATGAACTGTGCAACGTGTTCCAAAAAATTGGGAACAAACAAGTCATCTGCAATAGTGGCAGCAAGACTTTCTCTGGGTATTTGCGTGGGGTAATGCAGCTGCTCAAGTGAGACTTTCAGTAAAGCTCTTGGCATCACTGGCTTTCCAGTGCTTTCCTGTCTCCATAGTGCTTCCGTGGGGGATAATGAATACCGCCTACGTCTCCATAGCTGCGGCTCTTCTTGTGGGGCTCTAACCTGTATATCTATTAATTGCGTAATTGACAGCATATTTAACCCCTCTCGTACTAGCATGCTTCTATTCAACAATTCCTTAACATTGAAACTCCTGAAGAATACGCAACCCTTTTGGCTTCCAAGTCTGTGGCTTCGTTTCCGCGTGAGATAAAGTCTGTTTAGTGTGCGCTGCACACTTTATGACCGCTTTGGCCACTAGGAGTTGTAGTGCCTTAATGAGCCTTTCCAATAAAGACGCTTGCTGCACTGGAGTGCTGTCTGTGCGGAGATAACCCCTCCTTTTCCAACGTGACAGCCTTGCATGCACGGTCGACTTCACGTAGACGAGTACACCATCACTTCCTGAGCTTTGTGTTTTTCAAGCACAACAATAAGCGCAACCAGTTCTGCTGCCTGTGCTGAAAATGGAGACACTTGTCTTGCACTCACCAATACCTCAAATTCACCATTTAATCTGTGCCTTACAACTGCAGATCCTGAATGCCTTTCCCCACTAGATTGGTCAGTTTTTGAAGAACCATCAATAACAAATTTCCCCTCCTGCTAAAGCAGGGGTGCACAACTGATTTTGACAGAGGGCCGAAAGTACCCTACATGATGGCTATAGTGGGCCAAAAAGTAAATGTGGGTGGGGCGGTAGCCGTGGCGTGGCGGGAGGCTTTTTCAACCCCTAATTTTTATTAAACACTATGCCCCATGGCCCCCACCCCTCATGCAAACACTATGTCCCAAGACACCCACCCCTCAAGCAAACACTATGCCCCATAGCCTCCACTCCCCGACCAAACACTATGCCCCATGACACCCACCCCTAATGCAAACATTATGCCCCAAGACACCCACCCCTCATGCAAACACTATGCCCCAAGACACCCACCCCTCATGCAAACACTATGCCCCAAGATACCCACCCCTCATGCAAACACTATGCTCCAAGACACCCACCCCTCAAGCAAACACTATGCCCCATAGCCCCCACTCCCCGACCAAACACTATGCCCCATGACACCCACCCCTCATGCAAACACTATGCCCCATGACACCCACCCCTCATGCAAACACTATGCCCCAAGACACCCACCCCTCATGCAAACACTATGCCCCATGACTCCCACCCCTCATGCAAACACTATGCCCCAAGACACACACTCCCCGACCAAACACTATGCCCCATGACACCCACCCCTCATGCAAACACTATGCCCCAAGACACCCACCCCTCATGCAAACACTATGCCCCAAGACACCCACCCCTCATGCAAACTGTCATGATGCCTACCCCCGGAGCACCAGGCCAGGCCCAGCACCCCCGGAAGCAGGCATCATGCCCTCGGGTAAAAGCCCAGCGGCCCCTTATAGGGGCTCTTTGGACTCAGTCCTGGCGCCTTTGGCGCCAGGCTCATAAAGGGAGGTGTTTTGTGCACTTACCTGATGCAGACCATGCTGCACGCTTCAGGCCTCCCTGAGACCTGAAAGGGACTATTTTTTTCATAGGGACTATTTTTCCACTCGGGCGTGGCCAGGGAAGGATACATACCTAGTTGGGGAAGGATACATACCTGGGACTTCTTTGGAGGCTATTTAAGCCACGCCCAGACAGCAGCTCATGCTTCGCGTTGTTCTGCTTCCTGCAGCTTAACGCTCACTGTGTCTGCTCCTGCTCCTGGACTCCAGCCACGCCCGCCTCGAACCTGGAAGACCTGCAAGGAAGGAAGAGAAGAGAAAGGTGAAAACCAAGGACTATTTCAAACTTCTTACCTGCATCCGGAATCTTCTCGCCAGCATCCCTGAATAAAGACTTCCATTTAAAAGCATTGCTTGCTCGCTGCAGCGCCACGCTTCACTCACCTGTCCTCGAGACATCTCCCGGCTCCATTGCGGCTGTCGGCATCGGACGCCACATCTCTGCACCTAGGGGAGAGAGGAAGAAACAAAAGGTGAGCAGAAGGAACACAGAAGGAAAGCCTGATTAACAGCCATAATACTTACCGGCTTTTCTTCCACATTTCGGGTCGGCGCCGCCCCGTTGGCAGGTACCGTACCCCGGCCCCTATGGGGAAAGGACAAGAGACATTTCTGGGAAATGATAAGGACATTTAGAGGGATCGCCCTCATCACTACTCACCTTGGCATTTTAACCCCTCGACGCATCGCCTTCATTCTGCACCTGAAATAAAAGACAGATCACAGGTTAGAAAGACAACATAAAGGTGGCCTCACTTGAACTTTGAACTTTCATACTTACGGCGCATCGCTCAGGAAAGTCAAGTGGATTTTGCCAGCGCCATTCTGAAAACCAGTGAAGTAACTGGACGAACGTGCGCCCCTGCACCAGAAGCAGGATGGAGAGTTCATCCTTCCAAACCATAAGGTGAGCTTAAACCGGGGTTTGGAGGAAGTTGGAGAGTAACGAAGGGGGAAAGGGGGGAGCTAGCACACTATTCTGCAGACTGTTAATCCCCTTTCTCATCTGCAGAAGGATATTCCTACGGGCCAGGCAAGCAGGATTTGGAGGTCCTGTCCAATCTGTGTTCCGGGTCCTGCGCATCACGCTAGAAGAGGCCACAGCAATCCAGACTAGACCAGCGCCCCCGTGGGAACCAGGTGAGCGTTACACAAACACTATGCCCCAAGACACCCACCCCTCAAGCAAACACTATGCCCCATGCCACCAAGCATGCACCATGCATACATACTCCTACAGACCCCAACCCCCCACACCTGCATACAAACTAACAAGCATACACCATGCACCCATACAGACCCGAACCCCCAACTCAGCACACAAACCCACAAGCATACACCATGCACCCATACACACCCGAACCCCCAACCCAGCACACAAACCCACAAGCATACAGCATGCACCCATACAGACCCGAACCCCCCACCCCCAACTCAGCACACAAACCCACAAGCCTACACCATGCACCCATACAGACTCGAACCCCCCCCCCACCCCCAACTCACCAAACAAACTCACAAGCATGCACGCATACAGACCCGGACCCCCCACATCTCAAAATACACTGAACGTGCACACAACATACATTCAGGCAGACCCGACCCCTCCAACCCCCCTCCCCCAGCATCTCAACATACACTTCACTTGCACACAAACACATTCAAGCAGACCCGACACACACCCCACCCCTGCATCTCAACGGGACACTGCAGATATACAAATACAAACACACCCATACACCCCCCCCCCCCGCCCCGCATCTCAACATACAAAAACAAAAAAATGCAGCCGGGACGGAACACGCACACGCACACCCACACACCCCTCCCCCCCCTCCTTCTGGTACTATGGCTGGCGTGGCAAGCAAGGCTGAAATGCCTTCCGGCATCGAGCCTTACTGGCCACGCCAGCCGTAGTGCTGGCACTCCATTGGTGCAGCACACACGCACTACGTGGCTCGTAGGAGCTGCGTGGTTCGTGTGCACTGAACCAATGAGGGCCAGTGTTTTGTCCGGCCCGTAAGACAAAAAAGACTTTCCTAATGGAGGGCGGCCGATGCTGCTTGCGGGCCGCCCTCCATTAGGAAAGACTTTGTGCCTCGCGGGCCGGACAAGACGGCATGGCGGGCCGCAACTGGCCCACGGGCCGTATGTTGTGCACCCATGTGCTAAAGCATTCTCTTTCCCACGGGGTATATCATTGAATTGAACATAATTAGTGCAATAGTGTCCATGATCACCTTCTACAGGTTCATCCACAAAAGTGGCTGTGTTCACTATTTTGGATCTTATGATTTGAATCGCTGGGTTACAAACAATCACCTTGTACGCAGATGTTTGCGACGTCAATGTACCTTTGGGTTTCTCTAAAATAGCAAATAAGGCATGCTCCACATCGTGTTATTGCACAGCCCATGGTAATACTTGTGGAATGCTCAATCGCAAATGCAGCAACAGCCAAAGATTGTTTGCAAGGAAAATGTCCTCGTGACTGGATCTAAAATCCCACTCTAATACGCCAAACGTTTATACCCTAGTGGTGTTAGGGCGAGTACTCCTGTCATTACGGATCCATTAGTGTGCGAAAACAAATTCTTCACTATAATTGGGAAATCCTAAAACTGGAACTGTACAAGTTGCTCTTTTTAATTCTTCAAATCCTTCCTCCATTTCTTCAGTCTATTCTTTTTTTGCCTACCAACTTGTGCTTTCTTGAGTGCCTGCAGCAGTGGCTTTGTATATGCTGTGCTGTAATCAAACACCCAGGCCCTGCAATAATTGCATAAGCCCAGAAGTTGATGCATCTGCCTTACTGTATTTTGCTTTGGTGTTTTCATGATGCCTCTGCCCTCTCATGTGTCACTTTCTTTACTTCATGTGAAAATAACTGTGCTATGTACAACACCTCTTCCTGGCAATACTGTAATTTCTCCTGGTCTACTTTTTATCCCTCGTCTGCCAATTTAGTCATTAACTGAGCAGGTTTGCCTACATTCATCCTGTTTCACTACAGATTAATGTCATCTACATACTGAATGACCGCACTCTTGAGTTCAATGTTGTCTAAATCCATCTGTAGGAACCTATAAAAAATCGGTGGAGACTCAATACCCTTGAGGAAACCAGTATGTTTTAGTCTCTCTTGTCTGAAAGTAAAAGTAAGGTCTTGTGAGTCATTGTGCAATATGATCGAGAAAAATGCATTCTTTAAATCGATAGCTGTGAAATACCAAGCTTCAAATGGGATGATACACAATATTGTTGCAGGATTCGGAACTAATGGAAATTCTGCTTCAACAATCTGATTAAGAGGGCGCAAGTCCTGGATAGATCTCCACAATCATCTAGGTTTTCATTTTTAATCTGATAGTTTTGCATGGGGACTCTTGATGGCACTAAAATTCCCTGTTTCTTAACTGCCAAAATGGTCTCAAATATGCTTTCATCAGCTTCTCAAGACACAGGGTACTGTTTTGCTCAGTAGAATTCCTCCTGGCTTGAGTTTTATTTTAACCTCCCCTATTCCCTTCAATAATCCAACGTCATATTGCCCGTAGTCCAAAGGACACTCACCTTTTCTATGTCTTCCTGAACGAACTCTGGTCTTTTCCGCATCCGTGCCATTCGCTGTGGAAGTTCCCTTTTATCAATCTTGATCCAATATGTAATGCTTATGAAAAACACTACATCTATATGTTCTTCTCCTCTTCCTTCTCTCTTCCTCTACCCTGCTAACCTAGTTCTGCCCCTTCCCTCTCTCTCCTATTCCTTACAGTATGCAGACTGGCCGCCTGGTCTAGTCTCGCTGGTCCCTGGCAACCCCGCCAGTCCTCTCTTGCACTTGCCTCAGGGCCCTACACCCATCCACACTCAACACACTGAGAAATTAACCCAAGAGTTTCTCTCTCTGCACTTACCCCAGACTCAACCGACTGGGTGCACTTGACCCTCCCCTCCCCTCCCTGTGACCCTCTGTGCACTTGCTCGATCCAGAAGCACCACGCCTGAAGATGGTTTCCGTTTCTCCTCTTTGAAACCCTTGCCTTTGTATAGGCGCTATATAAATAAACAATACCATACCATCTCTAAACATAGCTTCATCTTTTATGTCAGTCAGTCTCCTTCAAGAGCTATTACTGTTCCCCATGCTCTGCCTTCATTTCCTTCAAGCATTGCGATCTCCCCTCGTACTATGGCTGCTTCCAATTCTATGGGAATAATCTGCCCTTGCTTATCCCTAGGTACCTGTGGCCTAAATAAAAATGCATCCAGTATCCTTACAATTTTGCCTAATAATCCAGGTAACCATGTTAATAAAATGCTCACCCCATTGAACATATGGTCCTTTTGGTCCACATCATGCAGTGGATGGGAAGCAGAGTAACTCTTACTCCAAATAATGAAACCAATTCAGGAAGATGGCAAGTTTTGTCTGTTTTTAATATCAAGTGTCTAAGAGTTAAAACAGACGTCGCACAGCATTCTCTCGGAGCATTTAATAAAAAATCACACTTGTATAGTAAAAGTTGGTCATACATGAGGTCGTACTGCGTGGCAAATAAGAGAAACCTACGGGATGTTGTCATATGCTCAAGGGGAACATCTAAGTATACTTTCTATATGGTATTGAGTTGTGATTGGGCATCTACTGTCAGGTGGACAACTCGTGCTCACCCTAGTGCAAGTCCTCTCCATCAAGTACACGGTATATCATTAGTTCTAAAAAAAAGGCGGCCCTTCGTTATATGGCCCTCTATAATTGGTTGGCACGCTTATGCCAGTCTGGAACATTCGGCTCACTAGCAGCACGTAAGCTCATACTCAGGTGCCAGGAGGTAGACATGACTTTACCTTCCCACCCAATTAGCCCTACGTCTCATCACCCATGCCGTTTGCCATGAAGATGGTCTTCTCTTCAGGAATACATTTGATACAGCTTTCTCAATGGATACCTTTTCTCAAACATTCGCCACAGAATGGTCACAACAGCTGGTATCCAACATGGCACGATTTCAGGCTCCCAGCATATAGCTAGTTAGGGGCTGCTCCTCTACACCATACACGAAAATGTACAGATCTACTGGGACTACTAGTAGAACCACCCGTCTTGTAAATGCCAGTATACACTCTCCAGTTTAAATGGTGTATTCCTGGAGTGGAGCACAGTATCCCTTGATCAGTGAATGAAATCTTCATGTCAAGTTTCGTTATCAGATCTCTGGCATTTGTCGTGAATATAACAAGGTGACAGACAGGTCACATTCCCCTATAGAAATAGGTAGTTTATCAGTAAAAGGAACTAAATTCGTAGCTCCAGAGAATCCTTGAGCATTCATGGCAATACGTGACATTGGGTGTTTTCCCTCACTTATACAAGAGCGAGTCCAGTGTCTACAAGAAAAGAAAGATGTGGCTCCTATCATCACATCAACCCTTGGTTCCTCTTGGGGGTCTGGTGTGACTAATAGTACTGAACACTTCAAGTCACCCTGTGTGCTGTCCTATTGAGGGTACAAATTCATACCTGTCCCCGTAAAAGGATTCCCTCCTACCACAGTGACACCTCCCTATTCTAAGTGTTTGTGCTTGCCCTGTGTTCACATTCCCTTGTGTCTGCATAAGTGCTTGTTGCAATTGCCCTAGCGGTGGGTGCGTTTGCACTGACCCCTGCTGCTGTGCTTGCAGGGCCTGTGTCTGATAGGATGTGTGATTCTGGGCATAGCCTTCTCGCGTTTGTGTGCTGGATGGCAGTAGGTGACCTGTCCCCTTCACCCCCCCTCCCACCCTGGCCCCCTCTTAAATGTTTTCGGTTCTGTTGCATGTTTCCACGGCTTCTACATACAATCGTAATATACCCTGTGCTACCACAATCCCAACACACTTAGAGTGGCCCTCTGGCAAACCCACCATTCTGTCCTCCCTGAGTGTTCCGATTTCCACCATGGGCATTTAGTAATCCTCCTTGGGTGTTCTGAACTCCACCTCCTCTTCCTCTAAATCCTCCACCTCTTCCTCGTGGCCAAAACCCACACCCCCCACTGTGATCCACTGGGTGTACATTATTCACCAGCGATGCACCCGTTTTTTTTCCTGCGTTCCTACTTCTTCTCCGCTTGTCAAAATTTCCCCTACTACAGCAAATTTCGACAATTTCTTCTGAACTAACTTTGCTCCCTCAATCTTTCTGTTCTCATCTTTCTTTTTATTCTTCTCTTGTAACAATCTGCAGTGGTGCACAATAGTCAATTGTATCTCAACCCAGGGCTTTGCTTCCATTCCTAATTGTTTTTTCATTTGTCGCTGTACTGCATCTGGCAATCCCTGACACAAAATAGCGCCACTGTTTTTCCCACGGTTCATGCGTCGCAAGCTGCCATCTTATATCCTGAACATAAGCAATAAGATCATCTTTTTTCATTTTATGTGTCCTAATTTCACCCATATCTGACGTGCCGGGATACTGTACCCCGAGAGCCCTCCAAACATCCACCCTACATTTATTGAATGGCGCTCCATACGCTGTATTTTGTGCTGTCACACTGGCATATTCCACTATTCTCCAAATGTCAGCTCCCCCTCCAAGAATAGCTATCAGTACACCGTTTTATGTCTCCTATTGCCAACGTATTCCCCTGTCATTTTCTCTAGTTCTTATATCCATTTCCCAGTCCCCAAAGTCATACTAGGTAACCTGCATTTCAAGTTATCCTTATCCATCTGGGGCCATGGAATATATTGCGCTATTGCTCCCCCTTCTCTAGCAAGGGGAACTGTGAGAACCCCATTCCATAACTGTACCCAATTATTTGTTTACCCAATGCAGGGGTAATCGTCCCTATTCGTCTTTGTGCTGGTAACAGCCTTAACCTACTCGCATAGGGTGGGAACTGTTCCCCCACACTACACGATCATCTTTGGGAAGGTTTGCGGTATGGTGTTGGATCTGGTCTTCTTTCCTTAGGGTGTTCCAGATCTGACCATCTTGCCTTTTTATCCAGATGTTGACTTCCCAAGGGGACGCATGTACCCTCCTTTGCTATCTCATGATCTGACTCCCTTCCTTAGTCTGACATTGCTAGATGCCAACTGGTGTGACTATCATCCTCTTCTCTATCTAGATTTAGTCAACTTACAGTGCTCTGCATTCATCACTAAACATATTTTCCTCCTCATCCTTTGTTATTGGTATTGGGATCGTCTGCCGCTCTCTTGAGTCCCCTGTTTGCTGTTCTGCCTTATTTGTTGATGTATCTCATCAATCCTCGCTCCAATACTTTCTGCATCATAGGTGTTTTCTTCTTGTGCTATTTTAAGTATTTCTTGAGTCTTTTCTCTCATTGGGAGAACTTCACTTATTGTGTCCCATTGTCCCTGTACTTCATCGCTCTTATTCGTTCTTTAAGAACGAGATTGACATGAAGACCTTGCTGCCTTCTAGTCTGTTCAGTTCCTTTTTCCACTTCTTTGCTCTCTCGCATCCCTTCTTGCCCTTTTCTTGCTTCTGTGCTTCCCTTCTTGCTTGTCTTTGTTCTTCCTTCTTTAATCTTTTTTCCTTCACTAGTTGTGCTCTTCCTTTCTTTCTCTCCTATTTCTTCCTACTGTCATACTTCCTTTGTTCCTCTGCATGTTTTTCATCTCGTTCTTTCTATATCTTTTCCTGTCGTTCCCTGTTTTTCCTTCCTTGCTCATCTTCCTTCAACCGCTTTTCTCGTTCCCTATCATTCTTTTTTTCTCTTCCTTTTCTTCCCTTTGCCTAACCTCCTCAATGCTCTTCCCATCTAACTTGAGTAATCTGTCCTCCCATCCATTTGTTCCATACAAGTGTTACCTCAACAGCCCAAGCCTCTTCTCCTTTCCATCTCTTAATTTCTGTCTATATCTGCACTCTTTTTGGAGTATCATTGCTACCATAATCAGGGGGGTGGGGGTGCATATGTCTAGTTACTATACTCCGCCGCTGCTTTTAATTCTTTTAAAGGATAACATCCTGTCTCCTTCGTCTCTACGTTCTTCGCTTCAGGTGAAGTAAGAGGAGTCAATGCCCTCCCCTTTATGCTGATTGAACACCCACTCTTCCAGAAACTGATCCTCTTTCTCCTCTTGATACATTTTCCAAAGTTCCAAAACTGCTAGTCTTTTCTCTATTTACTTCCCTGTGTACGCAGCGTGCACATGTCATGTGTTGTAATACTACCTTTGACAATGCTCCCCATTCCCCTAACTTGCGGCCATGGCATGAACATTTTATTTATCCGCGGTGCACTTTACCCATTTTGCATTGTACTGTTTGAGCTTGGGCGCATGTCTTGGTAATGTTTTACAAACGTTCATAAAAGTGTCTTCCATAATGACAAGTTACAATTAACTGTCAATACTTACCAAGTCATTACCTCGTTTTATTTAATAAATATCCATCACTCGCTGCTCAATCCTATTCTGTCTTCTAACTGGTCCTACCTGGCTTCTGATTAGCGCTAATCGTTTATTGCACTTAACTCAAAACACCGTCACTTCCACGTTTCACAATGATCACTTTTCAGAACTTCATACATCAAATAATGCTCCAAATAATAAAACACAAATTAATAATGTTATATTGTGCCTGTCTGTGATGAACTGTGCTTGTCTGAGTTGGCTGCCAGCCGATGATGCCATGTGGAGTGTTGATGTGTGGATGTTAGAATGTTAATGTGAGTGTATACAAAGGTTCCAGCCCGAGGCAGTTAGAGCTCCCCCACCTGGTTGATGGGGCCAGTGTTATGTCCTGTCCTTACATCTTTTGTAACTGTAACCGAAGCCTGGAAGTCACTTTACTACAAATAAACCTTGTGATCACCTTCTCTTTTCCCTATAATCTATAGCAAGAGGTAGTCTTTCTTCACCTCCAACATCACTGACGGTGTGTGTGTGTTCTCTCAATATTCCGATTGGAATTTGAGACGTCTTCTATCTCCCTTGAAATAGGATTACCTAGGCGTTCTTTTATCCACACAGTTCCCGTTACCCCACTTATTTTCATAAAATCACAAACCCGGCCCTTTATATTGCCATTTCCCTTAGTCTACTTTCGTCTGTTTAATCAACTCGATGCCTTCCGTATCGTCTCCTCCTTCAATCCGACCACTTCGCCTTTTGTCCGCAAAGCACCCGTGGAAACCTGCCATGGATTTCTGCAGAGAGACCTGCCCACCGTCTCGCTTCTTCTTGCAAGTTTATTTCGATTGGCCGCTCTCCACCGGAAACTCCGATCTTCCTGCTAATGGCGGAGGATGCCATATCGTGAAACGCTGAAGCCAAACTGGTTTAGATAAAAACCATCCGCACCACTACCACATGAGATTATCGCCCTTGAAACGTGCATCTGTATTGGATGGGATTACACCAGAATAATTCAAAGTCCAAATAACCGGACAAACTCAACATGGCAAGTAGCTGTTTTATTAGCAGTTATATACAACAGGGAGTTTACAACAAACATCAACGGATGTACACATTTCCTCAGCGATTTCCGCATGAAATAGTTATTTACTCCTTTCGTGCGACAGAATGTCATGCTACGTGACTAGTAGAAAACCCATCAAGGGTTGGGATTGGTTAAGGGACACATCTAGACATATAGTCATATAGTATGCAAGTTTCTTATTCGTTGCCTGATATCGGGAGGACAACTCGTGACTACCTCTTCAAATGTGTTCTATTAAGACAAATTGGTTAGTGTTTTATTGGTTTCTCGCGCTATAAGAACCTTCGTTATATGGACTACTACAATTGGTTGGTACGCTTGTGCCATGTCTGGAACATGCGGTTCAATTAGCAGCACTTAAGCCAAGACCCAGGTTCAAGTAAATGGTGCAGGAGGCTGCCCTATCACCAAATTAGCCCATCTCATAACCCAGGCATTCTGCCAGGAAATTTTGTGGTTAGCCTTGCTGTGTATTCTTGTGCTCGGACTGCAACGGGAGTGAGGGCACTCAGTATCTTGTCTAGAACTCCAAGTTCAAGCCCTATTTCCATCCTTTACTCACACCACGTTTCTGTCCATTCTTCAAGTTTTTAAATGAATTAAGACTTGGCATCATTTGTGTTCTTCCCTGCACCTTAACATGAGAAGTTTCATCCTTCGCACAAATGTTCCTCCTCATTGTAGATGTCTGACCTCGACTTCTCAGTTCTTGACTTCAGGCCAGACAGTCTCCCAACGCAGCTCCAGCAGCCTTTTATTCTATTGCGACGCAACCTTTCATTCTTTCTTCATGATTTCTTGGCTTATTGTTTCATCATACCAATGTGCGCCTGCTTTCTATCCACTACTTGTAGCTAGCCTATACGATTTTAATTTATCTTGAGTTTCATCATATGTACATTTTTTACACTTTGGTATTCTGCAGTACTTTGTATCGTGTAATGTTCTACTTTTTCACTTAATTCTTTACTTTGTCATTTCCCATGTAGGATTCATACATCGTCTTCATCCAGTATTTCAAGACATCATGCACACTTTCTTATGAAGGCATCAGTTTGTTTTCTTAGCCCTTGCTCATATTCCTTCAGGGAGTTCCTCCTGCAAGCTGTCAACATGAGGGTACATTTGATATGGTCGTCTTAATGGATACTGTCTTGCGTATGCTTGCTGCGCTATTGGTACAGTAGCTGGTGTTAGACAGGACACAATTCCATGGCTCCAATAAAGGGGTGGCGTGGGGGGTTTGGGTCTCCTGTAGGTATGTCTGCTCCTCTACAGGGTCTGCTCTGATATGCATGGTAGATGATTTATTAATGCCAATGGATAGCAGCTTTTATTTCATGGTTCAGGAGAAGTGTGAATCCAGAGGATTCTCCAATCACTGGTGAGAAGCGGGAGTATAATTGGTGTCCCTGACCTTCTGTGCCTTTTATAATCCTAACCACGAACCAAGCACCATCCCTTGCACCTCAAGGCTTTTCGATCAACATATTTTGCCCAACATGAAAGTTTAAAAATCTGCTTTCCTTTGTTTGCTGCGATTACAGCCACACTAGAAAATGGTTGCCATATTATCTCTAGCATTCTAGAGATTTGCGGATACTTGCTGATTGGCCACCTGCATCTACATAAACCAACCGCAGTCACCGGAGGCGGAAGCAGGCCCTTTTTGTTAAAAGGCCTGTTTTTATAAGGCCCTGTCTGAGCCTGTCTGATACTTTGTGCGCCAGGAACGCTGCCCCTTCATGGACTGCATCCCATGGCCTTCACACTATCCTGAATATCCCCTGCCACACGAACGCTCTAAAATCTCCTCTACGACTACGTCTACTTTTGAATTTGGAAGTTGTGCCGCCAACGCTCACTGTTACACATGGGCGTTCTGTGCCAGTCAAACTTAGCTAATGCCTTCAAATATATTGCTTGTGAGGCTCTGAACATCAGACTCTTTTGCAACAGCATGTAACGCACAATACGCTTTAACTGGAATACGCTTGTATACCTGTGCACCTATGTATGTTTACACCTGATTCGATGCAGCCCGAAGTGCTTATCTGCACATGCCTTAGTGCCTACTCCCTGTGCTAGACTAAAATAGCTGCAGTCTGCTGTCACCTATTCCAGACGAATACACTATCAGACAAGATAGAGATTCTACTAAAGGAGGCAGTGTCGCTTTTATTGCAAAAACCTCACTAGGCCTCAGGTCTATCCCAGGCCAAACGTTGCCCTCAGGAGAACTATTCTCCATCAAGCTACTTATCACAGCTTTGCGGATTTCAACTATCCACCTTATGTATAGACCACTATCAGTCTTCGAGGAAGACATAGCCCTACTTCTTACAGAAAACACTAAACAAGGGTCACAAGTCATGCTGTTAGGAGACCTTAACCTAGGACTGCACGACCCCAAAGATAATGCAATAGCTGTCGCCAACGGTATAGCAGAACTTGGCTTCGCACATCATATGTCTCAGCCAACCCATAACAAAAGAAGAACACTAGATTGGACCGCAGACATGAACTGCGATATTAACATCTTTGCAAACTCACCTTGTTTTTGGTCCGACCACCATATTATCTTATTTACTATACAGGGCAGAAAGCTTTCTGTACTCCCATTGCACCCCCTAGACTCACTAGGAACATGTGCAACATAACTGCACAAACTACTCCCTCTATTACAACCTATCATCAACCTCATTATCCCTAACAATGACCCAACCGCCCTAGTAGATCTGTACAATTAAGCTTTACTCAATGCCATTCATTAATACTATTGAGCCACTGAAAATGCGGAAAGCCAAGACCTGTTCTCATTTAAACACCTGGTTCACCCCGCACCTTAGAACTCGAAATTCCTAAAAGCCTCTTCCACTTACAAAACTGCAATCCACCAGACCAAAAGTGACTCCAATAATGACAATCACTAAAGCAAAATCAAATACTGTTAGACAAGATTGTATGCAGTACCCTTTTGGTGCACTACAATAACCTTGACCTCCTGGCCTCGTGAGCAGTAATGTTGTGACAGTTTCACAGCTGCAGTTATTCAAATAAACACTTACTCTCAAGGTTTCTTGATAAAACAATGTCCAGACTTCCCTGTGCCACTGCACTAAAGGTGGTGTGTCACACAATGTAAAAGATGCCTATGGAGTTTGTCAGACTCCAAAGTTAAAAGAAACACAGGGTCAAAATCACCATAAAAATACATGAGTGAGAAAAAGGGCTCATACTCTCCAGGTTAGAAAAATGTTAAGTCCTGAATTCCAGCAAACACTTGTGTTTTGGCCTTTTCCCCCAGGAAAGGGTTAAACTTATTTTACATTGGAAGGTTTTTAAAAATTACTTACCTATTTATGAATTATTCTATTTTTTACACCAAACTCTGTATTGCTCTAAACTTACTAGTGATAAATCAATGCCCAGTGTCCTAGCTATTTGTCACCTGAGGGTGTAGGAAGTGTCTGTGTGACACCCCCAATGGGTATTATCTGGTTAGAGAAACTAAAAGTGTTTTGAAGTGTATTATAAGTGTTACATACATTGCTCCCTTCTGAAGAAGGCTTATACAACAAACTGTGAATTAAATTAATAATTGTTTTTATCAAGAAACATTGAGTGTAAGTGTTTATTTGAATAACTGCTACTGTGAACTGTCACATTACTGCTCACATTAACCCCTCTTGAGATGAGCCTGGCTGCTCAGCCACACTACCAACCTGTGTAGTTCAGACTTATACCAAAGGTTGGGTCCCCATTTATTGCCAGGAGGTCAAGGTTATTGTAATGCACCCAAAGGGTACTGCATACAATTTTGCCTAACAAGTACCAAATCATTTTAGTATCCTTAGAGTTGGAATCTCCTATACCGCCACCCGAGTCTTGCACTAAAGACTTGGCATGGTGCACCAATATTCAGAAAGCTTTACTACACAAAATTGAGCCCTTACAAGCCAAAATAGAGACGACAAATCGTAGCCTTACCGCCAACACATCCCAACTCCTACCATCAGCACCTCCACTAGACCTTCATAGTCCAAGTTCTCGCCTCTTTCCACTAAGTAAGTTGAGGGCATAATTATGAACTTGAAAACATCAAGATGTCGGGGCGACATCTGCCCAGCCACGATCATCAAAGACAGCGAAGGAGCTTGTACCTTTTTATCACTACATTAATGAATGCCTCATTTGAAACCAGCATAGTGCCCACCAATCTGAAAGACGCCTGGGTCCTTCCGCTATTAAAGAAACCCTCCCTCGACCCCAACTTCCCTACAAATTACAGACAGATTACTACAGTTCCATTCCTTCTGAAAATCCTCGACAGAGCAGCCTACCTCCTTATTCAGGAACATATGGAAAGTAACCTCCTGGGCCTCCGATATTCGGGCTTCAGACATGGCACGGAAACAGCTGATAGATTTAAAAACACAAATGGACAACATAAAAGACAAAGGCAACCTAGCCCTCCTACTGCTATTAGACTTATCGGCTGCCTTTGATCTAGTAGATCACAAAGTCCTATGTAGCCACCTCTCGACTGCAGCCCACTTCTCTGACAAAGCAACCTCATGGATCCAGTCTTTTCTGGATAACAGAACTAAGAGTGTTTGCACCTACTGCATCGGCAGAACCAGTCACTTGTGGAGTCCCCCATTGTTCTTGCATCTCCCGACAATCTACAATATTTTCACGAAGCCTCTCTTTGATGACTTTGATCATTTGGGTGTCTCCTACACAAACTATGCGGATGACGCCCAAATCCTCATCCACTTCACTGGTGACTATAACATTGATTCAACAAGTCTAAATGTTATATACCTAATTGTACAAGCTTGGATGACTAAACACAGACTCTGTCTTAACAACAGTTACTTCTCATAGGATCCCAAACCAGACTTAATAGACTAGATTAACAGTTCAACTATTTCACTATCAACGGCAACAATATAAAGGTATCTGAGGAAGTGAAAATGTTGGGCATTTACCTTGAATCTTCATTAACATTGACGAGACAAAACATTGTGACCGCCTCTACCACAGCATACACATATAAATTAATGCTTGCAGACCTTTTTTGTCCATTTGCACCACTATAGCCAGGGCACTTGTCTTATCCAAATTAGACTATTGCAAAAAAACACTTCTCAAATATGGAAAGTGTTGAACGACATGGTGGCCACGCAGAAGCCTTGATGGTAAACCCTGTGCCTGGAGCTATATGGGAAGAATATTATGGACGGATATTCATCGTCGATCCATGTAATGGTAACGACCACCTCAACATTCTTGAGGGCGCCTTGAAACTGAACACAGATAAAGAAGACATATTGTCTCTGATTCGAGGCTTGAACAACTCAAGTGCTCCGTGCCTAGACTGCCTTAAAAATGTAGACCTAAAAAAAACATCTGGAGGAATGGGCAGTTTTCATGCATGTACTATTTAAAGTGTTTAAGACCAGCAAAACCATTCCGGAATCATGGAAAACTCCCTTGATAGTCCCTATTATTCAATTGGGGCGATAGGGCTGATCCAGCCAACTATAGGCCCATCACCCTTCTTGATGTCATTGGTAAAATATTTGCAGCCCTCGCTCTAAAGGAACTGTCTGACTGGAGTATTCCTTCTCATAATTCCTAGGAGCAGGCTGGTTTTGTTGGAGGAACTGGCACAGCACTCAACCTTTTTCTTATTAACATCCTGAAAATCCAGTCCAAGAGTGTGAATCAAAACAAGATCTACCTGGGTTCCATTGATTTAGCCCAAGCCTTCGATACGATGGATAGACCAACTCTATGGCCTAAATTGAAGGCATGGGCATGTCCGCAAGATCTATTGGAGGTACTAAGGGCACTATACTCTTAACACATCAATGAGTAAAGCTGGACAATCAAAGAAACGTATCTGGTACCATTCTCACTTCAAGGGGAATCGAGTAAGGGTGCAGACTGGCGCCAGCAATCTTTTAACTTTTATATATCGGACATTGAGGCAGCATTCAACAAGCCCGGATGCTTTCCCCGTTGCCTAGAGGGCACCCGCCTGAACAGGTTGCTGTATGCAGACAACCTAATACTGATAGATCAGACGCAGGTGGGGCTGCAATGGCAACTAGACGCATTGGCTGTTTGTTGATGGCAACTCACTCAAAATCGACACCAAAAAATCAAATACCTAACCTGGGTTAGAAACGGGGAGAAAGTCAAACCATATGCATGGTTTGCTCAAGGAGAAAAAATAGTCTCCTGTTTGACATATCTTGGCGTCTGTTTGAGCGATTCAATCGGCAACGCACACAGAGAGCTGACTCTATGCACCAAGGCAAAAAACGTGGCTGCCCAGTCCAGTTTAATACTAGCCCGCCCCTGTAGATTTACACTCACCGGTGGTAGAATCTTACAAACTGAAAGTGTCTCCAATACTAACTTTTGCGGCAGATTTCGTTTTCTTTGGAATCAACTATCTGGCCTAAAATAGAGGGTATATTCTGGAGGAAGGTGTTGACCCTACCACAGAGTTGCTTGCTGGGACTTTCCTCACTATACACAACAACAGTTTGGAATACTTTTTCACTTTACCGGAAGTGTTTAATGGGCAAGGAGGAAGGTGGTTTTGGTTTACTTAAAAGAGCACTGTCTGCTAAAAAAGAACCAGCATTGAGGACCTGGAACTTAGCTTGCTTGTCAATCCTGGACAGTGTGAACCAGACAGTCGACACATTGATGACCAAACCCACGCTGGTTGAGAACAAACTATTTGAAACAGACTGGACGGACACTGGACGCTAGAGGGAAGCTCAAAACTCTGGATAAAATAGGCAAAGATGAGAAAAAGAGGAACACTGCCGAGCCATTTTAAATTTCCTTGCAGTTATTTAAGGAAACAATTCCTACAATTTCATTTGAATTTGTTCCGCACTAAACAAGTGAAGGAGCTTTGGAAAGACAAGATAGTTCGGGACTTCACTTGTAGATTATGTAACTACCCGCTCATCGATTAAGGAAGTACTTTGACAGCTGACGAATGTTGGATCATCTTGATTAGAGGCTCCAAGATCTCAATAACATTAGCTTTACTTGCGTTTTTAAAGGAGGCATTCCTTCTTATGGATGCAGGAGTTGAATGCCTACCTAAGCTGAATAACATTGGACTGGAAAGACCACGCCTAGATGGCCTAGGGTGATATGCCTAAATGGCGTCCTTGGATTATTACTGGGCCCGACGAAAGCGTGTTCTGTGATCTATAGATTCTGTCACTTAGTGGGTGTACAAACTGTGTGGTCCTCTGCCCACGGTTTGTTGGCCGGGAAACAGAGCATTTGAGCTTATCTTGATTTTTGCATTTTATCTAGTCAAGTATTTCTTATATTTTTTTTCTTCTTTTTTTTTCTTTGTAATATAGATAAAAGGTTTCATTTGTTAACCAAATGCTTAATAAAAAAAATAAACTATTGCAATGCCCTCCACCTAGGAACCAACCAGTGTAACCTAAACAAGTTGCAAACACTGCAAAACAATGCGGTGAATTTCCCTAGATGCCACCGTATATCTGAGCTGAGATGTAGCGTACATTGTCTGTCAGTCAAATCCTTATCACTCACCCACACATGCCTTTCTAACCTAGCATCTAAATACCTGAGTGACCAATTCTCACGAAACCTTTCAGACCGACCCGATCCTCACAACTACACTGCTTTAAGATCCCCAGGTTCAAGCTTCAGAAGGCAGGGGGCAGCAGCATCCCGGTTTCAGAAGCAAAAATGTGGAACGTATTGCCTGTTGCTCTTGGAGCAGAACCATTCTACTTCAACTTTGGTAAAAATGTAAAAATGTCTCACCTTGTAGGATTCTTAACAACTTGTACATCCTACAGTTTGTGGGGAATGGTCAAGCCTTCAAGCGCAGGTAGATTCAAAAGGCTCTTGCCTATGTGCTGGGAGAAACTTCAGTTTTGTTCCAATGGACTTGTCGGATGACACTTTGTTTACCCAGTTTAATGTTAATGCTTTAATCATGTTAGGGGTGTTTTTTCAATGCCTTAAAACTTTAACGACATGTGTTATGCATTTAAGTTCATGATGGTTATTTTTAATAAATTGTCATCCCATGTAGTCCTATTATTGGATGAATCTTTCTGCGGCAGCAGATCTTGGAAACGTTAACAGTAGAGGGCACCATGCAGCACTAGCAAGAGCTCTCCCAGCGTTCTGTCTTCAAGGCCAGACATGGAGTAGATAAAAGTACCTCATTCCACACCCTGTTTCTTTAGTTGCTTTTTTCCGAATGCTCATCTGGAACTGGATTTGTCTCCTACTAATTTTTGACTCGCAGCATAACATTGTTTCTTGATGATTGACACAGAAAGGGTCTGGTTTAACATGTCCAGACTGACAAAGATGTCATTGAGTGCCCCTCACAATGTTTGGCTGTGGTGCCTCCGAGCTGAGCACACCCTGGTTGATTGCTGTTCATGCCAAATGATTGCATCAAACACATTGAAAGGGCATCTAAATTAGCTCTTGGGCTTTGGAAATCGTCCAGCACAAGTCTTCTGAGGGGAAAAGCGCAGACTGGCGATAATGGCGCATTCAAGGAGCGGATCAATACACACTTGTCCTCTTCCTCGAAGTGCAGATATTCGTCATTTTCCTCACCTGATACAAATGATGGAATTATTTGAGAAAGTGGGACCTCCACCTCACCCTCCGGCAGTAAATAAAAACTGAAGACCATCAAGCCTGACAAAACCAGTTGTCAGGGTATTTGAGTCCTGTTCTTCCTGTGTCCGCAAGAGCCTGGGTATGGCTTCCACCTCAAACACTGAGAGCCCTCTACGTCTGTGGTATCAATGCCATCAACATTCAATGTAATTTCGGCATTGATCCCTAAAGGCCTGTTGAAAGTACACTGCATTCTAAAACTCTATGGAGCCATTACCGAACGTTCGCCACACAGGCGACCTGATCCGGTTAGCTTAAAAGATGCTGGTGCCTGATTCGCCTCCCCAGAGATTGAATTTGAACAATCCGATCTCAATTGGCACCATAATGCTGCTAACAGGAAGGTAAAGACTAAGGTCATGGATGCCTTGGGGTGGGGACCTCCTGCAAAGGAAATCGGAGTATGACCTCACTGATATTGTAGACCGAGGCGCACAGGTGGAACCTGTTTCACCTTCCTTGCTGTCATTCAAAATTATTTTCTAGAGCTTTGAAAAGCAGGGTGAAAATCCTGCTTGGTAACAACGGTGTGCAAGTATATGGTAAGTATAAACTGGCGTCCTCTGACCCAGGCTTCCTATCCAGTACCCCTGTCTTGAGTCTGGTAGTGAGGGCAGCAGCGTTAAGCACCAAGTCAAGCACGTACCTATCTATGCCCAATCGGGTCAAGATGTTTTGTTAAAGAATCGTTACTTCGGGCAGCATGGCAGCAAACGCCATTCATGAGATGTGCTGTGGTCAAATAAACCCACACCTTGTGGGCAGTTATATCGGAGGCTGCAGACCCCATCCCAAAAAGTGCAATGAGGCAATGGCAAAGCTATGTGGGAAATGATTCAGTTCAGACTTAGGGTGGTAGTTTGTGTAAGGCAAGCTATGGCTACAAGCTCCTTGTTGCAGAGATTTGCCTGGCTAAAAACTGCGTTTGCATTGGATGTACAAGCAAGCCTGCTGGACATGGCAACTGAATTGGTCCAATGCCGGATGATATTTTGGAAAGATTTCAATTGTCAAAAGCAGCTGCGAAGTTGCCAATGGTGGCTTGATGCAAATACATACCAACTCCAACACAAACCTGAAAAGGAAAGCCTTTCTTAATTATGCGATCACAGCCAAAGTGGAAAAAGGCCATCCTCTACCAGACAAGGTCAGTTTTTTAAACCATGCAGAGGCAGTAAAGCATCAGTCTGCTCCTGCTTCAGTCCCCTCTTGCACTGCAGCAGCCTCAAAACTGCTTTGAGAACTTCTCTCGCACTACGCTGGTAGGCAAACATCTGCTTCCTCATCCTAGGAAACGTGCAGCATTACGTCGGACGCATGGGCACGGCAGGTGGTCACCCAAGGCTTCAGTCTGCCTTTCATTTACTACAGTGCACCCCGGCCATTCAGCCACCTCAGTGTTTCAGACCAACTACTCCAGCAGTAGATAACCTCTCTAAGGGTTCCCTAGAAATGGTTCCTCTGGTGTAAAGGAACCAGGAGTGGTAATCTTTCCATTTTGGTACCAAAAACTGACCGAGATCTGCGACCCATCTGGCCCCCCGAGAGGCTTCAAAAACCTCAGGAAGGACCAGATGTAGATGAGGACTATCTCGGATTCTCCAGGCCCATTAGCCCATCCCCTCGCCTGTGTTATATTTGAAGAACAGCAAGAGATCACGGAGCATGACACCTGGTATAATCCCAATACCACATCAGAGGTACGAGAAACGTTATGCATTGAGACCACTGTCTAATGTATCCCCGAACTGTTGCGGTAGACCTGAGTCTGCAGGCACCACTGGACATAGGAGACCTATGTAAAGTCTGACAGGTGTGAAGTGACGCCATATATAGAAGATATGCTGCCGCACTAAACCTGATGCATGGATATCTGGAGAAGTGACAAAGCAAAATAAAAGTTATAGCTGGAAGGTTCTCCAGCATGTGGTCTGGCATGGATTCACGTGCTCATGAATATTCACCATTGTCGGGCTGGGAATCCTCGGTAAAGAAAAAATCGGTATCTGTTTTTGTTTCTGAACTGTCTTTCTTGGTAGTAACCAATCACTGGTCTCTGGGTCATACTGCCCCAGCCAAGTACTGCCCTCTTCCTAAGCCCCTCCCCTGGCAGCCATCCTCAGATTTTTACTGCACGTTCAAGTGTTGGGAGTCCTCGTGCTATAGCTCTCGAGCTTTTACTACGTTTTGCGATTTTATTTTATTTTTTCCCAAGGAGTTTAATCTCATTTTTTCGGTCAATCTAGCCTCAAGCTGCACCGTTTCTACTTCCGATCAACGGGGACCCGTTTCGGATTCCTCTACGCCCCTCAGGGCGAATTTCTCGTCAAGTTAGGCTTTTGGAGGATTCCAGAATACCTTGAGGCCTATCTTGTGGACATGGCCCAGGACAAAGGAAACTCAAAGCCCGGATCCAAGCTGTTCAGGATCTTCCCTGGATGCGGATTGCAGAATGTTTAAAAGGAGGACTAACATTCTAGATGCCTCTACTGCCTGCACAGAGACAAAACGCACCTGGAGAAGGACTGTGCGTTTTGCAAGAACTTTTCGGAACGGACCATGAAGGATCGGCGTATCCGCCTCACCAACTGGCTGGAAGGAGGTGAGAAGAAGAGGTCCGAGCGGTCTTGTAAGTTCTTTGAGGGCGCTCCGGCGACGGGGGCCCAACAGAAGGCTGAGCACCGCAAGTCCACGGGCACCGGGAGCGCCGACCGGTCGGGCTCCTCCGCTGCCATGCAGAGTGTGCTTTCACCGACTCCAACCACGAGCCAGCGCTCTGGCTCGGGAAAGAGGAAGTCTGAGAACCTGGGTAAGTTTCTGGAGAAGCCCCGGTCTATCCCGATGGAAACAGCCAAGGGGGAGCGAGGCGGAGACCCCCTCCACCTCCAAGGTGAAGGCCTCAGGCGCGCCCAAGTTCGTTAAGGCCCGATTCACCCGGCTAAGGCCTCTATCGAGGGAGTCGTGGCTGCCCTGGCGAAGCCTCTGCAGGCTACCCCAGCGGAGGCGACCTCGGGGCCCAGAGTTTCCCTGCCACCGTGAAGGGAATCCTTTTTTCAGCCTATCGATAAGACCCCTGTGAGAACCCCGGTGGAAAAAAGAGGGGGGGGGCGGTGGCTATCATGGACACAGATTCAGCCTCTGAGGAGGAGCTGGCTGGGGTCGTGATGGTCCTCAACAAGAAGTTCGAGGAGGTCCGGTCCCACGGGAGGGATCCCGATGAAGCGGACGAAGAGAGCGAGGGTGGCGCCGACAAGGTTCCCATAGAGGTGGAGGATTCCACTCCCCAACCATCGCAGCCTGTACCCGAGCCCCAGGACAACTCGGGAGCCATCTTTATGGCGATCCAGGCCTTATGTACGGAGATGAGGACCAGGTTGCCTGTACCCCCTACGTAAGATCCAGCAAAGCCTGGCCCGTCGGGGAGCCCTCCAAACAAGCGGAGAGTTCATCCACTCCCGCCCTTCCAGCCTGCTCGGCCTTCGCAGCCTTTATCCTCTTCCCCTGATCTCAGTGAGGGCACGGGAACGGAGACTGCCATGACGGGGACGGATGACGGTGGTGACGGGATGGACCTTCCATCACCACCACCTCCTCGGGCCTCTCTGCCTGACTAAATTGGCTCTTTCCACGCTATGATTGCCAGGTCATCTGAGCTCTTCTCGCTCTGCCCTGAAGAACAGAAGAAGGAAGGTTTTCTTTATCAACGGCGTGAGGCCAAAAGGAAGATGGTCCTCTCGTTCCCGTTACTAGATGACATCTGGAACGAGGGGCTATCGCTCCTGAAGAACCCGTCCACGACTCCTGCCAAGAGAGACAGGTACGAGAAGAAGTAACAGGTCCCTGATTCTGCCCCTCTGTGCCTTAGGGCTCAGCCGACCCCGGATTTGGTCGTCTCGGCGGCGGCCAAGGAGGAGTCAAGGGCTACGGCTATGTCTTCCACCCCACCCCACCTGACAGCGAGTGGAAGAAACTGGACGCCATGGGGCGACGGGTCATCTCGTCTGCAGCGACGACGATTAAAGCGGCCAACGCCTTAGCGATTCTGGCCCGTTACGACAGGGAGCTTTGGTTTAAGATAGCTCCTCTGCTGGACTTACTCCCGGATGACAAGAGGGCTGAGGCCCTAGAGATCCTAAAGGAGGGCGAGGTGGCGTCGGACCACGCCATAACGGTGATCACAGACATTGCTGACACCGGTTTCCGCCAATTGGGCAACGGTGTTCGTCTTCAACAGTGTGGTTGGCTCAAGCTAACAGATTTCCGTCAGGATGTGCAAACCATTTTGGACATGCCCTTCGACGGGAATAACCTCTTCGGAAAGACCGTGGACGAATCGCTGCAGGCCATCGAGACCGACACGGAGACGGCCCGGGCCTTGGGGGTTTTGCAGCAACGATGGCCGCCCTTTCGGAACTCCGGAGGCAAGCAAGGTGCCTCCAAAGGATTCGGCGGCGGCTCCTCTACGTACCGCCAGGTGGCCCGTTCCTCGTTGCAGGAGGCTTACAGAGGATGCAGCAAGTCAGGAGGATCTTGTCGGCAAGGCTGCTGCCAAGCAGGACTGAACCGGCCGTAGTGTCAGGCCCCCACCTGAGCACCCTGGTGGGAGGCTGGCTGGCGAAGTTCGTCAGCGTGTGGGAGTCCATCTCCACCGACCGTTGGGTGCTGGATGCCCTGGCACACGAGCACACTCTCGAATTCCTGAAGTGTCCCTGCATTACTCCCGTGGCCAGAAAGGAAAACCACGTCCCCCATTTGCTGTGGGAATTGAGGGCGATGCTGAAGAAAGGAGCCATCAAGCTCGTCCCAAAGAGGCTCCGGGTGTCCGGAGTGTGCTTGCGATACTTCCTCGTCAGAAAGAAGACAGGCGGGTGGCGACCCATCCTGGACCTGGATCGGTTAAACAAATACATCAAGGCCCAGAAGTTCTGGATGGTCACCCTCCAGCACGTGCTGGGACAGCTGGAGGAAGGCAACTTCCTATCGTCGCTGGACTTGAGGATGCTTACTTTCACTTCCCCATTCTAAAAGGACACAGAGTTTCTCAGATTCGTGGTCCAGGGGCGGCACTACCAATTCAAGGCCCTTCCATTCGGTTTGAAGTCGGCGCCCAGGGTATTCACCACCTGCCTAGCACCAGTGGCAGCGCGCCTGCGCCTGCAAGGGATCTACGTTTACCACTACCTGGACGATTGGCCCATCCGAGCAAGGACAAGAGAACTCGCCGTCGAGCACACAGCGAAGACCGTCCTGCTGCTCACAGATCTGGGATTCTCCATCAACTTCTTGAAATCCCACCTGGTCCCGGCGCAGGTCGCACTGTTTCTGGGAGCCAAGCTCGATACAGTGGCGCGATTGGCCTCTCCGTCGGAGGAAAGGACGAAGGCCATCCTGGGAAAGGTGCAGCGCCTGCTGGCCACGGACATGGCCAGGGTGAGGTCCACTTCTCGGCATGATGACCTCGTGCATCTACCTGGTGCGCCTGTGCAGGCTGCGGATGCGTCCTGTCCAAGAGTTCGATGCCCGTTGGATGCAAGCGACGGGCAGCTTCGAGGACAAGATCCTGCTCAACGAGGTCTTCCGCCGAGCAATTCGGTGGTGGGGCACCCGCACGCATTTGGCGGCGAGCACAGACTTTCAGACCCCGGCACATAAGGAGACAGTGACGACTGAGGCCTCCCTGGAGGGATGGGGAGCGCACACTGGAGATCTCCACGCAAGAGGCTTTTGGCTCCCAGAGGAGAGGGCACTCCACATCAACGTCCTGGAGCTCCGAGCCGTGTTCTGGTCCCTCAGGTCGTTCCTCCGTCCCTCAAGGGTAAGGTGGTGAGGATTTTCACCGACAACACCACCACGATGTTCTACATCCGGAGGCAGGGAGGCACCAGATCCCCAGCCCTATCCAAGGAGGCCCAGGATCTGTGGCACTGGGCCGTCGCCCAGAGGATGTTTCTGGTGCCCTTCCATCTGGAAGCAATAAGGAACACCATCGCCGACTCACTCAGCAGGGTGCTGCACTCGTGCCACGATTGGGGAACTGCGTCAGGATCAAGTGGATCGACTTTTTTTCAATGATGGGGCAACCTCCAGATCGATCTGTTCGCAACTGCGACAAACTCAAGTGCTAGAGGTTCGCCAGCAGGTTTCCCCAGCCGAGGAGCATGAGCGATGCTTTCTCATTCCCCTGGGACGGCCTGTCCCTATACGCGTTTCCCCCCCCTCCCCCCCCCCCGTTGCCGTTGCTGCTGCGACTCATCAACCAACTCAAGAAGTCCCGGTGCAGGATGATCCTCGTCGCACCAGTGTGGCCGAGGCAGATCTGGTTCTCCAGCATGGGGTCTGGCATGGATTCACATGCTCATGAATATTCCCCGTCGTGAGTCTGGGAATCCTCGGTAAAGAAAAAATCAGTGTCAGTTTCGTTTCTGATCTGTCTTTCGTAGTAGTAACCAATCACTGATCTCTGCGTCATACTGACCACAGCCAATGACTGCCATCTCCCTAAGCCCCGCCTCTGGCAGCCATCTTCAGATTTTTACCGCACGTTCAAGTGTTGGGAGTCCTCGTGCTTCGCTCTCAAGCTTTTACTGCGTTTTTTGCACTTTTTCAGGTGAATTTTCCCCTTTTTTCGGTTAATCGAGCCTCAAGCTCCACCGTTTCTACTCGCTTTAACGAGTACCCATTGCAGGATTTTCCTACGCCCCTCAAGGGTGAAGATTTCGTTGAATCAACCTCTTGGAGGATTCCAGAAGATTTGCGGCCTACTTCGAGATGGCCCAGGACGCGAGTTCGTCACCAGGACCCAAGCTGTTTCGCAGCTGCCCTGGATGCGGGCTGCAGAATGTGTTTGAGGACGAACATTCGCGATGCCTCTACTGTCTTCCTGGGGACAAGACTCATGTAGAGATGGACTGCCAGTTCTGCAAGAACTTGTCGGAGCGGACCATGAGGGACCGTCGATCTCGTCTCGCCAGCTGTTTGGAGAAGGGCTCAACGGGTGAGAAGAAGAAAGGGTCCGAGCGGGCTTCTAAGTCATGTGCGGGCGCCCCGGCGATGGGGGCCCAACACCAGGCCAAGCGCCGCGAGTCCGCTGGCTCCGGGAGCGCCGAAAGGTCGGGCTCTTCTGTCGCCAGGCAGGGCGCACCTTCCCTGCCACCGTCAACCACGAGCCAGCGCTCCGGTTCGGGGAAGAGGAAGTCCGAGACCCCGGGTAAGCTTCGGGAGAAGCCCCGTCCAATCTCGGGAGAGGGGGAGCAAGGCGTCACCCCTCCCCCTAAGGAGAAGGCCCAGGACGCACCTAAGGTGGTGAAGGCCCCTATCCAGCAGGCAAAGGCCTCTATCGAGGCAATCGCGGCGACTCTGGCCAAGCCGGCAGAGACCCCGCCAGCGGAGACTGCCTCGGACTAGAGTTTCCCTGCCGCCAAGGAGGGAATCCTCTTTTCAGCCCATCGTCATGGCCGCCATGATGGAACAATGGGGGGGGGGCACGGTAGCCTCCTCAAGCTCGGAGTCAGCCTCGGAGGTGGAACTGACTGAGGTCACGAGGAATCTCAAAGTACAATTCGAGAAGGTTCGGTCCTGCAAGGAAGATCCTCGGGAGATAACCGAGGAAGACAACGACGACGATGGCGAGGAAGAGCAGCCTTCCCTTCCGGCGCAGCCGGAACCTAGGCCTCAGGATAGCTCGGCGGCCATTTTGTCTGCGATCCAGTCCTTATGCTCTGAGATAAGGACGAGATTACCACGGCCCAGGCCGGAGGACCCGCAACCTGGCCCGTCAGGAAGCCCTCAGAACAAACGACGGAGGACCCAACCCTCTCCTCCGCTCGCCCCGTAAGGCCTGCAGATCCCTCCTCATCCTCCTACGAGTCGGGAGATGATGGTGCGGTGGGCACAACGACAGGTTCTGAGGGCGACGACGACGGAACGGGTCTCCCGTCGCACGGGCATCTCCACCCGACGAGATTGGCTCATTCCACGCCATGATCGCCAGGGCGTCCAAATTGTTCCAGCTCTGCCCGGAGGAGCAGAAAAAGGAAGGTTTCCTCTATCAACGCCGGGAGGCCAAGAGGAAGACTGTCATCGCGGTGCCTCTAATCGATGACATCTGGGAGGAGGGCCTGTCGGTACTCAAGAACCCCTCCACGGCACCAGCCAAACGGGACCAGTACGAGAAGAAGTACCGGGTCCCCGAGACCGCTCCCCTGTGCCTCAGGTCCCAGCCAACGCCAGACTCGGTCGTCTCGGCGGCAGCGAAGAAGAAAGCGGCAGGGTCAACGTCGAATTCCCCTCCGGACGGCGAGGGAAAGAAGTTGGACGCCATGGGGCGATGGGTCATTTCGTCCGCGGCGACGATGATCAAAGCGCCCAACGCCCTGGCGATCGTGGCTCGTTACGACAGGGAGCTCTGGTTTAAGCTGGCCCCCATATTGGACTTCCTACCGGACGACAAGAGGTCCGAGGCCCTGGAAATACTTCAAGAAGGCAAGATGGCATCAGACCACGCCATACCGGGTTCCGCCAGCTGGGCAACAGGGTTTGCCTACGATGACGGGGTTGGCTCCGGGCGACCGACTTCCGTCAGGACGTCCAGACCAGGGTGTTGGACATGCCGTTTGACGTCAGCAACTTGTTCGGGAAGGCGGCGGACGAATCCCTCCAAGCCATAAAGACTGACACGGAGACGGCCCGCGCCCTAGGAGCCCTTCAGCAACGACGACCCTTTCGGAGCTCCGGAGGCAGACAGGGGTCCTCCAAGGGATCCAGCGGTGGCTCGTCCTAACGCCAGGCGGCACGCTCCTCGTCTCAGGAGGCCTACAGGGGTCGCGGCAAGCAGGGAGCGCCTCACCGCTGTCGGCAAGGTGGCCAGGGCGGCAAGGCCACCACCTCCAAGCAGGACTGAACCGGCCGTGGCCTCGGGCCCCCACCGAAGCACCCCGGTGGGAGGCCGGCTGACAAAGTTCGTCTGCGTGTGGAAGTCCAACTCCACCGATCGTTGGGTGCTGGATACCCTGGCAAGAGGACACTCTATCGAATTCCTGAAGAAGTGCCCTCACATTCCACCTGTGGCCAGGAAGGAAAATCACGTCCCGCAACTGCTGGTGGAAGTACGGGCGATGCTCAGGAAAGGCGCCATCGAGCCCGTCCCGAAGAGGCTCCGGGGCTCCGGGGTGTACTCAAGGTACTTCTTCGTCAGGAAGAAGACTGGCGGCTGCCGCCCCATCCTGGACCTTCGTCGTTTGAACAAATACATCAGGTCACAAAAGTTCAGGATGGTCACCCTCCAGCACGTGCTGGGACAGCTGGAGGAAGGCGACTTCCTATCGTCGCTGGACCTGGAGGATGCATACTTCCACGTTCCCATCCTCAGAAGTCACCGAAAGTTCCTGAGGTTCGTCGTCCAGGGACGCCACTACCAATTCAGAGCACTGCCGTTCTGATTGAAGTCGGCCCCCAGGGTCTTTACCAAGTGCTTGGCTGCGCCTGCAGGAGATTCACGTCTACCCCTACCTGGACGACTGGCTCATCCGCTCAAGGACGAGGGAACTTGCCGTCGAACACACTGCGAGGACCGTCCAGCTACTCGCAGTCCTGGGATTCGCCATAAATTACCCAAAGTCCCACCTGGTGCCGTCGCAGGTGGCCCTGTTTCTGGGAGCGAAGCTCGATACAGTGAGGCGCCTGGCGGCACCGTCGGAAGAACGGACGAAGACCATTCTGGGCAAAGTGCAGCGCCTACTAGCCACGGACGTGGGCAGGGTGAGGGCCATCAAGTCCCTCCTGGGGATGATGTCCTCTTGCATCTACCTTGTGCGCCTTTGCAGACTACGGAGGCGCCCTCTTCAAGAATTTGTCGACGCCCGTTGGATGCAAGCGACGGGCACCTTCGAAGACAGGGTCCCCCTCAACGAGGTGTTCCGACGGGCGATTCAGTGGTGGGGCGTTCGAGCGCACCTCACGGCGGGCAAGGATTTTCAGACGAAGGCGTACCAGGAGACGGTGACGACGGACGCTTCCCTGGAAGGTTGGGGCGCCCACACCAGATCTGCACGCAAGAGGTCTCTGGCTCCCGGAGGAGAAGCTCCTGCACATCAACATCCTGGAACTCCGAGCCGTGTTCTGGGCTCTCAAATCGTTCCTCCCGTCGCTCAAGGGCAAGGTGGTGCAGATCTTCACGGACAACACCACGACAATGTTTTACATACGGAAGCAGGGAGGTACCAGATCCCCAGCCCTATCCAAGGAGGCACAGGATCTGTGGCACTGGACGGTCGCCCTGGGGATGTTCCTGGTTCCCTTCCACCTGGCAGGAGAAAGAAACACCATCGCCGACTCGCTCAGCAGGGAGCTGCGCGCGTGTCATGAGTGGGAGCTGCGACAGGATCAGGTGGATCAACTCTTCCGACGATGGGGCAAACCCCAAATCGACCTGTTCGCAACAGCGACGAACTCGAAGTGCTAGAGGTTCGCCATCAGGTTTCCCCAGCTGAGAAGCATGGGCGATGCGTTCTCGTTCCCCTTGGACGGCCTATACCTGTATGCGTTCCCTCCGTTGCTGCTTCGACTCATCAACCAGCTTAAGAGGTCCCGGTGCAGGATGATCCTCGTCGCACCGGCGAGGCAGAGGCAGATCTGGTTCCCGGACCTTCTGGACTTGTCAACGTCCCCATCCATCAAGCTGTCGGCAGACGCGGATCTCCTCTCCAGAGAAGGAGGCGCCATCTTCCACCACGACTGGGCGTCGCTGAACCTGCAGGCTTGGCTCCTGCAGCGCTAGAGTTTGGAGGGTACGATATACCGGCCGACTGCAGAGAGGTTCTTGCAAAGGCCAGGGCGCCCTCGACTCTCAAATGCTACGGTCACAAGTGGAAGAGGTTCTCTATCTGGTGCCGAGCACAGAAGATCAACCCCCTACGGATTACGGCCCCTCAGGTGCTGCCGTACCTGCTATCGCTGGCAAAGGCTGGGCTAGCCCATGCCTCCATTAAGATTCATCTGGCGGCGATCTCCAGATATACCAGAACCACAGGACGGACGTCCCTGTGGTCCCATCGACTGGTGAAAGAGTTTATGAAAGGACTGTTCGGTCGTTCCCGCCGGTGAAGGCCCCAGCCCCGGCGTGGTAACTTAACGTGGTGCTGACTAGGCTCATGGGGCACCCATTCGAGCCGATGCACTCCGCACCGATGAAGTTTGTATCGTGGAAGACTGCATTCCTGGTGGCCATTACCTCCGCACGACGAGTGGGAGAGATCCAGGCCCTATCCTGCAAAGCACCGTACTTGACTTTCCATGCCTCGAGGGGGGTGCTTAAGACGCACCCCTCCTTTATGCCCAAGGTGCTGTCGGACTTCCATCTTAACGAGCCCCTGGTGTTACCTGTTTTCTTCCCGTCTCCTTCGTCGCCGGCCGAGAGGACTTTGCACTCGCTGGATGTGGCTAGAGCGCTGAAGTTCTACGTGGACCGCACGAAGAGTTTTCGGAGGACATCACAGCTGTTTGTGAAGTTTGGACATGTGAATCAAGGGAAGGCTCTCTCAAAGTCTTCTATTTCCAGATGGCTCTCCGGCTGCATCATGCACTGCCACCGGTTGGCTAACCGACCGCTGCCAGGCCGTCCGAGAGCCCATTCGACCAGAGCGATCGCTGCTACTACGGCGTTCCTATCTGGTGTGCCCCTGCTGGACATCTTCAGGGCTGCTACGTGGAGGTCGACGCACACCTTCACGAGATTCTATTGCGTCGATCGGGATTCCAGGGAGGAGTCCAGGGTCGGCCAAGCAGTGCTGCGCAACCTGTTCGCTTAAGGTGAGCCTGGTGAGGAGGTAAGAGATGCTTAATGTTGAGTTGTTGTATTGCTTAATGTTGAGCCTTTGCCATCTCCCGTGGTTGTGCATGTGTGTACTGCTATGTATTCTTATATTCATGAGCATGTGAATCCATGCCAGACCCCATGCTGGAGAAGGAACAAGTTACTTACCTGTAACTGTTGTTCTCCAGCATGGGTCTGGCATGGATTCACATGCGAACCCTCCCGCCTACCCCTCTGCGGCTCTTCACTTGGTCATACTGCCACTTCACGTGCTACCAAATCTGAAGATGGCTGCCAGAGGCGGGGCTTAGGGAGATGGCAGTCATTGGCTGTGGTCAGTATGACGCAGAGATCAGTGATTGGTTACTACTACGAAAGACAGATCAGAAACAAAACTGATACTGATTTTTTCTTTACCGAGGATCCCCAGCCTGACGACAGGGAATATTCATGAGCATGTGAATCCATGCCAGACCCATGCTGGAGAACAACAGTTACAGGTAAGTAACTTGTTCCTTCCCGGACCTTCTGGACTTGTCAGCGTCCCACCACCCCTCTCCGAGTCAAGCCGCCGACTGACGCAGACCTTCTCTCCTAACTCTCCAGCCTGGCTCCTGCACCACTAGAGTTTGAAGGGTATGATATCCCGGCGGACTGCAAGGAGGTGCTTGCGAAGGCCAGGGCGTCCTCAACTCAAGTGCTATGGACAGAAATGGAAGAGGTTCTCTGTCTGGTGCCGTGCACTGAAGATTAACCCTCTGCGAATTACGGCCCCTCAAGTGCTGCCGTACCTGCTGTCGCTGGCCAAGGCGGGGCTAGCTCACGCCTCCATCAAGATGCATTTGGCGGCGATCTCCCGCTACACCAGAACTATGGGACGATCATCTCTGGTGAAAGAGTTCATGAAGGGACTGTTCCATTCATTCCCGCCGGTGAAGGCTCTGGCCCTGGCGTGGGAGCTCAACGTGGTGCTGACCAGGCTCATGGGGCCACCATTCGAGCCTCTGCACTCGGCACCGTTGAAGTTTCTGTTGTGGAAAACTGCATTCCTCGTGGCCATCGCCTCCGCACGACGAGTTGGAGAGATCCAGGCCCTATCCTGCAAGCCTCCATACTTGACTTTTCACAAAACGAGGGTGGTACTGAAGACGCACCCCTCCTTCTTGCCCAAGGTGCCGCCGGACTTCCATCTCAACGAGACCTTGGTGTTGCCAGTTTTCTTCCGGTCGCCTTCGTCGCCGGCCGAGAGGACTTTGCACTTGCTGGATGTAGCTAGAGCACTGAAGTTCTACGTGGACTGCACAAAGAGTTTTCGGAAGACGTCACAGCTATTTGTGAACTTTGGACCTGTGAACCAAGGGAAGGCTCTCTCGAAGGCTTTCATTTCCAGATGGCTCTCCGGCTGCATCATGCACTGTCACCGGTTGGAAAACTGACCGTTGCCCGGCCATCCAAGAGCCCATTTGACCAGAGCGATCGCTGTTACCACAGACAAGACCAGAAGACCAGGCCTATTCCAAAAGCTTCAGAGGAAGAGAACAATGTACCTTGACTCCCTTTAAAGTTCAAAGGAAGAGACCAGTCAGCAAGGTCAACTACAGAGAAGCCTTGGCTTGGGGCCTAACTGATGAGATGGTAGGCTAATTAGCGAAGGAGAGCAGTCGTCTGACGTTGTTCCCTTGCACCTGGGTTTCGTTGCTTACGTGCTGCTAACGAGCCAAATGCCCAAGGTTGTAGGAAAGTGCCAACCAATCGTGAGGGCCTATGTAATGGTAGACCATACATTGTTGCAGAAGCCTATCCGCTGCTGGTATTATGCTATCACTATTTTACATAGTTGGAGGTTGTTCAAGGCATACCTACCAGATATGGGGCAGCCAATGATACTAACACTTCTATGAATTATAGGTATAAATGTTCCCTTAACCAATCCCTCCACCCAATAGGTTTTTACTGTTTGCCACGTAGGCTGATGTCATAGCTGAACTACATCGAGGTATAAATTCTTTTGCATAACTGAAATGCATTGAGTGAGCTACAATCTTTGTTGGCCAGGTTTCCCTACTTTATTGAACTGATGTAGTATTTTGCCTATTTTCTTTGGTTATTTGGGCCTGGGATCATTTTTTTGGTAATCCCATTCGGCCCTTCGGTACGCTCCAGGTGCTACTGTAGTTTGGTGTCCCTACCTTCAGGACACTTGCCAATCCAGCCGAAGCACAGAGTACCCGTCATCTGTGGTTTTCACTACCAGGTACTGCCTTTGAATCGCCCTTCCACCTAAGGATTTTCACCAAACTGTTGGCAGTGGTTGTGTCCAGTGAATATGGGAATACATCCCCTATCAAGCTCTGGATCACCTCTGCAGCACCTGAGACCTCTTGCACAGGCAGGGGCTTCTCCCTCAACTATAATCCCCTCAAATCCTTAAATTCATTGCCTCAGCCCAAAACTCATCCGGGAAGGCTTTTCCTTCTGAGGACAGGGCTCCTCACATCCAACAGATTGTCATTGTCGTCAAATTTCAAAACGCCCACTTCTTGCGGCCAAGACTTTTTCGTTGCTAGGTCTCGTAGCATCCTGCATTTGTCTAGCACGGGAAGCCCGACTGAGAATGAGGTCACTTCTGTGGGCCCTCCGGTATCAATTGTTCTTTGGCAACATGACTGATCTGCTTCGAGCCCCGAACAAGGTCAGGCAGGACCTCCTGTGGTGGATTTGCAGAGAACTTGATGGCAGGAGAGACTTTTTGGCAACCATGATTACTGATGGCTCCCTGAAGGGCTGGAGTGCTGATCTGTACTAGCTGACGGTGAGAGCGCTGTGGTCCCTGGCAGTCAGACTCCTAATAAACCTGTTGGAGCCGAGGACAATCAGGTTTGCGTTGATGGCCATTTTGCCTTCTATATAGGGAAGACGGTCCTGATTATGATGGACCGCACAGTGGCCAATACACTACATCAACAAAAGAGGTGGTGTAGGGTTCTCTCTGTGCAGCTCTGGTTTTCGATGTGACCGAACAGGGATTCCTTGTCTACAGTTAAATTGACATTTTTTTTTTTTTTTTTACTGCTTACACTGTTCTCTCCTTCCTTTCTCTCTTTTCCTATCTCCTCCCCTTACTACTTATATGCACTTACTCTATCAGAATTGTCCTTGGACCTAGTATGATAGCAACCTTGTCTGTTTCCTCCCACCCCCCCTTCCCTTAGTTGTTCGCTCCCCCTCCCCCTCCAGCACTATCTGAAATGTCATCAGGCCTAGCACGGTAGTTGGCCTGTCTGTTTCCATTTCCTACCTACTCTCCCCCTCTCTCCCTCCCTCCCTCATTTATGTTTTAGCTCTTGCACTATCCTTTGATGTCGCCAAGCCGAGTACGATAGTTAATTTCACATCCTTATTGTTCATGGCCTGTGAAGAATGTCATTGTATTTTCCCTTGTTCCCTCCCTTGCCTTGAAGCGCTTTGAAACAGTTTATTTATATAGGACCTATACACAATATATCATGTCTTCACACTCAATTAGCAGTTCTGTCGCCCACGGTGGCAGCTGTGCTAGGTGTCTCCCAATGCCAGAGATGAGCACTGGGGGACGTTATGGATTGGAGTTTCCATCTACTTTATGCATTCCCACTGAGCCCTGTCATTCTTCAAGTTATTGGCAGGTTGAGCAGGTACGGAGCAACTATGATCATTATTACCCCGGATTCGGGCCAGGAGAACATGGTACCTGAATCTTCTGGACATGAACATCTGTCCACCATTGTCTTACCCAGAGAGAAGACCTGCTCACCCATGCATGGGCACGCTCAACCTGGCAAACCTCTGAAGGGTTGAGATGGGGATCACCTTGAGGACGTAATGGAGGTGATGGTTTTGGTCAAAAGGCAGCAATGAAAGCACTGTGCTGATGGAAGAAATGTTAGAGTTGGTGCAGAGGCGAAGTAAATGATCAATTTTTATGAAACTTCAAATGTCCTGTCATTCCTGTTGCATCTAGCCAGAAAAGGTCTACAGGTCACGATGGTCCATGGTTATCTGGCAACTCAATCTTCAGACTTACACCTAACCAAGTAGCCTTTCCCAATTCCCATAGTGATTCAATTTCTGCAAGGGCTCAACCTTTTTCCCCTGATCCCTTTCATGGTGTCTGCTTTGGACCTTAATTTGGTGCCGACCTTTCTAATGGCTCTGCCCTCTGAGCTGTTACATTCTTGTCCACACATGCGCCACACATGGAAGATCGCTTTTCTCATAGCGATCATGTCACGTGAGAATTTCGGCCATTGTCATGAAAACCTACCTTCACTATTATTTTTCAAGAGGCAAGTTAATGCTCAGATAATGCCCCTCTTTCCTACTGTTGGCGGTATCCGTTCAACCACACGCAAAACAATGAGTATCTTCCTTTTAGCAACCTCACCCTTCCAAGGAAGAGGAAAAGCTCCACAGAACTGATCTGCAAAGGACGTTGAGTTTCTAGTTACCTGAATGAAATCTTTCAGAACGGGCCATCAGCTTTTTGTGGGGGTACACCATACTTTAGACTGGGAAGGGATTGCGACTACATATAGATGGATTGTTCTCGTATTGGAATGCTATGCTGAATCCCTCAGATGTCTTTTCCAGTCCGAGCATGTTAAACTAGAGGTGTGGCCGCTACATCGCCACTTGTCATGAGCGCTACTCCCGAGGAGCCAAGACTGGCCCAGCGTCCCCGGAAGCAGGCTCATCATCCACACCCCCGGTTCCAGCAGAGCCCTACAGGGGCCCTTTGGACCATGTCCTGGCGCCTCTGGCGCCAGGCTCAAAAGGAACCACAGTCCCGGCGCCATGGGCGCCGGGCTCATATTCTTAAAGTGTGCAGTAGTGATTGGGTGGACTTAGCTGTGGCAGACCATGCTGCATACTCACCTAGAACAATCCAAGCTGGGTGAAGTCCCATCCACTGGCTGGGAGGGACCAATCCTCTGTTACAGGAACTCTTTTCTTACCTGGGTGGGTCTGATGCTAATCCTCTGACACTGGAACTCTTTTCTTACCTGGGTGAGGGTGGAGGAAGAATACGTACCAAAGCACTTCTCCACTATTTAAACCACGCCCGATAGATATCACGTGCTTCGTGTTATTCTGCAACAGCAGCAGGACGCTCACCGAGTCGGCTCCTGCATTCCAGGTCCAGACAAACCCTCAGCTTCTCGAGCAGCAACCTGTGGATGAAGAAAAGGCACAGGAACATCTACTCACCAGAATTCAGCCGCAAGAGTCCAGTCTCCGACAACCTGCAAATAAAGACATAAGGTTAGAAAACGGGCAACACGCTCGCAGTTGCGCTCGCTTACCTTATCCATCCGTGATCACACCGGAGTTCACCGCGGCCTTCGCTTCGGCAGCATCCAACACCTGGAAGACAAAAGACATTATTAGAGGTGCCCATTTTGAAGTGGCCACAATTCAGTAATACTTACACGCTTCTTCACGCGCAGCAGCGGCAGCATCGCCCTCAGCATTTCGGCACCTGAAAGGAAGGAAAAGACATTATCAGAGGCGCCCATTGGAAACGGCCACAATTCAGTTATACTTACGTGCCACCGCACGTGCAACAGCGACAGCCTCGCCCACAGCATCTCGGCACCTGAAAGACAGAAAAGGACATTATAAAAGGGTGCTCCTTCAGAAGCGGCCTCAGATCTTCTATACTCACGAGCCTCTTCTTGCACAGCAGTGGTGGTGTCGCCAACAGCTCCTCGGCACCTGAAGGACTATTACAAGCCACAAAAGGACACTGAGCCTAAACACTGAAATCATCCAGTGACGTAACTGGATCGCACGCGCCCCTGCACCAGAAGCAGGATGGAGAGCTCGGCTTTACTAAACCAAAGGTGAGAGTTTGTGGAGACCAGTCGAGAACCAAGAAGTGGGAAAAGCAGAAGATTGGTGGGAGAACTTATCCAACCAGCTTGTAATTACCCCTTTTTCTTCCACCTGCAGAAAACTCACCTTACAAGCCAGACAGTCAATATTCGGAGGCCCTGCCCAGAGCGTCTTCCGAGTTCTGCGCCTAATCATAGTCATAGAAGCAACTGTAGCAGTCCAGTTTGGGTCAGCGCCTCTGTGGGAATCAGGTGAGCGTTACACCACTCCAAATGGTTCCAGCTCAGAATATCTGTCATGTCGCAACATGGGCCTCTAGCCACACCTTCGCAAAGCATTATTGCCTGGATTCCGTCTGATCCGAATGCCTGTTTTGGTAGAGCTGTCGCGCAACATGTCCTAGTATGTCATATGGATTTCGCTCCTCCTTCCAATTATTTGGTACTACTTTGGGATTGTAAAACGGGGAATCTGTGGGCAGACCCAATCCATTAGAATAATACATTACCTTCCTCTTCACACTGATTCCTCATTGTCCTCCCATCCTACCTTGCAATCTGCCTATCTTTCAATGCCAGGTTGTGCACAGGGTAAAATCTAGTAACTGAGGGCACGGTGCAAGATGTCCTGTCGGACCTCTGCTGTGAATTTCTGAGATCTGCTGTTGCTGACGGTGTATCCAAAATGAGGAATCTATGGTAGTTACATCCATCACAATGAACCTTCCCTGAGGTAACTAATTTGTTTGTTTCTTTTATACCACCATTTATTTTTTCCATATATGCCTTTTTATGTATTTAATCTCATGATATAGATGGATGCATATAGATGGACGCTTATAGCGGAGTTCCTCTTTCGGCTTATAGCTATTTACTATTTTTCAGTTACCAATAGTTTATTCTTACTATCCTTTATATCACTGACTATCGAAACATCAGACAACGGTGAAGACAAGGAACGACCGTTGGAAGACTCCTGCAACGGATCCGTTTCGGCCTTGGAAGCCCGCTTCGGCCCACACAGTAGGGAGAGGGGGCGGAGGGGGTCATTTTAGTATGTATATGCCCCTTTACTTGCACTACATTCACCTAGCTGCCATATAATTCCGTTATGGACAAGACCCCCTTTAAATTTTGCCCCAAGTGCAATAGGAAATTTCTGTGGGTCGATGAACACCTAGTCTGTAACCTGTCTTCCGAGAGACCACGTCGAAGGTTCTTGTCGAGCGTGGAGGCCCTTCAAGCCCAAGACTTAGAAGGACCGATCTACCAAATGGTGGGCCCACTACGCCAGGCAGCTTGAGGCCATGGAAGTAGAAGGTGCTTTCAGCGACTGCAGCAATGCAATGGTTTCTGAAGGCGACAGGGTGGCTTTGGTTACCCAAGCGCAGGCCCCCGACCCCGGAAGACGGGCCGGTGGCCTTGTTATGGGGACAACACCCGGCGGCGGAAGCGCTATCACTTCATCCACCACTACGCATACAACCCAAAGGCGAGACTCGACACAGGTGTCAAGCGGATGGCAACGCATGACGTCCAGGGAAAGGTCAGTGGAATCTGTCCTCTGGGCGCTCTCATGCGAGATCGCCACATGACCGGTCCCGGCTGTCATAGGACGGTACGGACGTCATGCGAAAAACTCCCGAGGGCTTATCCATGGACGAGGCTTCGGTTCAGCCTGCACCCGAAATTAGATATTCTGCGTCAAGTCGGGTACTAGGCCCCAAACAGTCGGGGAAACGCGCTTCAGGGGGCCAGGGTAGGGAGAAAGAGTCCAAGAAAAAGTCTTCTCAGACCCCTCATAGATAGAAGACCCCTCATATGGACAAATCCCAGGAGGCTAGGCCCACCCCTCATTAGGAGAAATTTCAAGAAGCTAAGCCCAAAGAACCTGTATTACTTCCTCCAACAGATGAAGATTTAGGGCTCCCTTCCCAACCATTCGTCCTCCCGGCTTCTGTACAATGGTCAGCTGAGGATATAGACAGGGTCATGAGGAGGATGTCCTTCATGGCCAACTTCTATGAAAGCACAATCCATCTATATATAGTCTCAATCCCTTGCTCATCAAGGCGGCAGAGCAGTTTCAGATAGAAACTCAGGAAGCACAACAAGATAAGGAGAAACTCGGGAAGAACAACAAGATAAGGATTTTGAAGAAGAAAACCTAGGCGATGAGAAGGCTGTTACGCAGTTTACCCCTCTCCTCCAGTCCATTCAGTGAAAAATACAGCCATCGCTGGAGACCCCTAATCTTATGCGGCCAGTGATACCCCGCATAGAGAAACTGTTTAGACCTGCACCTTCTGACCTGCTGTAGATCAGCAGTCGACTGAAGCCTGAATCATTAGTTGTCACTACAACAGGGAAAAGGGCTAGTAATCCCTAGCTTCATCTGAGGCCCTGTCTGACAAGGAAAGCAAGAGACTTTACACGATGGGCAGAAAGGTGGCCTCCTCTGCAGCATTCCAGACTAGGATTGCTAACAATTCTACCCTGTTGGCCAGTTACAACTGCCACAAATGGAATTAGGTCTCAGCCTTACTATCTTCTGCATCGGAACCACTTAAGTCTCAGCTTGCCCAGGTGGCTGTAGAAGGCACAGCAGTGTCAAGCTGCTTATTAAAAAACAATCTTGACGCCGCGGACAACGCAGGCAGGATAATAGCAGATGGGACTATTCTCATGCGTCACGCTTGGTTGCGCCAATCGGTTTTAAACCGGAGACGCAAGCTACCCTTATCACCATGCCCGTTGAGCCCAATGTGCTCTTTGGCAAGGCTGTCGAGGACGCCTTAAAGACAGCCGTAGAAGAAAACGATACTCTCAAGTCATTGGGCCAACTGACCAATAAACCTACTGGCCAGAGGGGAAAAAGGGATTTTTGTCGCTCATGCAGCAAAAATGTACACAGGGTTGCACTTATACCCAGAGCCAAGGTACTACCTTGAGGAAACAATCCGGGTCAGTCCTCCCAGAATTACCCAAAAGGAGCACGCAGATCCTGCGGATGCGGTAGAGGCAACTCCTCCCGAGATGGCATTCCACCTCAAAAGCAGTGACTATCCGCTCCAGGTGCCCTCCATGCCTCTCCAGTAGGAGGGCGCATATACAACTTCACCCACACATGGGAGGCAATCACCACAGACAGATGGGTGCTATCCACTGTGAAAGGAGGATATTGTATAGAGCAACCCTGGAACCACCCCCGCGACAAAAGGCCGATTCCAAGGAACACCAGCGTATCCTCCTGAGGTCAACACGCTTCTACTAGAGGGTGCCATGAAGATGTCCCGGCCAACCAGGTAAACAAGGGTATTTATTCAATTTACTTCCTTGTGCCAAAGAAATATCTAACAATGCGCCAAGTATTAGATTTGCGCCCTGCAAACAAAAATATCAAGCAACAAAAGTTCTGCATGACTACGCTACAAGAGGTAATCCCTCTACTGAAAAAGGGGATTACGTGGCAACACTGGATATGAAAGATGCCTATTTTCATATTTCAATGTTCCCAGCGCACAGAAGATGCTTGTGTTTCAAGATAGCAAACCAGCACTACCAATTCAGAGTGCTACCCTTCAGAATCGCATCTGCTCCAAGGGTATTCACAAAGGTACTGACGTTGGTGGCAGCACACCTGCACAGGGAGGCAATCCCAGTGTACTCTTACCTGGACGACTAGCTGATTGCAGGGGAGTCCTCTCTAATTTGCAGGCAAAACATTCAGAGAACTATCAACACTCTTCCAATTTGGCTTTTCCATCGAGAAAAAATCAAGCCTAGTGGCAAGCGCAACCAAACAGTTGCTAGGAGCTGTCATAGACACACAAGAGGGGTTGGTCTTTCCATCAGAGGGAAGTCCAAAATATGTTACTGCAAATACCACATCATTAGGCCGGCTGCAATGCATTTGCTAGGCATGATGGCATCTTGCATTTACCTCGTTCCTCACGTGCGACTGCAACCCATGCAGGAGTGGTTGGTGAAACAGTGGTTTCAGGCGAGTGGTCAGTTGGACGATCTAGTAGTTGTTTCGCCAACACTTGTACAACATCTTTGCTGGTGGACAAGAGAAAATCTGCTGATAGGGAACCCCTTCTACGATCCGGAAGTAGAAACGATTGTCACGATGGACGCCTCGTTCACTACCTTCACCACACAGCTCAGGGTCTGTGGTCGCACGCGGCAGCACCAAACCACATCAATCTACTGCCAGTGTTCAAAGCCCTTCAGGTGTTAGAATCTCACCTAGCAAACCAATCTGTGCAAATCCTGACAGACTGTACTACTGCACTACAGCAATGTTTTGCATCAACAAACAGGGGCGCACGTTCTCCAAATCTGTCCAGGCTTGTGCAACAAATTTGGAAATGGGCACTCAACCGGGAAATATTCCTATCGTCACAGCACATTCCAGGGGAACTTGACTCTCTCGCAGACTCATTGAGCAGAGATCATAGATCCCCTACCAGAAGAACACGAGTGGCAACTACATGAAGGGGTAGTAGAACACCTTCTCTCAATGGGGTTTCCCCACAATAGACTTGTTCGCTGCAAGCGAAAACAGCCATTGTCCAGACTTCCCATCCAGAGTCCCCCAGCCAGGCTCCAAGGGGAATGCCCCATGGATGAACTGGTCAGGGAAATATGCTTCCGCTTTTCCCCCAACACCTCTAATGAGGAAGGTGGGGAACAAGATCCACAAGAAATAGGTGACGCTCATCCTAGTTGCTCCTATGTGGGCAAGACCACCCTGGTATCCACATCTGTGCAAACTGGCAACGTGCAATCCCATCAAACGCTGTGCCCATACAATCTGCTCACTCAGCACGGGGGACTAACGGTGCACCCACAACCTCACTCAATGAACTTGGCAGCATGGCTTCTGAGGTCATAGAGGTTGGACATCTTAATCTGCCACAAACATGTATGGATATCTTAAGAGAATCAAGAAATCCTAACACTAGGCATTTATTTTGACAAGTGGAGGAGATTTGTAATTTGGTGCCAATCTAAACAAAATAACCCCCTAGACTGTACTCCTTCCCACATTCTAACTTAAATGCTCCACCTGCAAGATGCAGGGTTATTTTTCAACTCCTTAAAGGTCCAACTGGCTGCTTTGTTAGCCTATACCACTTCCCACAATAAAGTCTCATGGTGGAAGGTACCTGTCATCAAAGCATTCATGGTGGGAGTAAAGAGACTCCCCCCTCCAATTACGAAACTGCTGCCAGGCTGGGACCTCAATGTTGTACTCGTTAAGCTCATGGGACCCACTTTTGAGCTGATGCATACGTCTAGTCTCAAACACCTGACTTTAAAAAAAATCCTTCTTAGTGGCATCACTTCCATAAAAAGAGTTAGTGAAATACAAGCATTGTCGGTGCGGGATCCTTTCTTTGTTGTACACAAAGACAAGCTGGTTTTACGTACTCACCCTAGATTCTCCCCGAAGTTAATCTCTAAATTTCACGTAAACCAGTCTGAGCTACCGGCTTTCTTCCAGGAACCCACCAGCTCAGGTAAAACTCCACACACTCGATATGAGGAGAGTGGTCCTCTACTATGTAGACCAGACCGTTAAGAAAAACGAATCAACTGTTTGTCTCCATAGTGCCAGGCAGAGAAGGTGAAGGCGTTTTCAAAGAATGCCACCTCTAGGTGGATAGGGAATAGCACAATTGCATACATCTGACTATCAGACAACACACTGCCTTTTACGCCCATAGCTCACACCACTAGGAGCAGAGAAGCCTTTCTGGCTTTCATTGCAAATGTCTCTCTAGACAGCTTTTGCAAAGCAGCTACATGGAGTTCAATACACACTTTCACTCAGCACTACTGCATTGACACTCATGCCAAGACAGATACACAAGTGGGACAAGCGGTTCTAAGACATCTGTACGCCCATGAACCTTCTCACATCCTCACCACCTTCTAAAACTGCTGACTAATCATATTCCACAAGCCTCAGAAGGGGGGTGGAAGGAGAGGGGCGAGAAAAAAGAAAAAAAAAATACTATCCCCTGTGACGTCCACTGTACCCATGGTCCTTCACGCGTCGAGGTCCCTCAGATTATTGTTTTTCGCCATCATTGTCGGATGCTGAAAGCGGAGTTCCTTTCTGGCTAACGCCATTTAATATCAACAACTTCAGCAACGGTTTTGAGGACTTTCTTTGATGGCTGCAGAACTGGAACTTCCACATTGCCTCGGAAGGCTGCGCCGAGCCTCGGCCCCTCACAGTAGGAAGAGTGGGGGGTAGTTCATATCTTAGTTGAAATAAGCATACATGTTACGGAGAATTCTCAGAAATGTGCTTTCTCCCTTAGAAACCCCCAGCTCTTTTGCTGAACCTTAATTTTAATCTCTAATCTGGTGAGAGTGAGACATTTTTCTCACTCATGTATTTTTCTGTGAATTGGACTCCGTTTCTTTTGACTTTGGAGTCTGACAAACTCCATAGGCATAATCTTTGCATTGTGAGGCACAGCACCTTCAGTGCAGTGGCACAGGGAAGTCTTTTAGATTTCCCAAAGGTTTAAATACCTTATCTTGGTGAAAATGTTTCCAAGAGTAGTGAAGTGAAATTGACTTTACTTACATTTTGTCATTTTCTAGAGCAGCACTCACTATCTTACCATAGACTTGGTATCCCCTTTATCTAGTTTCTCATGTAACATTTATGTTAACCTTCCTTCAATTAATGGCTGGTGGTAGTGGTTTACATTTTACTACCATTGTGTGTCTTTACCGCGAGCTGCGTTCACAGCTGCAGTAAGGCACCCATGGGTGCCCATTTTGTCAAAATAGCCCAGTCTTCTTTTCTCACCATTTCTTGTTGGAAAGGTCCTTGAGATTTACTCTGTGTGGCAAACAAGGTTTGGCCCCTTTGTTTGTTTTTTCTTTGGCGGGATTCACAAGTGAAGGCCGCCTCTGGCTCCAGTATGTCTGGCAGGGGCAGGAAGTGAGGGAGGTGCCCGAAACTCCCTGTGCTTAATCCCCTTGGTTACAGGAAAAGGTGATTGCAAGGACAGCCAACCTGCTGTGTGATTGACAGTTAGGCTGGAATGAATGGGAGAAACCTGCATAAAACACTAGGTTTTTTGTCTTGGAAGGCAGAGTCGACCACTGGACGAAGGAATCCGAAGAAGAACTTGGAAGAGATGCCTGCTGCAACTCCTGGACTGTTTGTTTGCCCGTGAAGCCCTGCATCTGTGCTGAAGCGCCAAATTCGTTTTGACTAGAGAAGCCCTGGAAGGATGACTGCTCCCCTTGGTTTGGTGGGACCAATCAACCCCAAAGTGAACTCATCTGGACATCCTCACAAAGCTTGCTGTACTTGAAACCGAAGTGCCAGGGCGAGAAATACCAGATTATGGCTTTTAAGTCAGAACTGAGTGCCAGGAAGATCCTCCAGACATCCCTGAAGCAGGACTGATCATGCATGAGCCACTTCAACAGAGTGTTGGACCCCAGATGCGAGGAAATTGTTAAGTGGTATCTGCAGCTGAATTGAAGTTTGCCCATTGCTGCCGACCCTCCCATTGTGTTGCATGAGTCCCCAGACGTCCTCCCTCTTATCCCCACGACTGAGGTCCAGGAGCAACAGGATCTGCAGAGCCACACAGGAACAGAAGCCAGCTGGAATAATTTATTTTTTAAATGTTTTTATTTGTTTGACTTGCAAGTCTGTACAAAATGAATACAACATTTCAGAAGAAAAAAAATACATAAAGAAACAAAACATAATTCACAGATTCATAACCCATATTTATTTTCAAAATTGCCAATATTATGCTTGCCATGACCTATCTTTTTAAATTCGCCACCCATACTGTTTATAGGGCCACATAAGTTCTTAAATAATTTCACTGATTTTTAGAACACATACCACCGCAGATGTTAATGTCGCACTGCAACCTGAAGTTATTCTATCCCAGAAAAATTCAGAGATTTACTTCATGTCGCACAAAACTCCTGAGATGTGCTAGCCGCAAATTCCTGGTCCCTTCACATTCCATTAATAAATGTGAAGTGACTGTTTTTCTGTTATAGAACACACTTTGCATAACTGTTTCGCTCTATCTCCCTGCTTCGGTCTTTCAAGTACTTCTCCACAGTGTACCAGGTTTAGCCTCATCCTTAAGAAGTTGTCACTTAGCTATCCAGGAATTTCATAAGGTAGCTTGAAAGGCAACCTAGCTTTTTCACAACCCCTTAAAAAGGGGTTAACAGGAGAACCCATTCTCACTTTCTCAGTTCTCATCCAATCCATAGATTTTAATTTCTTCTTGATTTTCAAGGGATTAGAGAAGTGTATCTATATCAAGGTCGACAATGGAAAGGCACTCTTGCCTTACTTTCCAATGACAATAATATTGCAGATTTAGAATTTGGCATATCATTTCTTCTAACCAAAGGTGCTGTAAACCTAAGAGGACTTACACTTGTGTTGCCTTACTTGTTCACAGTTGAGACTTATCTTGGTTGCCCTTGCAGAGTTGCTTGCAGCTTTGCCCCTCACAAGCCTCCCAGCTTGTTGCCCTTCAAGTGAATCCTATTTCTACAAACCTTTCTAAAAACATTGTGCAAGATTTACTCACCTGCAAAGAAGATATTCAGCTCCCCTAGACTGTGTTCAAGTAACATTGACTCTCTTGTGCTTTTGCCTTTCCCCCAGGAAAGGGTTAATTTACTTTGCATTGGAAGGTTTAAAAGTACTTACCAGTTTATGAATTATTTGTTAAACTTTTATTCACATTCACATGTGTTTTATTCACATATCTAACCCTTTGCACCCAAACTCAGTATTGCTCTGATGTACCAGTGAGAAATCAATGTCCACAGTGTCCTAGCTATTTAAGCTAGTTAAGTCACCTGAGGGTGTAGGAAGCGTCTGTGTGCCGTCTCCAATGGGGTATTATCTGATTTAGAGAAACAGTGTGTTTTGAAGTGTATTATAATTGTTACATGTTTGCTCCCTTCTGAAGAAGGCTTATATAACTGACTTAAATACATTAATAATGGTTTAATCAAGAAACCTTGAGGGTTTTTTTTTTTTTTGGAATAGCTGTCACTGTGAAACTGTTACAACCCTACTGCTCACATTGACCCCTCTTGAGATAAGCCTGGCTGCCCAGTCACACTACCAACCTGTGTAGTACAGACTTGTACCAAAGGTTGGGTTCCCTATTGCCAGGAGGTCAAATTTGCGGTAGTCTTCCAAAGGATTCTGCACACAATCTTGCCTAACACTGGTGGCAGGCGGTGAGGATCTATTGTAGAGTTGTTGCATTGATGTTTATTATTTGATAATGCGCTCCAAACCCAGGGGTAGCCGGGCGCAGCAGATACAAGGTTACTTAAATTTAGGTTACATACATAGGATACAAACAGCTGATGCAATACATGTCATGCTACCATATTTACAGTACATATATACAAAAGTACAAGATAAGGGTACCTCACAACCCACAGAGGGCAGTGAGATGGTCTGTGGTGCAAGTTTCAGAAGTATCAAGGCAGTTGTATGCAGTGATCCAGGGCCTAGTGCAAGGGTACAGTTTGTTAGTTGTCTTTGGTCCAGATCCAACTTTTTACCTTGCATCTAAATCTGGAGTAGGGTAGATTAGCTCTCAATGCAATAGGAAGTGCATTGCAGGCTTGAGCAGCTCTAACAGGGAAGCTTGCTCCACCCGCTTTTGTTCGCCTAAATCTAGGAGTTTCTAGTAGGAAATGGTTATAGGCTCTGGTCTAGTGACTGGAAGATTTTCTGGTCAGTCTGGCCGAGATGTAAGGAGGTGCAGTATTGTTCAGTCCTTTATGGGTGAGAGATAGCGTCTTGAGAAGAACTCTGTCACTGATTTTTAACCAATGGTAGTCTTTCCTGATATTAGAGATGTGCGCTCTGCGGGGTATGTCCAAGGCTGCTCTAAGAGCATTATTTTGCAATATTTGCAATTTGGTTATGACAGTTTTATTGGCGCCCGCGTAGAGGGCGTTACAGTAGTCCAGCTTAGACATTACTAGTGCGTTAGCTAGTGTGATGCAATTGGTTTTAGAGCGGTAGCGTCTGCAGGTCCTGATTAATTTGCAGGTGTACGCTGTAAAGGAAGCCAAGGTGTTAACTTGTTTTTTGAGAGATAAAGTGGAATCAAGGTAGAAACCTAGCGTTTTTACCTCAGTTGCCACCTTAATTATATTGCCATCTATGTGGAAGGCGAGGTAGTTGGGGCTGAGTTTTTTTAAAGTTAGACTCGGAACCCAGGATCAGTATCTCTGTTTTGTCGTCATTTAGGCAGAGGCCGTGGGAGGCCATCCATGCCTGAATGAGGAGGTAAATATTGTTTACTGTAGCTGTATCTTCGACAAAGTTTCCAGATAGTGGTATGAGGATCTGCGTATCATCCGCGTAATTAGTATAAGTTACCCCCAGTCTGTCAAGTTTGTCGAAGAGTGGCTTAGTAAAGATATTGTACATTGTAGTGGAGACACATTAACCTTGTGGGACACCACAGGTGATATGTATTCGGTCCGCTGAAGCTAAGGGGGAGAACTCATCGTACGGTTGGCAAGGAAGGATTGTACCCAGGCTATAGCTTCACTTGAGAAATGGGCGGCAGACGCTAGAGGGTTGCATAACACTGCATGATCCACCAGGTCAAAAGCCGCCGATAGGTTAAGGAGGAGGAGCATAGCTGTTTTACCTTTATCCTTCAACTCGTCGATTTGTGTCTTGAGGTCAATTAAGGCCGTTTCAGTGCCATGAAGTGGTCTGAATCCAGATTGTCGCGATCCTAGTAGTTGGTTTGACTCTAAATATATTTGAATCTGGAGGTAGGCTACTCTGTCAATCATTTTTAGGAGAAATGGGACTGTGGTGATAGGCCTATAGTTAGTGGGGATGGCTGGGTCAAGAGTATGTTTTTTAAGGAGAGGCAGTACCCAAGATTCTTTGAGGTTTGTGGGTACAGTACTAGAATTAACGGAGGCGTTGATTAATTTAGAGATGAAGGGTGCTAAATCTCTGGCTGCGTCCTTAATAACTTGTGCAGGGCAACTGTCGCCTTGGCAGTCCGATGGTTTCAGGGATAATATAACCTTTTCAGTTTCCAATATGGATATGTTGGAAAACCTGAATGGTTTGCAATTGCTTTGTGTAGTTGTACTTGGTTCATCTGTCAAGAGGGTGGTATGTGTTACAGTAGAGCTCAAGGAGGCTTTTTTCTTTGCAAATTTGGATTGTAGGGTTGTGATTTTATTTGCTAAGGCATTTTGGATGCTAGTACCCCATAGTTTGTCCTTATTGGGTTTTCCATTTCTCGGAGAATGGAGAAGAGTTCTTTGGAATTAGTTAGCTTTGCTAATTATTTCATTAAAAGTGTCTTTTTTAGTTTGGATGATTTCCTTCTTGTATTTTTTGGCAAAGTTGGCAAGTAAGGTTTTATTCTCAGCTGAGGGTGTGTGCCTCAGATAGCTTGGAGTTTGCGTTTTTGGATACGTAGTTCTTTGAGGTGGGGGGTGAACCATGAGTTGAGTTATTCTCGTTTACTTTTACGAAGTTTAATAGGGGCTATCATGTCCAAGGCTTTGGTCATAGAATTGTTGAATGTCTCAACTAGCGTGTTTGGGTTAATAGTGCTAGCGGTGAGAGCTGGGAGGAGTAGTGGGAGTAGTTTTTCAACAGTGATTTCTTTTTTACTTCCCGTTGGCACAGGAGGTGCTATTTCAGTAGTATTTAGTTTAGGAGGCTCTATGGTGGCTGAGAAGCATATGAGGTGGAGGTCGGTCCAGGTTTGTGGTAAAATATTAGAAATGGAGGTGTCGCAGTTACGGTTGGCTATCCAGTCTAAGGTGCGTCCTTTTATATGTGTAGGGGCTAAGACTTTTTGGGTAAGACCATGATCGACTAAGATTGATTGGATAGAATTGGCATGTTTATCCTCAACATCATTGAATCCCAAGTTAAAGTCACCTAGTAATAGGAGCTGGGTGGACTCTTTGATACTATTAGTGAGGAGGCTGGATAGGTCTTCCTCAAAGTTACCTAGTGGGCCTGGTGGTCTGTACACTAGAAGAATAGTTATTGTACTATTATTAGAGATGGGTATTTTAACTGAGAGAAGTTCGCACAATGTAATTGCTGGTGGTGGGGTAAGTCTTACAGCTAGCTTCGTTTTGTTAATGATGGCCAGGCCACCTCCTCTGGAGTGAGGCCGATCAATTTAGGATTTTTTTTTTTATTTTTTTTTTTTTATTGATTTATAACAACCACCAAACAATACACACCAAACAAGCAGTACATATTCCAACAGTTTGATTATGCTTCATAATTTCTAGTCACTGCTTACCCCCGTCCCACCCCTTATACGAGTCTATTACTTTAAACATTCTATTTCCGCAACCTGTGGTGCAGTCTTCTCTTCTACCAGTTCAGCCGGTTCATCTATGGACCCAAACAGCTCAGCTATCAATAACTTCCAGACCACAAAGGACTCGGTCATTTCCTCTCCCCCTGTGCTACTCGCTTCTTACCATACCATGGTTTCCGCTTCCGCCCATTTTTGCAAGTCTCCACCACACCTCCACATTTGGCATGTGGCACGTCTTCCATCCCATGGCAATTCTTCTTTTGGCCAGCACATAAGCCAGGTCCCTCAATTTATCTACATGCTTGAGCTTCTGTGACCTTGGGAACCCCCCCCAACAAACAGGCCCATACTGTATCCACTATGATCTTTACCCCCTTATTTTCCAGTCTCCCTTTCACTCCCCTCCAGAAGCGTTCTATGACCGAGCATGACCAGAACATGTGCACCATGCCCGCGTTCTCCTAATCACATTTGGGACATGCTTGCCGTCCCGCATTTGCAAACCTCGCTATTCTCCAGGGCGTCATATGCTCTATGCGTTATGTACAGTTGAATCTGTTTCAGTCTCGCATTTCTAGACACTTTCTTGTGATATCCCTGCACCCGTTCCCACATCCCATCCTCCATCAGAGCTCCCACCTCAAGTTTCCCAATCTAGTCTCAACTGCGTGATCTCTTTCCCAACTTTAAACATCAGCATTTCATATAGTCTAGAGATCTCGTGGCCTCCCTCAGCAATGTCGTATATCATATCTATGGTAGTGTCTGCCTCATCTTCCAGCACAGTTTCCGGCCATGTCCTCTTAATCCTCCGTACCATTTTATGATATGTGATATACTGGCCCTCGTGCAACCCAACTTCTTCTCGCAGCTCCTCAAAAGTAATGCTAGAGCCCTCCCGCCAGATGTCACCCATTGTTGCCACCCCAACCGGTTCCCAGTGGTTCCTAAGCACCCTGCGGAGCTGCACATCTGTCCCCCTCAATGCAACCAATGGTATCTGCGGAGAGCATGGGGTTGGGTTCTCCATCAACTGGCATGCCCTGCGCCAAATCTTCCACCCTAGTAACATCTTAGGGCGCCCCTTCATTTCCGCCCTGAGTATCCACATCATCTCTTTCAAATAAAATGGTACACAATCGCGCTCAAATAACCGAAGTTCCGAGGTCTCCTCATCAGAGAGCCATTTGGCGACATACTGCAGCTGGCTTGCCACGTAATACACCTCATAGTTGGACAGTTTTATCCCTCCTTTGTCATGGAAGTTCTGTAGCTTCCATAACGCCACTTTATTTTGCGTGCCATGCCACAAGAAGTCCCTACACATGCTATTCAGTTTAGTGAAGAACTTCCTGGTTATCAGGAACGGTATGTTCCCAAAATGGTGTAAGAGCCTTGGCAGGACCACCATCTTTAGCATTGCTCCCCGCCCCATCATTGCTAAGGGTAGTTTTGCCCAAAATTGCATGCACTTCTCTATATTTTTAATAGCTACTTCTGTATTGCACTTATGCTCTTCATCCACGGTATGGTATATATTTATCCCCAAATAGCGGAATGTGCTAACCGCCCATGGTACTTGCAATACAGGTAACTGTTCCGGTGTGGTCCCTACGTACGCCCCTAATGGGAACATGCTGGACTTCTGGGGGTTCACTGCTATCCCACACACCACAGCGTATCTTTCCATCACTTCTAGAATATACTGGAGATTTTCTTCCAGGAATCGCAGGTACAGTAGCATGTCATCTGCGTATAGGGAAATCAGTTGCCGCTCCCCCTTCACCTCAATACCTATAGTGTCATATTGTTGCCTCAGGTATATTGCCAGGGGTTCCAGGGCCAGTATATAGACCATTGGAGACCACGGACATCCTTGTCTGGTACCTCTGCTGAGCTGCCACCTTCCCGATATCACAGGTCCTGTCTTCACTCTAGCCAGTGGTTCACTATATAATATATTCGCCCACCTTATGTATCCAGGCCCCAGTCCATAGCCCTCCAGGGCCGCGAGCAGCCATGGCCACTTAACTGAATCAAAGGCCTTAATTGCGTTCAAAGACACAATTGCCATTTCGTCCTCTGTCCCACTGCCGCACTCAATAATTCTTTGGAGTCGCCTATGGGTGTTGGTAATATTTCTATTTGGGGCGTAGCCTGTTTGATCCGGGTGTATTAATTTACCAATAACCCTCTACTGTCTATTTGCTAAGACAGCGGTCAATATCTTGCTGTCTTGATTCAGCATCAATAAGGGTCTATAGGAGCCACAGTTGTGCCCAGGTTTATTAGGTTTGGGGAGCGGTATTATGATAGCCTCTCTCAGCGACTCTGGCAAGCTTTCCGTCTCAAACGCTTCGTTTAACATCTCTAACAGTGGAGGGAGAACCTCTTCCATGTATGCCTTGTAAAACTCACTTGGGAGTCCGTCTGACCCCGGGTTTTTGCTAGTAGGCAATTGCCTCACCACCTCTCCTAACTCTTCTAAGGTAATCGGGGCATCTAGCTCCTCTCTCTCTTCCTCGCTTATCTTTGGCAATCCTATATCCGCCAGCATTTCTCCCATCACAGCACAACTATTCCCCCCATTGTCATATAATACCTTATAATAATCTGCAAACGCCTGGTTAACTCCTTCCTGGGTGTCTTCAACGCTACCGTCTTCTCTCTCTATGGTCCTTATAACTTTGGGGGTCTCCCTTTTATATAACCGCGCCAGAAGTCTCCCTGGTTTGTCACCTCCCGCATGCTGCCTCTATGTATTTTTTATAATTAAGGTTGCACAATCTGTCCCAATATTCTGCATATTTTTGCTGTAACATGAATATAATTTCGGGGTTTTCTGCTGCATCTTCTCCTCTCCTTAAAGCCTCTCCAAGTTCATCCTCCGCCTTCTGTAATTCAACCAAAATCCCACCCTGTAGCCCCTTAGATTTAGCAATAGCTACCCCCCTGTATTACAACTTTAAAGGCCTCCCATAGCGTTCCCGCCGGGTCCACACTCCCAGTGTTTATTTCAAAATAATTTACAATCTCCTCCCTTAAGCCCTCTCTAAAAAAGGGATCTCTCAACGCTTCCGCTCTTAGACGCCATGTCAGGAGCCTCGCTCTCGTGGGGGCGGGGGGGGCGGTACTGCCAATCAAGAATCGGGGGAGAGTGGTCCGAAAGGACCCTGGCTTTATACTCAATTCGTTTAATCTCTGCCACTATTTCAGGTAATGTGAAAACATAATCCAGCCTTGTGGATAATTGCTGTGGGGCAGAATAATGTGAATACTGCCTTTCCTGGGGGTGTCTCACTCTCCACAGGTCCTCCAAACCAAAATCGCTTAGTAATGACTGTAACGCTTTGGCTGCAGGGGCCGGTCTATCTATCTTCCCATCCGATCTGTCTACCCTCGGGTTCAATACACAGTTAAAGTCCCCTCCCCAGATCACCGCGCTTCCTACACATATGCTCAGATTAGTACACAATGTTCTAATGTACGCCGCTGTCTTCTGGTTTGGGGCGTACGTGTTGACTATGCTTATCTCCCTATTCTCCACCATTCCCCTCAGTATAACCATTCTCCCGTCCGCCTCAGCTATCACTTGCAGTCGCTGAAAAGGGACGTATGGTGCCACCCAGATAAGCACCCCCTCGCATAAGCAGAATACGCTGAGCCCACTAGCTCTCCCTTCCAATTCCCAGCGATCTTGTCCATTTTCTCCCGTGTAAGGTGGGTTTCCTGCAGCAATGCAATATCCATTTTTGTCGGCGCAGGTACAACATAACTTTATTCCGCTTTAAATAGCTGTTGAGTCCCCGTACGTTCCATGTAACTATTTTAAGATCACCCATGGCCTATGCAAGTTCCGTACCTCCTCCCACAGGTTCAGTCTGACTCTAAATTCCAATCCAGTCTGTATAGTCTCGTTTCCCTTTTTAAAACCAAAAAAACCCCCCAAGCTTCCTGTTTCCCTGCCCCCCACCCCCTCCACCCGCCTCCCATCCCTTTCCCAATATCTCTCCCCTCAACTGTTGCCCAGCTCCATCCCTGGATCTCAGGCTCTCCCGCATCTAGCTCTTTCCGGCTCTCGCCTGTACTCGAAGCTCCGCAGGACGAGGCCACCCTAATGGCTAACCTACTACTAATACAACTATAATTCGTTGGGTAGGGTGCTTTCGACCTGCCGCTCCTATTTTCACTTCAAATTAACTACGCATTGCTACCCACTTGCGTATATGCTCGCACTACTATATTCCAGTCCTTCAAGTTCGTTACAGTCCGCGGCATCCTATCAAAATATCAACCTCACTTAACCACACCCATTAATCTCAATCCTGATCCAGGCACCCCTAGGGTGCCCTTCCTACGTCTTAACAGTGTGTATACAACATCTCAGTCACTTATCGTGTTCTTCTTGGGCCTCCTCTGTCTCGTTCCCGGCATCCCTGCAGATCCAGCCATGTTGTTGCATCTTCCGGATTATCAAAAAAATACATTTTACTCTTGTGCACCACCTTTAATTTCGCGGGGTACAGAAGCATATACTTTATATCCCAGCCACGCGTAGCCTCCTTTTGACTGCCACATAGTTGTACCGTTGCCTCTGGACCAACATTGTGTAATCCGGATACGCTGTGAGGGTGCTTGAGGCCCTTTCAATTGTTCCACCTTTTCGGAAGTACTCCACTATCTTCTCGCGATCTTTATAATTCAGTATTTTGGCAATTATCGCTCGGGGAGGGGCCCCTGGTCGCGGTTTCCTCATGAGGGCTCTATGTGCACACTCCACTGCGAATCCCTGCGAGAGTTTTTCGGCCCCTATTCCTTGTAAGAGTAGGTTCTCGACGTAGTCTGTCGGGTCCCGTCCTTCCTCTCCCTCCGGCAAGCCCACCATGCGGATATTGTTCCTTCTCGCTCTCCCTTCCGCTTCCGCCGTCCGAGACTCCAGGTTGGCTACTTGTTAAGTACGTGGATCTCCTTTGCGTTGGTGGTGCTGGCGTCCGTGTTAGTTTTCACTGCACCTTCCAGGCTGCTCGTACGTTCTGCCAGTCCCCTGACATCTTGTCTCAGCAGGGCGACTTCTATGCCAACTGCATCTATTTTGGCCTCCAGGGAGGTGAGTAAGTCTGACATTGCTATCCCCCATGAGTCTTTCAGCTCCGTGATGGCTGCTAATATCTGATCATTTTCAGTCCCTGCGGTGCTCTCCGCCGCTGTTGTCGAGACTGTTGCGCTTTGGCAAAGTTATCCATTGTAGTTTGCTTATTCTTATTTTTGCTCACCACTCTTCGCATCGCCATCTTGAGGACTCCGTTGTGCACCCTAGGTTGCCGAAACTCAGGTGTGGCAGTCTTGCTTCTTCGTGTTGATTCTGCCCCGCTGTGCCTGCCCAACCGTGGGCAGTTACAAAGGAGCCTCTGCGTTAGCTTCTATGGTGGATTGGTTGTCCTTGTCTTTGATCACTTCTCTCGTCTTCTTATGCTCCAAGATGGGTGCCTCACGCCGCTCCGTCCGTGGCTCCACAATTATGTTGCTCTAGTCTGTCACGATGTCTGCGGGTTCCTACCAATTCTGGCTGTTATTGCACGGTGACCACTTGGTGCAATGTGCTCGAGTGGGTTATGTCCTCCTACGTTCCGGTTAGCTTATCCAACACCCAGCGCAGTTTCGCCCTTCGCGCTTTCCAGTCACAACTTTTGATACACAGCCCTTATGTATGGTGGGCTATCTGCTTCCCCCCGGCGCCTCGGGACTCCTTTAGCACGGAAGCCACGCAGTCGTGCCCCCCCCATGGAGCGGGAGTGCTTCCCCTTTTCCTTGCCTCCCACTCTTTCCTCCAGCAACACAGTGACACAGTCCATTTAAATTAGGCGCTCCATTGGGCTCCCCTCATGTTCACTAACTGCCCCAGTGAGCGTTCGGCCACCAGATCCCTGGTCCCCACTATGTTGGTGTCAGGGAGGAGATATCTCTTCCCTGTTATAAGCAGCACTAGCACTGCACCCCAGGTGTTTCCTCCTCCTGGCTGTCTGTCCTGAGGGGGTAGCTTCCCGCCAGCAACTTCGGTCTCACTTCACTTTTGGTCCTGACATTGCTGGTAGCTAGAGGCAGCTGGCCCCTGTACTTTGCCCTCCCAGATGCGGAAACTCCTGCCTTGCAATAGTGACGCTTCGTTAAGAACTGGCGCTGGTAGCCCTTCCCTCCGTGCAGAGGGGACAAAGGAATGTCCCCAGGGGAGCCGTGCAGCTCCTGTTCTCCAGCTATGCTCGCACACGCGGGTGTCCTTATATATTCTCGGGGCACTTATGTTGTGCACCCTGGACCTCCTCTCCCTTCGCCTGCATCGCTTAGCAGCTATACGCCGCCCGAGCCATCAGCTGCGCTTTCGTTTTCATTGTAGAGTGTCCGCGCATTTAATTAGTGCTCACGGGCTGCATGTAACCGCTCGCCCGGTGTTTACACGTTGTTGGAGGGAGAGATATCTTCAATGGTGGCAGGGCATCCATTCACACGCCCGTGCTTTATTATTAGAATAAATCGTCCATTTTCAGTATGCGCATTTTTCGGATCAGTATCGGATCATAGGAGCAGCTCTCAGCAGGCACGTCTTGCTACATGGCCAGTTAGCCACGCCCCCCCAACTCTTAGTATGTTGTAGTGGTCTGGTATGGCAATCATGAGTGCGGGACAGCAAGAAGATCTAAGTTGTCCATAGCAAGTATGTCAGCAATTTCCGTGTTGTGAGCTATGAGGGACCTTGCATTGATAAGGGCTCCTGATAAGGTAGGAGTTGTGATTGTGCCTTGGAGTCTAGGACTGGGGTGGTTTGGTCTCTTCTGTTTGTGGTGCGAGCCGATTTGTGATTTAGGACAATTTACAGCCGCTATGGCAAGAGGGTTAGGGTTAGTGGCAGTTGGAGTGGATGTAAGGCCTGATAGACTAGTTCGTTTTTTTTTTTTTGAGGTCGTAGAGTCGAGGCAACCTTGCTCTGAGTCGCGAGTTTCTCTCTTGCAGGTTGCAAGGTATAGAGTTGCTGAGGGCTATTATTATGGTGATGGTTAGGCTGGTTAAGGCTAGGGACCATATTGTGTATGAGGCAAGTCTTGGTAATGCGCATGTTGGGCGACAATAGCAGGGTGGCACCTAGATTTGACAATCTTTTTCAAGAGTAGAATGCATACGTGCTACAGCAGGGCACCTAGATTTGACAATCCTTTTCAGGACTAAAATGCATACGTGCTACAGCAAGGCACCTAGATTTGACAGTCCTATTAAGGACTAAAATGCATACATGCTACAGCAGGGCCTCTAGATTTGACAAATCTGTTTGTGAATAAAGCTGCAGTGTGCAAACAAGTAGGTGCAATTTCAACAGTAGGGGTTCACCAAAAATCAAACATCACAGTATGGGCTAAAAGTGCAATGTGCAAACAGGTCGTTGCAATTTCAGCAGTGGAGGTTCACCTAAATTCAATAGTCACAGTATAGGCTAAAGCTGCAGTGTGCAAAGAGGTAGGTGCAATTTCAACAGTGGGGGTTCACCTAAATTCAAAGTCATGGTATAGGCTAAGAATGCAATGTGCAGACAGGTAGGTGCAGTTTCAACAGTGGAGGTTCACTAACATTCAAAAGTCACAGTATGGGCTAATGGTGCAATGTGCAAGCAGGTAGATGCAATTTCAACTGTAGGGGTTCACCTAAATTCAAAAGTCACGGTATAGGCTAAGAATGCAATGTGCAGACAGGTAGGTGCAGTTTCAACAGTGGAGGTTCACCTAAATTCAGAAATCACAGTATAAACTAGGTGCAATACCTTGGGTCTCATATGCAGGCACCCAAATGTCATTTAGTGGAAAAAAGCAGGAAGCACTTCGTACAGGCTAGATGTGAAGTAAACACAATTCGATATGGGCGCAGGGCAGAGCTGATGTCAAAATACAATATGTTCACAGATCAATGTGGCGCATGACTGGCGCCAGTAATTAGCTAGTCAAAGATTTGAGATGGGAATGCTACAGCATGACACAAGGGTGTGAGTTAGATGCACAGTGGTAATCATTGTGGCATGGACACTGTGGGCGGAATGCAGAAAGTCACGAGATAACATGGCACAGGGGTGCGGGCCAGGAGAAATGAGGGTCCGGTTGGATGAGTAGGATCAAGAAATTCAGTATATTCTCAAGTCAACACGCTTCAAAGGCTGCAAGCAGTATTTAGAGAGGGCAGAATTCGAGCTGGGCATGTTTAAACATGTCAGTGCTGCAAACTAAATATGCACTAATAGCATATAATAGACGAAGATGACATTAGCGTCTGGACTGTAAACTAGTTTTACAGTGGTGATATTAGTGTAGCAAGGGGTCCGTGGTGAAAGGAGTATGAATTTACAGTATGGCAGTGTCTAAGGCAATGTAGTAACCAATGCCCAAGCAGGCTGGATATACGATACACGATACAGATATGCAATACAGTGTGGGCACAAGTGTGGCAGAGTCAGATCAGGAAGTTTGATGCCGTTACAAGTCGGGCACAGACAAGATACGAGGTAGAAATAGCAGAGCGTGGCACTGAGGAAGCAGGCTGGCTGCGTGGAAAGGCAAAACAAAGTGGTCTACAGCTGCCTGCAGGGATGTAGATAAGCATAATATATCGAGGGCTGCAGGTAAATGAGGCGAAATTGCACAGCAGTGTGGGCGCAGGTGCTGAGGCATGGAATCGTAGGGTTGTCAGAGTGGTCCTAAACGAACTGCAGCTGAAATATTTTAGTTAAGTGAATATTGGAATACAATGTGCACTTTAATATTAATTACAGGTTCCAATGAGCTTGGGGTGATGCAAGTGCTGTATTTAGAGTGATAGTTGATAGTTTGCTCTACTTTTCTTCAACTAAAAACCTTCACAAGGCTAAGCTCTACTAGAACAGCAATGTAACATGCGGAATATGGGTAACTTCAAGCAGGAAGCCCTGCTCGTTTTAACAGTAGGACTGAAAGAAATGTGTAAGATCAGGAATCTCCCTGTTTAAGGAAAGAAAAAATAATTGATTACAAGGTTAGATCACCAATTGTTGGATAGTTGACCTGTAAATCATACTAATCCAGAAAATGGGGAAATTGATAATGAGGATAATAATTCAGAGTCTACTCTAGTGTCTTGGAAGGGGGAGAGGAGTCCCAGGATAGGAGCCCATGTTTGCCTCGGAAGGCCCTTTTGCCTCTACCTATATCCATTGGGACCCCACAACGGTCCAGAATGTCTCTTGAGAAAAGGAGACTTGAATTGGAATTTAAAAGGTTGTAAGCTCAAGCTGAAGCCAAACATCAGAACATCAAACTCATGGATTTGGAAATGCAACATGCTCTTGAAATGAAGAAATTGTCTCTTGAAATTGTTTCCCTCCCAGACTCCTGTAGGTCTTCCAGTCCCAAGAGGCCTCGCCTACCCAAAGAAGCATTGAGTATGTATGATGTGAAACTTGATATTTTGGATTGTTTGGGTGTTTTTTAATACAATCCTGGGATTCAGGGTCTCACAGGCAATCAGTTGATTCCTTGGCTTTTGTCTAGGCTCCCCCAGGTTGCATCTGATGCTGTAATGGAGGTGGGGGAAGTTGAAAGATTGGAGTATGAGAATGTGAAGCTGGCTTTGATAGCCAGATTTGGGAAAACTCCTCAGTACCTTAAGAGGTTTAGGACCCTCAAAGACTGATGGTACCCCTTGGGCGACCTGGGTGTGAGAATGTTTGAAATAACTTGGATGGATGGGTTAAGGGTTACAGAGTAACCACCTTTAAAGGAATGAGAGTCTATTTTTGATGCCTGCTCTCCTGAGCTGAGACAGCACTTTGCTGATTCAAGAGATGATCCCAAGTGGTTAGCAAAGGCTGTTGACTTGTGGGTTGCCAACAGGGCCACTCACAAGGATTCTGGGCCCACTCACAAAAAGGATGAGGGGAAGCGGCACAAGAAAGATGAGGAGAATTCTAAATCCAACGACCCAAAAGAGGGCCACAAACGTAAGTAGAGTAAGCCATTTGGGAAACCAGGTCAGTCTAGTGAAACCTCTGGTGCTAAACCAGAGGGAGGTCAGCAGAAGCCCCCATTCCAGAAAACATTTGGTAAATGTTATGCTTGTGGGTCAACTGACCATGTGAAAGGGGATCCCAGATGCAAGTGATGGATCAAAAGACCGGAATTAAGGCATCCAATCATATACTAATGACACGCCAGTCACAAGGATCCAAAGTCTAATATATTTATTCAATATTAGCATTTGATCAAATGGATCACAGCGCCCCACAATGTGAGGAGAGAGAGAGAGCGAGCACAAGTATAACAGGCACATATAAAGCAAACTTCACAGCGTTAGAAGGCATTGCCCGGCCCTCTTTGTCCAGACATCAGGCTAGGATTCAAGGGGTTACTGCGTTATTCATTATACCAAAACATTCTACACTCTTGCTGCCAGTGCCAAGACAATTTACTATCTGAGACCCGGGTACATCTGGATGGAGGAAAACATATGATGATCCCTATAATGAGGTGGCATTCCTTGTCTTGCCATCCAATGTTATCTCTCTGTGCTAAGGTCAGACTGTTCTCAATCAGATATGAATAACCACTCCTGCAGGGGAGCACATACAGCCATGTATAATTCTTTGTAGTTTACCTGCTACAATGGCCTAACTAGATAGAACGGCACCTGGGTTTGCAGATTATTCATGCTTATGTATAGCTTCAAGGTTCTCTCACTATAAGACAAAACAAATCCTGTGGCAGCCTGGCATTCCTAACTATGTAAGCAACTCAAGGTTCAAGCAGCGGTCGGTTACTGTGCTCAAGCTGAAAATCAGATATATATGCATGCAATGAGCAGACCAAAACCTCAAAATGGCCTCCTTACACAAAATGGGTTCTCAAGCAATGATTTTCAGGTTCACATGTTGCAACATTGTTTCATGATGCGAAAAGTGATACGAGTGGCTTAGGCCAACATATAATCAGACGGCATAGTTGCATTTATATTTCTACAAAGCCTCCTAGGCCAAGAGAATCACCCAAAAACTGCATCTTCCTCAGACCAAGTGTCTGAGTTGTCGTCATCAGAACAAACTGTAATATTTTCATCAAAAATGTCAATGGACATGAATTCTTTAATCGTGGCATTGTTGGTAATTTGGGACAGTTCGGGTTTCAGCTTGATCTTTGTGACAGCCTGCGCACAGCTACCCCCTATCATGGTGCAAATGGCGGGTAGACACTGCGCGCAGCAGCAACAGAATAGTACGATACTCAGTATTATGGCCAAAAATGAAAATATCTTCCAACCCCAGGATCTTAGCATGTCCCAGAACCAGTCACCTATGTTCCAATCACCACTGGGGACATGAATGTCTGTACTTAGTAGATGCAACCTTTTTATTGCTTTAAATATTGTGGGGGAGGAGTTGGGTATGAAACCACAGCACTTGCACCCCATTAATTTGCATACACCACTAGGCTCGGCCAGGATGATGTCGAGCACCATCCTATTTCGAAGGGCCACCAGCCTGATTGCCTTTTGCTCTAATGTCATATTATACATTATGTCTGTTTCATTGATCGTCTTCTCTAGGACTCTGGACAATCTCCTAATGTTTTACGAGTTGATTACCTGTCCCCAGAAGGGTACAAAAGATTTTGCCACATCCGGAGAAATTTCACAGGCTGTATCACCATCTGTCTTCCGCCTTGGGCGTGCTTTGGAAATTTCAGAAGTAGTTGCAAGATATACTCCTGCAAGAGTATCCCCAAGTAGCAGGTAACCCCCCCCAATTCCTGGGTAACCATGGGTATGCCTCATCCCCGCATACGAAATAAATGGGATCCCCTATGTACAATGGTCTGTCTTCATGCCCTAAAACAGAAGTATTTGCGCACCAATCAAAGTTGCCCATTTGGCGAGTGCCATTTTTTCGCATACAAAACGGAACAGAGTGTGGGTTATGGTTTATTGTGTAGGAGGGTGGTATGGCATCCCTGTTGCCCACGGGAGCCATCTTGAAAGTGGTGATAGATTTATAGGGTCTGGAAAGCCTATCGACAGGTCTGGTGGATGCAATGTTTGGTTTGATTTTGTCTGAAAATATCGAACAACCCAATGGTGTCAATACAAGTCTCTCAAAATCATGAATGTCAGTACCATCAAAGTTCCCTGTAGCACTATCATTCCATCTTCCCAAAAATAGCGCCGTAAGAGAGGCATAACAGGCAGTAGTCAGTGGGAGAGGATGTATATACCAACCCAGCCCTCTTTCCCCATGCTGTGGTAGATGTGAGCAAACCCAGCAGTTTGTTTTGTTCAGGATGGCATGTGTGGCGTTAATTATCAGCAAGAGGGTGGTGTTGTCATAACCCCCTCTGTTTAACGTCCCGAGGACGGGGAGTACGAGAGAGGACGTGGGGGTAACCATTGTGGTCGTGCTCATAGTTGGTAACATAGTATCAAGCGGATGTAAGTGCTCCAAATAACATGACAGGATTATCAGAGCTATTGCAACACATGCAAATACCGTGATCAATATACATTTGGCCTTCAGGGACCATCGTTTCATTTGCATATGTCTAAAACATCAAACTGGTCATCGGCATTGTCTGTACGGGCGGCCCCAAACAGGCATAGTTCTCTAAAAGTTGCTCAGCGTCCGTTTTAAAGCTTCGCTGTCAAACTCTTAGTTTCTTCATAGGCAGCACCTGATCGCACTGTTAGTCCTGTTTGTAGGGAGCTTGTCTGTCCTTGCCAACCCCTTGCCCTCTTTTGAACTTCCAGCAGAGGGTTGATGAGGTGGCTGGCATGATTCAGGTATCCTTCAATTCGTTGGTTCAAACAGAACGCAAGTAAATCATAGAGGTGTCGGAACAACGACCTTGCTTGTCCCCACAAGGACCAAAGACCGTACACCTTCAAAAAGCACTGGAAAGCGCATGTCAGTGCCTCCTTCTGGCTCATACGCTCCCTTTTCCTAGCCCCTCTCCCCGGCCCTTCAAGTGGCATGGCCAAAGATAAAGGCTACTACACAGTTGTAGAGTTCTTCTTGTCACATGGTCGCAGATTGTACCTGGTTGCACCAGGCAGGGAGTGATCAGAAAACAAAACGCTGTTGTCGCCAGGAACATGTGCAGATGCAGCGACATTGTTGGTGGAGGATGATGCAGACAATAAGGAGGCGGCAAAGATGGTGCTGCAAGCTCCCCAGGCCCTTCAGGCTCAGGAAGTAGATTCAACTCAGGCTTGACATTCTGTGCTGATGCATTCTGGGAGATGAAGTCATCAATGTCTTTGTCGTCCCACTTTTCGTAGGGCAGAGGAAGCGGGATCCATTTAACATGTGTGGCATGGATCCAGTACTTTCGTCCTTCGACACATACTGCAGTCTACATGACCAGGAGGACCTTGAAGGGGCCCTGCCACCGAGGTTCAAGGCAGTTTTTCGTTGGGACCCAGTCTCCTGGCCGCAGACTATGACCTGGCCCTTCGTATTTAGCAGGAAGAGCCTCTCGCACCTGCAAGTTTTGAGTCAACTGATAACAGTAATCGTCCAACAAAGGGTATTCTATGTCGCTCAGCTTCTTGGGCCTAGGTACATCCCATACGTTCGCTGGCCTCCCCATGATGATTTCATAGGGGGAGAGATCTGTTCTTGATTGAGCGGTTGTCCGCATTGAGAGTAAGGCAAAGGCATCTGGCCATTTCAATTTGCTTTCGGCGCATATTTTTTGCACGTTTTTCTTCAGAATACCGTTGTGATGTTCCACATGTCCGGCACTCTGAGCATGCCTCGCTGAGTGAAAACATTTGTCCATTTGCAGGCCTGCGCATATTTGCAGTATTACTGCTGCAACAAAATGCGTGCCATTGTTAGACCAAATTACTCTTGGAAACCCAAACCTGAGGAAGTACTCCTTTAGCATGGATTTGGCTGTAGACATAGCTGTACAATCTTTCAGTGGGTAGGCCTCAACCCATTTACTAAAAGCACAAATTACCACCAGGACCTATTTGTAGTTCTGGCAATTGTCCATCTCAATGAAGTCAGTGTATCACTTCAAATGGCATGGAGGGAGGACCAAAACTGCCTTTTGGTGTCGGTGTTCCCTTTCCAGTTTTATGTTTCAGACGGACCATACAGTTCTGGACAAGTTGTGCAGCAACCTTTGGGATGTTCTCATTATACCAGACAGGGTCTAAAAGCTGACAGATCTTTTTTGCACATGTGTCGGACCATGTGCCATGGGGGGGGGACTATGGCTTTAACATATGCGTTGGGTAAAATCCATCTTTGTTTGGTATGCTCAACCCAACAACCCTCATTGTCTAGTCCCGCGGGACCCTCTGACCATTGTTTGATTTCTTCGGGAGTAGCTTCTGTCTGAATTTCCTTTACGCTACCAATTCCTTCCTCCATTACGAAAGTCAGTGACCCATTTTGCTGAATCTAGAATGTACATTTTGGAGTGCACGTCATTTGCTTGGCAATTCTGTCGGCAAAAGCATTTCCTTTTCCCACGTCATCCATCACTTTTTGATGTGCAGCGCATTTCATTATTGCTAGTTTGGTTGGGGGTGCGAGTGCCGACAATAACTGCACTATCAAAGTGCCTGGTTCTTCGTGCCATGCAATGTTAAGAAACCCCTCTCAGTCCACAGAAGTCCAAAGTTATGAACTACCCCAAATGCATATTGGCTATCAGTAAATATGTTTACACTAAGACCTTTAGATATTTCACAGGCTCTAGTCAAGGCGATTATTTCTGGGGCTTGGACCGAATTATGTGGGATTCATTTACTTTCTACAACAGTAGTCAAAGTGGTGATAGCATAGGCAGCAGTGCATGTGCCGTCTGGTAATTTTAAACATGAGCCATCACAAAATAGCTCTCCATTTGGATCCCTCAAGGGTGTGTCAGTGAGGCCAACTCTTCCCTTAGTATCTTGTCAGTTACAAAAAGGCAATCATGTGATACAATGTCAGTTTTCTGTCTCCTGTGGAGAAGGTAGCAATTCAGCCGGATTCAAAGCACAACATCTCTTAATTTCGATATGGGGTGCAGAGAATCAGCTCGTCCCTTGTTAGCCGAGCCAACCTGAGAGGTTGTGTCTGCGTTCTATTCAGCACAACTTCTACTGAGTGAGGTACCATGATGGTTAAAGAGTGAACCAGAACCATCCCCTCACTTTGCCTTACTGACGCAGCAGCAGCTCTCAGACAACGCAGCAAAGGGCATGCAACAGGATCCAGTGTGGAGGATAAATAACCGCATGGTCCATTCTTCCCCCCATGGTCCTGTGTCAATACAGCCAAAGCGCATCCATCTTTCATGCACATACAGGACAAAACATTTTTCCTTATTTCGGTGTGCCCAAAACTGGAGCTGAACACGATGCAGCTTTGAGCGAATCGAATGCTGTCTGACAGTCCATGTTCCATGGCAAGGCAGTAGGAATATCCTTCTTCGTCAATGCCAACATAGGCTTAATCGTCAAACTAAAGTTCGGGATCCACTGTCTACAATATGAGGCCATGCCAATTAAAGCTCTGACCTCTTTCTGCGTATTTGGGACAGACATATATAATATGATCCGAATTCGTTCTGGCATCAAGCGTCTGCCCTCTTTCGACAGGAGGTATCCTAAATAGGCCACCTCCTGGCAACAATATTGGAATTTCTTAAGTGATGCTTTATGGCTGTGTTCTGCTAAGTGTCCATAACAATACAGTGCCCTCCTTGCAAGCGTCCTCCGAATCTGCAGCGATCAGCAAGTCATCAATGTACAGTAATAAAGTGCATGTGGGGGGTAATTCTAATGTGTCCAACTGCTCTTTCAGGGCCCTGCTGTAGATACTCAGACTTTCTGTATAGCCTTGTGGTACTTGTGTAAAGGTGAAGGAGCGTCCACCTAATGTGAAAGCGAACAAATCTATCAGCATGCACTGGAATGCTAAAGAAAGCATTCTTCAAATCAATCACGCTAAAATGAGTGGTGGTAGCCGGGATCATAGTTAGAATTGTAGTAACATCTGGGACAATCGGAAACTGTGGAGCAATAATCTTGTTAATGGCACGCAAATAAATAATAAAACTGAACACGATCGCATTATCCCCTTTCTTGTACACAGGAATAATCGGACTATTACACACACTCCCTGCAATTTCTTTAATAACTCCTCTATGCACCAAAACAGAGACAATCCTTTTCAAGGCCTGCTCACCTTCAACCGAGATGTTATACTGCGGGATACATGGCAAGGAAACACCTGGTTTCAAGGTAATGTGTACTGGCTCTACTTGTAAGACACCAACGACCTTGTCATTCACGGCCCATAGACATACTGGGACTGTACTTAATTCAGTTGGCAAGGTCATGGATACAATCTGCGAAACAGGATTTTGTTGCAGTGAGATCGTCAAATACACTCCACCCGGAGAACAGTAAATCACAGCATTCAATTTCTTCAACAAATTTAACCCCAACAAATTCTCGCCACAATTCTTGGTCAATAGGAATGGACACTACTCGGTTAAAGGACCCAGTGTAATGGGCACCGAGTTTGAAACCAGGCAGATTACTGGTGTACTTGAGAACCCTACAGAAACATTGCTTTGCCCTGACAGTGGTATATCTGCTGATGGTCAATTGAGCATTTCTGCACGCCTGTGTCTACTAGGCATACATGCTCCCTATTTCCAATTCTCATCTATACGTAGGGCCCTTTTTGATCAATGGGAATAGGTACTGGTTCCAGACCCTGTTTTGGGCTGTCCTGTGGGAAAAGTAATTAATCAGATGTAAAGTCTTCAGTGTAATATGCATTGGAGGGATTATCAAATATGTTCCTGCCACCTGTATTCTGTTGTTGGTTCCCTTGGCCTTCTTGGGGTTGCGTCTGTGGCTGTGAATTATCTGCATAATTATTCCTTCAAGGGCCCCCTAGGCCTGGTCGTCCCTTCGATCGCCTTGATAGGGTATCATTCGCTCTCTGCTGGAGAATTGGGCATGGTGCGCGCCAATGGCCTTCTTGTCTACAGTAGGCACATTGATTAATGGATGGGGGACCTAATTGGGCCTGGCCCTCTGGTGCGTACTGTCCTCTAAACTGTGTGCCACCACCTCTATCTCCACTTGCTGAAGCAAAACCCTTCTTTTCAATTCACCTTTCTTTTTCTACATATTATCCTTTTCTGCATTCACTCAATTTACATAATACTGAGCCATGTGTAGAACCTCAGATTGCGACTTTGCTTGCCATGCACTTTCAGATGTCATTATCAATGTTTCTATTTCGGGCAACAAACCTCGCACAAATTTGTCGACAAACAATCTTTTACCTGGTTCCGTACTCAGATCTTGTACACTAAAATCCGAAAACACTTCCTCAAACCTATTAAAATATTCTGTAGCACCTTCCGACTTGTTTTGCATGCACGCAGCGAGTTTGTCCCAAACAATCCTTTTCTCTGGGACAATCGTTTTCAATTTAGTCAATGTTCATAGGCAAGGCTCAGATAATCTGCGGCGGTCGCTCACCAACCTTCCTATCTCTGTCTGCTTGTGTCATGTTAACCCATGTGAGACCTAATCCTGGCGCGTCATCCACAGATCTGATCTGTTTCCATATGTCAGCAGGCAAAATCACAGCAAATAACAAATCAATATTGGCCAATGTAAACCTAGATGAATCCAAAACAGATTCAATTTCCTTATAGAATCCAGAGGGATGCTTTCCAATATCTGGAATCGATTGCTTAAGCGTATTTTCTTCTTGCCGGGAAAATGGGACATGGACAAAATGGGAAATGTACTTTGCTTCAATCATACGAGCGTCGCCTCCATCTACGGCTGGAATTTCTATTTTAGGAACAAATGTTGGCGGAACCTCTCTCATAGGTAACTGCATAGTAGGCGGGTCAATCGTGGAACGGTCTAACCGTCTATTCAACAACAGGGCCATATCAAGGGACAGTGCAGTCAATGGGGTTTCTGGTGAAAAAGCTTTTATAAATCAGCATTAAATCAGCCAGACAACATGCATTACGCTTCATGCAATCGTCCTGCAAATACTCTACCATCACCTGCAACACTTTCCTTTCCATTGCAGCTGTGTATTGACAATGTATCATGAATTTCAATCGAGGGAATAGTGGCATGTGAAATCCACCTAAGGGCATCTCCCAGACAAATATGCATCTCTTTGCTAACTGGTTTTGAAAGAGGGAAATATTGCTTCTGAACATATGATGTCTGCGTCTTATGCTTGTCTACAAGTGATTTGTGTAAACGATCAATTTCTCTTTTGAACACAAATATTCTACTCAAATAATTTTTCATCTTCGCGCTGTTACTACAAGTCTGGGCAAACACCACCTGGTAACGCAAGTCTTGCGGCGCAACTTCATCCGTTAAATCACCCCATATCTCAACCAAATATGAAGCCATTCTTTCAAGCAGTGCCTTTTGGTCAGTGAAATCCCCATGATCGGATAAAGAGACCAAAGTGGCACATTCATCGCCCCCTTCAACATACGTCTCAGCCCACTGGTGCAATTCCCTTCTCCTTGCTTTGCTAACTGTACTTCGGGTCTCTCTGTAATTATCATAGGCTTCTGACAGTGGAGCAGGAACAGTCAGGTGAAAGTCAACATGCAAATCTGCCTCGCTAGGTGGCGGAGGAAATGACGCCGGCGGCGCAGATGGGAGAGAGGGAGTAGCGACCACAATAACTTGCACAGGTGCACACACGAGAAGGGACAAGCAGAGGAGCTGCCAGAGGCGGTACATAGGGAGGTGGTGCAGTGGAATCAATTGGGTCAGACCTTCGCTCAGTCAATATCTTGTTTATCAATTCGTCTGATGCATGCATATCCTGAGAAGGTTATATCTTCTGTATCTCTAACTGGAATGCCTGTCTAAACCCCTGATTTTATCTTCTTGTCTCTGTTGGTCATGCTCTAATGCTTTCTTAGCATTAGTCGTATGTTTGCATGCATGTTTTTCATAATTCGACCATTGATGTTCTGGTTCATGCCTAGTGTCTTTGCCAAATCGTATTAAAAACTATTGCTCCTAATCCATATTTTACATACATTTCATATGCCGGCGATCCTTCGAGTGGCGCCGGTTGGCCATATTCCAAAGATCAACTTCCGTAATGCAAAAATCTAGCAAAGCAGGGTGCCAATTTCCCAGGCATAGTAACAACCCGTACTCTCTTAACCTGGGAGTTTGCTTCTTGCAAGGCAACTCTCAAAAAATATCAGGGATATCGGGTATCTGGGCACGACTCACCTGATTTCAACAATCTTCTTGAAAGATGCAGACGTCGTGTCTCGCGTGTCCTGGCACAAACAGCCTTGATTCCGGGACCCTCACTGTTATGTTCGCAAGACGCGGTCTGCCGGCCAGAGAAGGGCTGTGAGCAGATCTGCGGAGGAATCACTTCTCACTTTGCATAGGGGCGTCCCTAAGGCACACGCCGATCTCGGTCCGGTCTCCTCGTCCTCGCTCGTCTCCGCGATGGGGCATCAGTGGGAGGGTCCCTATTCGGGCACCATCTTGACTGATCAAAAGACCGGATTCAAGGCATCCAACCATATACTAATGATGCGCTAATCACGAGGATCCGAAGTCAAATATATTTATTCAATATTGGCATTTGATCAAATGGATCTCAGCGCCCCACAATGTGTAAAGGACACCGTGAGGAGAGGGAGAGCGAGCACAAGTATAACAGGCACGTATATAGCAAACTTCACAGCATTAGAAGGCATTGCCCGGCCCCCTTTGTCCAGACATCAGGCTAGGATTCAAGGGGTTACTGCGTAATTCATTATACCAAAACATTGTACACTCTTGCTGCCAGTGCCAAGACAATTTACTATCTGAGAACTGGGTGCATCTGGATGGAGGAAAACCTATCATGTTCCCTATAATGAGGTGGCATTCCTTGTCTTGCCATCCAATGTTATCTCACTGTGCTAAGGTCAGACAGTTCTCAAGCAGAAATGAATAACCACCCCCGCGGGTGAGCACATACAGCCATGTATAATTCTTTCTAGTTGCCTGCTACAATGGCCTAACTAGATAGAACGGCACCTGGGTTTGCAGATTATTCATGCTTGTGAATAGCTTCAAGGTTCTCTCATTATAAAACCAAACAAATCCTGTGGCAGCCTGGCATTCCTAACTATGTAAGCAACTCAAGGTTCAAGCAGCAGTCGGTTAATGTGCTAAATCTGAAAACCAGAATATATAAATATGCAATCACCAGAGCGAAGAACAAAAACTCAAAACGGCCTCCTTACACAAAATGGCTTCTCAAGCAATGATTTTCAGGTTCACTTGTTGCTACATTGTTTCATGATGCGAAAAGTGGTTTGAGTAGCTTAGGCCAACATATAATCAGACGGCATAGTTGCATATATATTTCTACACCAGGGTAAACTTTCTGCGATCCATACTGCCTCCTTAGCCTTCATTCCTGAGGGAGACGTTCATATAGCAAGTGGTAAAGCATCTTTTGCCTGAAGACGCCATTGGAGTCTCAGCCATTGTTTCTTTAGTGTCCCTCTGTCTGTGGGAACAGCAGAATGTAGATGTGTAACTCTATTCCAGATAACACAAAAGAATATTACAAGCACCGTGTACTTGTGAATGGTGTGGAAACCCCTGCCATTAGAGACACTGGGACCAGCATTGCAGTGGTGGATGAAACCTTTTTTCATGCCAGAGGATGTTGCTAAGGTACTACCAGCTCTCATCCAGTGCAACAATAGGACTGTAAGAATACCTGTCAATGTACAAAATGAGGTGCTTGGGAGAGTCCTGTTGGAGTAATGACTTAAAATCTCGGAGTTGTATCAAGCACCCCCACGCCTTCCAGTAAAAGGAAGCCGGAGCAGACGACACTGGTCAGAGAGGCAACTTTGGATGACTCTCAGTGGGTAGTTACAGAAGTACCTATAACTCCCAGTCCACAGGAAGGGCACCCTTCTAATTCCAGGACAAAGGCAGAGACCAAGGGGAAACCCCATTTCTCAGGAAAGAAGAAAGGGATCGTACATGTGCATAAGACAAGGACATCCCTGAGAGGACAGTCCAAGGCACACCTGTGACCCCTCCACCAGCTGAGGCTGAGTGGGAGGACCAAGCACAGGATGGTGAACCAGCTACTGGTGAAACAGAGCTGGAAGAAGCCCTTCCTTGTTGGAGATCTGGATCCTAAAGACCATCCTGAGCTGCAGACTTTGCTTGCAGAAGGTGGTCCCTGTAGGGCAGACTTCAGCAGAGGTCAGAGTGTCCTACTCTTGAAGGACTTCACCAAAGGGCAGCTTCCCAGCTTGACTGGCAAGAGCTAGGGAAGCACAGGCTGTATGGGCGGGGGGGGGGGTTGCCTCCTTTACAGTGAGCCAATAGTCTACCCCAGGGGACTACAGAAGACTTGCAGTGCCTCAGGAGGTGAGACCCCAGTTTCTACAGTTAGCCCGTGAGATTCCTTTAGCAAGTCACTTAAGTTTGAAGAAGACCAAGGAAAGGGTTTCCCTATATTTCTACTGGCCTAAGCTTGGCTCTGATGTAGATAAATTCTGTAGAAGCTGTCACACTTGTCAGACTTCTGGCAAGAGTGGACCCAAGAATGTGGCATCTTTAATGCCTCTCCCAGTGGTGGAAGTTCCTTTTGAGAGGGTAGGGATTGACATTGTTGGTCCCCTAGACCCTCTCATATCTTCAGGAGACTGATTTTATATTGGTTGTGGTAGACCATGCTACCAGCTATACTAATAATAATAATAATAATAATAATAATTTGACATTTATATAGCGCTACGAACCCTCCGGTATCTGAGCGGTGTGTGGTGCTCATTTATCGACCTCGGAAGGATGAAAGGCTGAGTTTGTCCCCGCCGGGTTTCGAACCTGCGTTCGCAGGCTCTGCACGGATGTCAAAGCGAGCGCTCTACTCACTGTCCCACTTGAACTATGAACTGTTACTGCTCAGGCAGTGGCTAAGGCCCTCCTTGGTATTTCTTTACCAGGGTTAGTTTTCCTAAGGAGGTTATCTCGGACAGGGGGACCATTTGTATGTCCCACTAAATACAAGCCATGTGGAAAAACTGTGCAGTGACCTACAAGTTCTCAACAGCCTACCATCCCCAAACCAATGGGTTGGTGAGATGTGTAATAGAACTATGAAGAGCATGATGGGTGCTTTAGAAGTACTTAGATGATGGGTGCTTAGACGAAAGTTGGATCTTCGACTGCCATGCCTTCTCTTTTCTTATAGAGAAGTCCCTCAAGAAGGGGTTGGCTTCAGCCCCTTGCCTATAGAGCAGTCCCTTAAGAAGGGGTTGGCTTCAGTCCCTTTGAGCTCCTCCTATGGTCTTCTGGTTAGAGGTCCATTGGCCCTAATCAAGGAAGGGTTGGAAAGTGTTCCTTCCCACTAGCCAGTGAGTCACTGACTGTGTTAGGTCTCCGAAGGAGACACATGACAGAAGCTGCTGATAACTTGAAAGCAGGTCAGGCTCTGGTTAAACATTGGCATGACCAGAAGGCCAACATGGTTGAGTTTCTCAACAGCAGCTGGTTCTAGTTATGGTACCTACAAGGCAGAGGGCCTTACAGGACAAATGGATTGGACCCTCCAAGGTTTTGGGCAAACTTGGAGAGGTCAATTATTTGGTGGACTTGGGCAGTCCCAAGGAGGCCTCAGTGTCTTTCACCCTAACTGCCTAAAGGCATATGTATCAAGACCAGAGCTGGGAGGTTTGCTCTTAGCATCTGATCAAGAGGAGGAGTGGGGGGGGGAGAGTGAACCTCTTCCTGACCTTCTCTGGGGACAGCCTTTAGATGGAAAAAAGGAATACATCTCTCTACTGATATGACTCTGAAACAGGAGTGCAAAGTTCTGTTAAATCAGTTTGCCTCCATGTTTTCACTGACACCAGGCTTGATCCCTTGGGGACAGCATGAAATTCTCACTGGTTACTGTCTACCTGTGAATAGCAGGGGCTACAGGATGTCAGACAGGCAAGAACCTACATAAAGGAAGACATCAAGATGCTTTATCTCTGAGCAATAGAGCTATCTACAAGTCCACGGGCTAGTCCAGTTGTACTAGTACCAAAGGCAGGATCCAAGGAGTTGAGATTCTGTGTGGACTATAGAGCTCTTAATGCAGTCACCATGACTGATCCTTTACCTAGGACAGATAAACTGGTGGATAAACTTGGTTCAGACAAGTACCTCAGTTAATTTGACCTGACCTCAGGCTATTGGCAAGTAGCTCTGACTGACCATGCCAAGGAGAAAACTGCATTCTCCAGCATGGGGTCTGGTATGGGTTTACATGCCACTGTTGTCAGGCTGCGAATCCTTGGTAAAAGAAAAAAAAAATCATTTCTGCACTTTCGCCTAACAACCAATCACTGAGCTCTAAGTCATACTTCCCCCCCCCCCAGCCAATGACTGCCCTCTACCTAAGCCCCTCCTTCAGTTTTTTGCTTTTTTGAGAGTTAAACTCACATTTTTCAGTCAATCGAGCCCATGTGCTGTCGATCATCCTTCCGACCCTCAAGGGCTATTTTCTGTCGAGTTCTACTTGGAGGATTCCAGAAGATTCTTCAGGCCTACACCGCATGGATCGTGTCAGACGAAAAGGACAGCCCTTCCCTCTTCAAGCTGGACTCCGACTGCGGTTTGCAGAATGTATTCATGGACGACAAACATTCCCAGTGCCTGTACTGCCTGAACCAGACGCACAAGGAGGAAGATTGTGCGTTTTGCCGTGGCTTCTCGAAGCGCACGTTGAGGGACTGACCTCAACAGTTGCAAACGTGGCTGCAGGCCAAGGCCTCGGCACCGGGTGGTACCCAAGGGCATTCCTCTCCCGGATCCGGGAAAGCCGAGCGGGCTTTTAAGTCCTTTGCGTGCTCCCCACCACAGTCGGGGCGCGCCGATCATCTCCATCTCTGTCAATCTCCAGTGAACGCTCTGGTTCCTCATCCAAGAGAAAGTCGGATAACCCGGGTAAGCTATGGGAAAACCCGGAGAAGGTATGGTGTCCGGCCTTCCCGTAACTGAGAAGGCCAAACGGGCCGATCCGGCCGTGAAGGCCAAGCAAAACAAGGGGCCCGGCCTTGCGGTGAAGGCCCAGGTGCACCAAGCTAAATCTTCACCCTCCCTTGAGGTGGTGGTGGCGTTGCTTGCAAACGGGCGGACCCGCAGGGTGCAACGGCAAGGGGGGTGACCCTTCCTCCCAGGAGGGAGGCTTCGAAGATGCCCGCTCGGAGAAGAGGATGCCGGACCTCAGCCCTTGAAAGACCCCCCACCCCTCCCAACCCCTCTGGCCACGACCGGGAGCTATGGTTTAAGCTACATCCCCTCCCCGATGACCAGCAGGTTGAGGCTTTGGAAAGAAGTCAAGGTGGCATTGGATCATGCCATCACGGTGGCCATGGACATTGCGGAAATGGGATTCTGCCAGATGGGGAAACTGCGTTTGTCTTTGCCGTCGTGACTGGCTCAAGGCCACCAAATTTAGGCAGGAGGTCCAGACATGGGTTTTGGACATGCCCTTTAACGAGGACAACCTGTTCGGAAAAGCTGTGGATAAATCCCTGCAAGCGATCAAGGCGGCCACGAAGAGCGCACGTACCCTAGGCATGCTACGATGGCTGTCCTTTCGTTGCTCAGGAGGGAAGTCTAGCCAGTCTTGGAGGGGTTTCGGCAGGGGCTCCACCTCTTACCACCAGCCCTCCCGCTCCTCCACTCAGGAAGCCAACAGGGGCCCCTCCAAGGCCTTAGTCAGCGTGTGGAAGACCATCTCCACTGACTGTTGGGTGCTGGACGCTCCCGCCCACGGTCCCACACTACAGTTCCAACAAGTGTCCCAGAATACCACTGGTGGCCCGGCAGGAAACCCACCTCTTATCTGCTGCTGGAGATGCGGGCCATGTTAAAGAAAGGGGCGATAGAGCTAGTTCCACAGTGACTCTGGGGCTCCGGAGTTTATCCAAGGTACTTCCTCGTACGAAAGACCGGGGGCTGGAGGCCCATGTTCGACCCACGACAAATAAACAAATACATAAAGTCCCTACATAAAGTCCCAGACGTTCAGAATGGTCACTCTTCAACACGTGCTCGGACAACTGAAAGAGGGCGGACTTTCTGTCGTCGGACCTGGAGGATGCGTACTTCCCCATCCTCAAAGGACACCGCAGTTTTCTGCGCTTTGTCGTTTAGGGGAAGCATTACCAATTGAAGGCCTTTTCTTTTGGACTGAAGTCGGCACCCAGAGTCTTAAAGTGCCTGGTGCCAGAGGTGGCCCATCTATGACTGCAAGAGATCCACGTCTACCCTTACTTGGATGATTGGCTCAACCGAGCCAGATCAAGAGACTTCGTCGTCGACCACATGGCGAGGACCGTCCACCTACTGATGGATCTGGGTTTCTCATGAATTATGCCAAATCCTGCTTGACTCCTTCGCTGGACGCTCTGTTCCTGGGATCCCGCCTCAACATGGTGTCATGCCTGGCGTCACCGTCTGAGAGGATAGCGACCATCTTGTAAACGTGCAACAGCTGTTAGCAGTGAAGATTGCCACGGTGAGGGCCATCAAGTCTCTTCTCGGCATGATGTTGTTGTGCATATCTCATTTGACTCTGCAGGTTGCGGATGCGCCCGCTACAGTAGTTCCTCGACGCCCGTTTGGTCCAGGTGTCCGGAAGCTTCCCGGACAGTATCTCGCTCAACTAGCGATAAGGTGGTTGGGCGTGCGCTCCAATCTAGCTGGAGGCACGGATTTCCAGGACCCTCCCACCCCCTGTACTAGGAGACGGTCACGACAGATGCTTCCCTGGAAGGATGGGGCGCTCACACCTTATCTTCACACCAGAGGTCTGTGTTTACCAGAGAAGAAGTTGCACATCAACGTCCTAGAACTGCGGGCAGTATTTTGGGCCAAGTCGTTTCTGCTGTCCTTCAAGGACAGAGTGGTGAGGGTCTTCACAGACCATACCACCATAATATTTTACATCCGGAAACGGGGGGCACCAGATCCCCGGCGCCATCCAGAGAGGTGCAGGACTTGTGGCACTGGGCTGTTGCCCAGGGGATTTTACTCATTCCTTTTCACCTGGCAGAAGTAAAGGACAGTCTCCGACACCCTCAGCAGGGAGCTACGCTCTTGCCACAAGTGGGAGCTTCGGCAGGATCAAGTGGACTACATTTTCCTCCAATGGCGCAATACCCAACTTGATCTGTTTGCGACGGCAACAAACACCAAGTGCTGGAGTTTCGCCAGCTGATTTCCTGCCCCCGGATCATGGGGTTAGCTATCTCATTCCCTTGGTAATGCCTGTTTCTGTATGCGTTCCCTCTGTTGCTGTAGCTTCTCCGAGTCATTAATCAACTCAGACGGTACTGGTGCAGGATGATTCTCGTCGCACAAGCGTGGCCGAAGCAGATCTGGTACCCGGACCTTCTCAGCAGGTCTGTAAACGCCAGTGAAGCTGCCAGTGGTCGCGGATCTTCTTACCAGGGATGGAGGTGCCATTCTTCACCACAACCCAGGGTCTCTGAACCTGAAGGCCTGGCTCCTGCAGCATTAGAGTTTGGTGGCTACGATCCTCCGGCGGACTGCAAAGAGATTCTCGACAAGACCAGGGCGTCATCTACCTTAAAATGCTACGGACACAAATGGAAGCGGTTTGTAATTTGATGCTGTTCTCAGAAGATCATCTCTGTGCGGGTCACGGCACCTCAAGTACGTCCGTATTTACTTTCATTGGCTTAATCGGGACTAGCTCATGCCTCCATTAAGGTACATTTGGTGGCTATCTCCTGCTACACCAGATCTCCGGGACAGTCTTCTCTGTGGACGCACCGTCTAGTTAAGGAGTTCATCAAGGGACGTTCCGCTCGTTCCCGCCGGTCAAGGCCCCGGAGTGGGAACACAGTGTGGTGCAGACTAGGATCATGGGGGGTGGGGCCCATTCGAACATATGCATTCAGCTCCGCTCAAGTTTCTGTCGTGGAAGACCGCTTTCTTCGTGTCCATCACCTCTGTAAAACAAGTAGGTAAGATCCAGGCCCTGTCATGCTAGCGGCCTTACTTGATTTTTCATAAGACAAGGATGGTGCTGCGGACACACCCCTCATTCATGCTCAAGGTTCCGTCGGAATTCCACCTCACACAGCACCTTAGTGCAGTGGCACAGGGAAGTTTTAGATTTCCCGACAGTTTAAATACCTTCTCTTGGTGAAACTGTTTACAAGAGCAGTGAAGTGAAATTGACTTTACTTGCATTTCGTAACTTTCTAGACCCAGCACACACTATTTTACCATAGGGTGCTGGAGGGGTTACTTAGTATTCCCTTTGTCTAGTTTCTCATGGAACATATTTTTGTTTCTCTTTTTACAATTAATGGCTGGTGGCAGTGGATAACTTTTTACTACCTTTGTGTCTCTTAACAACGGGCTGCGTTCGCAGCTGGAGTAAGGTACCCATGGGTGCCTATTTTGTCAAAATGGCCCGGTCTTCTTTTTTTCTCGATTTCTTGTTTGAAAGGTCCTTCTTGAGATTTACTGTGCGTCAAACCAGGTTTGGTCCCTTTGTTCGTTTTGTCATTGGCTAGATTCACGAGTGAGTCGCCTCTGGCTCCAATGTCTGGCAGGGGCAGGAAGTGAGGCAGGTGCCCGAAACTCTGTGCTTAATCCCCTTGGTTACAGGAATGTACCCAAAGATGATTGGCAGCTGGCTGTCATTGGAGGACAGCCACCCTGCTATGTGATTGACAGCTAGGCTGGAATGAATGGGAGAAACCTGTATAAAAGGTGAGGCTTTTCGGCTTGGAAGGCAGAGTAGACCACTGGATGAAGGAATCGGAAGAATTTGGAAGAGACGCCTGCTGCAACTCCTGGACTGTTGGTTTGCCTGGTGAAGCCCTGCTGCTTTGCTGAAGCTCTGAATTCTTTTAGGCCAGAGAAGCCCTGCAAGGACGACTTCAACCCTTGGGTTGGTGGGACCAATCAACCCCGAAGTGAACATATCAGGACATCCTCTCGAAGCTAGCTGTACTTCTGTTGCTGGAACCAAAGTGCCAGGGAGAGGACACCAGATCGAGTGTATCGCTTTTAAGTCGGACATAAGCGCCAGGAAGATTCTCCGGACTTCCCTGAAGCAGGACTGACGAGTCTGAGCCACCTCGACAGAGTGCTGGACCACAGATGTGAGGAAAGTCTGAAGTGGTATCCAAGAATTGCGGTGTTGCAATTTGCTATAGACGCAATGAGCTGAAACCGTGAAGTGCTGCTGAATTGAAGTTTGCGCATTGCTGCCGCTAACCTTCCCATTATGTTGCAGGAGTTCCCAGACGTCCTCCCTCTTGTCCCTACGACTGAGGCCCAGGGACAGGATCTGCAGAGCCACACAGGAACAGAAGCCGGCTGTAACCATTTCTTCTAACCAAAGGTACTGTACATCTAAGAAGACTTGCCTCTTGTTGTGTAGCTTTACTTGTTCTCAGTTGAGACTTGTCTTGGTTGCCCTTGCAGAGTTGCTTGCAGCTTTGCCCCTGACCAGCCTCCCAGCGTGTGGCCCTTCAAGTGAATCATATTCCTACAAACGTTTCTAAAAACATTGTGCAAGACTTTTACTCACCTGCAAAGATCTTCAGCTCCCCAAGACTGTGTTCAACTAACATTGACTGTCCTGGCTCGCTGAGAGATTCTTCTGATCTCCGACTTGTACTTTGGCCTTCCTTCCAGGAAAGGGTCAATTTACTTTGCATTGGAAGGTTTAAAAGTACTTACCAGTTGATTAATTATTTGTTAACCTTTGTTTTATTCCTATATCTAACCCTTTGCACCCAAACTCAGTATTTTTTTTAATAAAGTATTTTATTATTATTATTGTATTTCAACAATCACAAGAACAAAAACAAATCAACATAAGGACTATCATGGTCAGTCTCAATCAACAAAGGCAGTACACATCAGCTGTGGTCAAGAGTCTTCCTTAGTACATATATTGGCATGTAGTACATAATACCCATTGCACGTTCCCCAGCATGCAGGAGGGAGTCTTAGATCGCTGCTTCTTCCCATCTATCCCAAATTTTCGAGGCTTTGTTGGGACAGCCCCTTGCAGAATAGATCCTATGCTCCATCATGGCGCACACGTCCATATCCAGTTTCCATTGATCCATTGTCGGGGGGTCAGGGGCTCCCCATTTCTGCGCTATATTACACTTGATCAGCCCTGTTGCCGTGTGTAGGAGCAATCTCTCCCACTTGTTAGCCTCGATTTCATTAGGTACTCCCAGGAGTAGGGCCTTTGGGTCCAGTGGTATGGTCCGGGCCAGGACCCTGGAGAGCTCCCCACAGCATGCATTCCAAAAGGTTTGTATCCGGGGACATGCCCACAAGATGTGGAGGAAGGTTCCCTCCTCCTCCCCGCATCGGAGACAATTTGGGTTTGGGGCCCTTTTCCAGCCGTATAGTCGCGTCCTAGGGTAATATACCCGGTGCAGTATCTTTAACTGCACCAGTCGGAGCCTAGAGGAGATAGCAATTTCTCGAGGATGCATGAGGACTTGTATCCAGTCCTCCGGATCTATTTCCCCCACATCCGCTTCCCATTTCGCCTTGAGCTCATTCAGTTCGGGGGTGGCAAAGGAGGATATGGCATTGTATAAGATGGAAGTGCATTTGGTGGGAATATACGCTGGTAGGATGTTGCGCTCTATGGGGGTGTAGTCCGATAGCCTTATGTCTGCTGTTAAGTGGGTTCTTAAAGCGTGGGCTAGTTGTATGTAATGATACCTTTCCCTATTTGGGATCTGGAAATGTGACTGTAGATCTTCAAATGAGGTCAGTTTCCCATCTGTGAGCATATCCCCCACTCTCGTGACCCCTGCTTTCATCCAGTTGGGCCATGGCTCAAGTTCACGGGATGCAGCTAGATTATTATTTTGCTAGAGAGGTTGTGCGATGGTGACTTTATTGTCCCACCCAACGAACCAGTGTGCTTGTCTCCAGACCATAGTGAGGTGCGTTGTAGTTGTGGGTGGGGGGGGTTCTCGGGAGGGGTTGATAGAGAATGGTCAGCGGGTCTGCATTTTGTATAGTAGCTATCTCAGCGCGTATGTGAGGTAGGTCCCGATTCCTGTGAAGATCATTAACCACAGCCAGTTGTGATGCCCAGTAGTAGGTTTGGAGACGGGGGACTCCCACTCCCACCTCCCAGATCGATCTCTGGAGAGTGGTTAACGCTATTCGTGGTTGACCTGCCCCCCATATAAGGTCCCTAAGAAGTGTCTCTACTAGGTGAAACTCTGAATCTGGGATTCTGTGTGGGGCATTCTGAAGGACGTAAAGGTATCTGGAAAGGGTCATCATTTTAAAGAGTGCCGCTGTACCCATAAGGGTCAGGGGGAGAAGTTTCCAGTGTTGGACATCGATAATGAACCGGTCTGTGATCGGTCAGAGATTGTGTTCTACATAATTTGTCAAGTCCCCGGATATCCAGATTCCCAGGTATCGAAAGCCTTGTCGTTCAACTCGGTACGGGCACTCCTGGGGGATGGCCTGCTCTCCGCCCTTTATCGGGAAGAAAACTGATTTATCCCAGTTGATTCTGAGACCGCAAAATTTACCAAAGCGGACGAGCAGTTGTTACGATGGGGCAGGATCGAGGCGGGTCTCCCAGGTATATAAGGAGATCGTCTGCGTAAAGAAATGTACGGTCATCGTAGCCCTCTGGCCATCTAAACCCTTTCCAGGCAATATTTCGGCGAAGCCAAATAGTGAGTGGTTCGATTGCAAGGGCAAACAAAAGGGGAGAGAGCGGGCATCCTTGCCGCGTACCCCGGCCCAAGGGGAAGGATCGAGAGGACCATCCATTTACCCTTACCTCCGCCTGGATGTTAGTATAGAGTAATTGTACCCATCCTAAAAAGACTTCTCCGAATCCCATACGGCGCATGATCTCCCAAAGGCTGTCCCATCGAATTGAATCGAATGCTTTTTCAAAATCGATTGCCAGCAGGGCCAAAGGTCCGATTATAATCGGAGATCTCTCCATTGCCAGATGGAGACGGCGTAGATTCATCCGGGTCGATTTGTGGGGCATGAATCCACATTGGTCCGGGTGAATCAGGGTGGATGCAACCAGTTGTAACCGGTTCGCCAGGAGCTTTGCGAGGACCTTGGCCTCTCCATTAATCAATGATATAGGTCTGTAGGAAGCACATTTGTGTGGAGGTTTGTCAGGTTTGGGTATGACCACGATGGTCGCCTTACACAGGTCTGGTGGGAGAGTCCCTTGTTCCCGGGCGGCAAGAAACATTCTGTGCAGGGGGGCCGCCATTTTGTCTGCTCCTAGCTTTTGGCAAGTTTCAACGGGGAATCCGTTTGGGCCCGGTGTTTTCCCCGGCTGGAGCTGAGATATTGCCTCAGAAATCTCGGCCTCTGATAAGGCGGAGTCCAGATGTTCCCTCTGCTGCACGGAGAGCGTCGGCAACGCTAGCTCGTCTAAGAGGGAGGGGTCTAGTGGAGAGGCTGGGGCTCGGTACAAGTCTGCGTAGAACATCGAGAAGGCCTCAGCAATCTCAGCGTCTGAGTGATAGCTGTCGCCCTGTGGTGTGACTATTTCCCGGACATGGCTTTGTCCTTCGTCTCTTTTCTGCAGCCAGGCGAGCATTTTGCCCGCTTTGTCCCCTAGTTTGTATACTCTCGCTTTAGCCTGCCAGTGGGACTGCTTAGCGTCATCCATCGCTCTGTTCCGAAGGCGCTCTTGGGCGCGTTGGAGGGAACGATGGGTTTCAGACGTGGAATCGGAAATATGTTTAGCCTCCCTGTCGCTCACTTCCTTCTCGGCCTCTAGTATCTTTTGGAGCCGTTTGTTCCTTTTATGTGTCGTCCAGGAGAGGATTTCACCCCTGAGCACTGTTTTGTATGCCTCCCATACTGTCACAGGGTTGTCTACCGATTCTTCATTAATTTCGAGGTATTCGGCGGACATTTCCTGTAGGCGATCTATCAGCTCTGGGAACCCCAGGTAGTAGCTATTAAGTCTCCACGTTCTTGGGGGGGGGGCGCCCTGCATACATATTTCCATCGAAAGCGGTGAATGGTCCGAGATGCCCCGAGGGAGCAGTTCTGCAGACATTGCCCTGTAAAGGTCGGTGTGTGATAGAAGAATATAATCCAGTCTGGACATAGAACCGTGGGCACCAGAATGGAACGAATATTCCCTAACATCGGGGTGTAGCTCCCTCCATACATCCCGGAACGCAAGAGGAGATTTAAAGTTGGCTAATTTGGTAGGGGCATCTGGGTTACGATTCCGGAGGTGGGAGCGGTCAGTGTTGTTGTTCATGGTGTCATTGAAATCCCCCCCTAGGATGTATATGTCAGGATGATGTTTCCCTATAAGGTTGGTGAGATCATCCAGTAATTCCTGTCCCTGACCCGGTGGAGAATAAATCGAGACAATTGCCACCTTTTGACCCCAGATCATTCCCAGGATGAACACGTATCGGCCCCTGGGATCTTGTTCTACGGTATGTTGAATAAATGGTATACGTTTGTGTATCAGAATGAGGGTGCCCCTGGAGCCCATTGTGTACCCCGCATGAAAGGCAAGGCGATAGTTAGTTCTCTGGAAAAAAGCACAGTTTACCCCAGCCAGGTTGGTTTCCGTCAGGAGGGCTACATCAGGGGAATGTCTATTTAGGAATTGCATGATAAGGCGCCGTTTGATTCCTGACCCCATCCCATTCACATTCCAAGTGAGGAGTTTCAAGGATTTAGTGTGCTGCATGAGGGATGTGTGAGTTTGTGTAGAGGATATTTACTAATGATGGGGATTTTCAGGGAATAGCGATCCATAAGAGATGGCGGTGTATTTCTCGCCTGTACTAAGGAAGCAGGGTTGCCTTGTGGAATAGTGCAAGACGTCCCTAACAAGGGACAGTGAGTAGTTCGGCCCATGAGCAAGTGGCAGTCCTGAAGTAACCAACAAAGTTTTGAACTTTCCCAACACACCCCCACCCCATACTCCACCCCAACACGAAGTACCTGTCGCCCAAACATGCTGATCCTTCAACTTAAGGTGTCAGCTCAAAAACCAGACCCTTAGATAGGGTTGAAACCAGCAAGAAAAAGAGAGGGGGGGGGGAGAGACGTCTAACCAGGGGAGAGTTCAGACCTTTCCCCAGAGTTCCTAACTTGCGCCCATCGTCGACTTCTTCCATGGTGGGTAGATTGCGCGTTGATATCGGAGGCGCGGGCGGTACACACTCGTGTGTCCCAGCAGTGTTCTAAGGTCTTAATAGGGGACTATAGTTAGTTCATTCCTCTTCTTGTTGTGCCGCTGGCTCCAGGATCTCCTGTCCCCCCCGTTCTGGGTGTCTCCTCGGGAAGGACCGCCTCGGTCCGGGTCGGGGTCGTCCTCTCGTTCTCCTTGGTCAGTCCAATCGCCTTCTATGTGAGCCTCTGCCCACTTCCAGGCCTCTTGTGGATCGTTGAAGTGGACAGTAGTGCCTTTATGATAGATCTTAAGTTGGGCCGGGAAGGGCAGGCCGTATTTCACATTCATCTGAGCAAGTTGTTTCTTGAGTGGTTCAAAGGATTGCCGTGCCCTCTGCACTTCTCGGGTATAGTCTGGGAAGAAGGCGATTCGGGAGCCGTTATGGGTGATCGTCCCTTGCGAGCGTGACAGTTGCAGAAGGGCATCCCTGTCGCGGTAGTTAAGCAAGCGAGCGATGATAGTCCGGGGCGGAGCGCCCGGGAGTGGTTTGCCCGAGGGTATTCTATGAGCCCTCTCCACCAAAAAGAATTTTGAGAAGGATTGGGGCTCGAAGATGTCCACGAGCCACTGCTCCAGGAACAATTCCGTGCATTGTCCCCCTTCCCCCTCCGGCAGGCCCAGGATGCGAACGTTGTTGCGGCGGGACCTTCCCTCTCCATCATCCACTCTCGACTCCAGGGCTTTCAGGCGGTTTAAGGCTTGGGACAGCTGACGATTGATCCCGCCGATGTTGTCCTCCGCTTCGGAGATGCGGTGTTCCACCTCTCCTGTTCTGGAAGTCAACTTCTGCCGATCGTGGCGTAGGAAGGAGACATCCGCCGCCATACTGTCTGTTTTGGTCTCCATGGAGGAGCGGGAGTTGGCGATGGCCGCCATTACGTCCCGAAAGGAGAGGGATTCATCTCCCGTGGGGGAGTTTGGTCGTGTTGCTGGGTCAGCCGGGGCCGGGGTAGTAGCGACGGCAAACTGGTCCATGCTGCTCTGTGTAGATGGTTTCTTCTGCCTGTCCTTCCCCATATTTTCGGGAGTTGTGGGGTGTCTGCTGCGACGGGGCGGGAATTATTGTATGTACGCCGTTAGAGTGGTCGTACCCCCCAGGTGTGTAGGATGGTGGCCGTGCAGCTAGTCAAGTGGGGGGGTGTGAGTTCCAAAAGCCTCCTCCACCAGGGCCTGGGGCTTATATGACGAGAGTACTCTGAGGCCCAGCGCCCTTTAGTGGGCCTTCACAATACGCGCGGACCTCCGGCACTTCTAGTTGGTACAGTACAGTCCTCAGCGGGCACCCTGTTGGCAAGGTTTGATCACTTCTAACGCGGTTGTAGTCGCGGCGTGGTGTCCCAAAGTGGATATGATTCAGGAGGTAGGTGCCGCACACCACCGGGACTTCAGGAGGGCCGCCATTCCCACCCCCCCCCCCCACTTCTCTCGTGGATCGGATCTGTCCGGGTGTCAGCGGGGCTCAGCCGGTGAATAGTCTCAGATTCCGCGGTGGAGGAAGAGAGGATGGTCCCGGGCGTCCGCCTCACGTTCTGTCCCGTGCCCCGCCGTGTCAGGTCGTCTCGGGCCTCTCAGTCAGGCAGAGGAAGTCCGTCCTCAAACACCGGCGGCCATCTTGGTCGCGTAGCTCCGCTGCCGGGCCTCGGCAGAATGTGGATTTATCTCCGTCGTCTGGGCAGGTAGGTGCCACCACCTCCGTCAACCCGAGCCCGTAGCATTATGGGCTCGGTCGCAGTGTTTATGCCGCACGAAATCCCCAGGAATCGGGATGAAAATGCAGGATTATTTTGGCGCTTGCGGGAGCTCACTCGGCTCACGTCCGCGCGCTGGACATGCCCCCCCCCACCCAAACTCAGTATTGCTCTGAATGTACCTGTGATAAATGAATGTCCAGTGTCCTAGATATTTAAATCACCTGAGGGTGTAGGAAGTGTCTGTGTGCCATCCCCAATGGGTATCATCTGATTTAGAGAAACAGGTGTGTTTTGAAGTGTATTCTAATTGTTACATGTTTTGCTTTGTAAGGCTTCTATAACTGACTTAAATAATTGTTTAATCAAGAAACCTTGAGTTTAAGTGTTTATTTGAATAACTGTCACTGTGAAACTGTGTTACAACCATACTGCTCACCTTGACCCCTCTTGTGATTATCCTGGCTTCTCAGCAACACTACCAACCTGTGTAGTACAGACTTGTACCAAAGGTTGGGTTCCTATTGCCAGGAGGTCAAGTTTGCTGTAGTCTTCCAAAGGATACTGCACACAATCTTGCCTAACAATGCATATTTCCCCTTCTTCCCACTTCACTCGCCAAGCTGCCTTTCCAATTCGAAATGGAAAATGCACCTTTTTGAATTGTCCTACATACAATAAAACATGTCCCTTGAAGGGACAACACCGAGGGCCAGTGCAAAGCCTGCAAGCTCTTTAAGCCCAAAACATTGAAGGACCACAACACCAAGCACTGGGCACACCGCGCCATGCAGGCCAAAGCCAGCATGGACGTGGAAGATGCTTCCAGTGACTGCAGCATCAGCGTCTTGTTTGACAATGGAGAAATAGATCTATCAGATTCCCACATGCAAGCCCCTGACTCCACCAGACAGGCCGGCGAGGCTGTTAAGGGGACGGTAGCCGATGGCACCAGCACAGACACGCTCCCACACGCTAAGCACACAACCCAAGGCCATAAGTTGATGTCAACACAGACTACAAGGCCATACACCGCATCAAGGGGAAGGTCCACCAGTTCCCTGTCCTTTGGGCAATCTCATTCGTCTCACGACAGGCCCCCGAAGTCGAATGAAATATCTTGCTTGGACGCCGCTGTACCCAATACTACCGCTAAAACCCGACCGTCGAAAGACACGGTACCAGCCCTTTCACATGCCAATAGGCTACAGTCAACAGACACGTCGAAATCAGGAAAGACACGACAGTCGACGCATGTCAAAATCCCGTCGCACATCAAAATAGTCCCATTTTGTTAAACATGTCCCAGAAACATTTCTGAAAGGGCGGACTTCGAAATGTCACTCATCGAAGACCCACAAAACCTCTAGTGAAAGACTTGTTTACCCAGGGGGAGGGTACGATAAACGAGGCTGAGGCACAAGAGGAAGCCTACACCTGAGCTACCTCCCACACCAACTATCCCACGTTACTCAAAGTGGTATGCTTAAGATGGACAGGGTCATGAGGCGCATGTCTTTTCTGGCCAACCTTTTCGACAGCATCCCTCGGGCTTGAGAGAACCTCCAGAACACGCCACTAGCTAGCTAGCAACGGTCAACAACCCCCCACAAAAAGATCACGGCAGACACCCCTCAGGCAGCCACCCCGCTACAGGACCCAGGCCAGCTTGAACACTGCGACCCCAACCAAAGCTTTGAGGAGTCTGGATCATATGCAGATTCAGAAGATCAGGGGGACATAAGGGAGGACCACTATTATGATGAGGTAGAAGTTTGTCATACCGTAGCCAGTCCATACAGACACATCTGTGGCCGACTCACCGGTAGATAACCAGATCCAGCTGTTACATGCTCCTAAAGGCAGCTGACCACTTCCAGATGGAGACACTAGATCAACAAAGATTTTGTCAAACATATTGAGAAACCAGAAGGCAGCAACCACTTTCATCCCCTTATTACAATCTGTGTAAAGGCAAATGCAGCCATCTTTGATGACACCTAACTTAACATGGGCTGTAAACCCCTGCATCGAAGAAACATTTCTGTCCAGCCCCCTCAGACTCACTCTACATCAGGGGGCAATTAAAACGGGACTCATTAGTGGTTACCACCACTAGGAAGAGGGCGGGAAAATCTCTCGCATCAGGAAGCAAAGGATAAGGAAAGCAAAAAAAATATACGCTTTCGGTAGGAAAGTCGCCACCGCAGCAGCATATCAGGCGAGAATTGCAAACGATGCAACCTTGCTGGCAAGTTACAACTGCCACAAATGGGACGAAATACCCAAATTAATGGCCTCGGCCTTAGAGCCATTGGAATCCCAACTCTCCCTTGCAGTGTCAGAAGGGGAAAGCTGGCTCCAACTGCATTCTAAAGAGCAACTTAGTTGCAGCTGATACGAGGGTAGAATTATTGCTGAGGGCACTCTTATCAAGCGCCACGCATGGCTGCGACAGTCGGGCTTTAAGCTGAAACACAAGCGACTCTTCTAAACATGCCGATCGAGCCAAATGTTAATTTCGGCAAGGCAGTAGAGGATTTACTGAAAAATGCAAAAGAAGAGTACGACACTCTAAAGTCACTGGGCCAGCTCACCAACAAACCTTCAGGTGAAAGGGGCGACTATAATTTTCGTCGATTCAGGGGACAAAATTCTCAATGGGGATCTGAATAGAACCAGCCAGGGGTTCATCCTGAGGTTCTACACAAGGCCAATCCTCTCCAGACTTTCAGAGGCCAAAGATCTCGCGGCAGGGGCAAATCCTCCTCTTCTAGAGGTGGATGCACACCCCCAAGTCAATGACCACCAGCTTCAGGTCCCCTCCCATGTCACTCCAGGAGGACACACAAAACACTTCACCCACGCATGCAAGGGAATCGCCTCGGACAAGTGGGTGCTTTCAACCATGGCAGGCGGTTATTGCATAGTGCTGCTACAACAACCATCCCACCATCCTCTCCGACAAAGAACCACCACAAAGGAAGAACAGCGTCTACTCCTGGAAGAGGTGAAAGCAATATTCCTTGTGCCCAAAAAAGATCTAACAATGCACTCTGTATTAGATCTGCGTCCTGCAACACCCATGTCAAGCCACAAAAAGCTGCACAACACTACAGGAAGTAAGCCCACTGCTAAAGCAAGGGGATTGCATGGCAAGCTTGGATATGAAAGATGCCTATTTTCATATTTCAATGATCCCAGTGCACAGAAAATTCTTGCGTTTCAAAATAGCAAACCAGCAGTACCAATTCAAGGTGCTACCCTTCGGCATAGCATCTGCTCCAAGGGTATTCACCAAGGTACTAGCGGTGGTGGCAGCGCACCTGCGCAGGGAGGCAAAATCCAGTGTACCCCTACCTGGACGACTGGTTGATCACGGGGGAAACACCTCAAATTTGCAAGCGAAATACCCAAAGAACGATCAACCTTTTCCAATTGGGCTTTTCGATAAACGAAAAAAAGTTAAGCCTTGTACCAAACAAGACCAAAACAGTTCTTCGGAGCTGTCATAAAAATAGAGGAAATGCTAGTCTTTCCATCAAAGGTAAGAATCCAAAACATTCTGCTGCAAATAACTCAGTATCAAGCCAGTCATCCGATAAGCGTACGCAAAGCTATGCGTTTGCTCGACATGATGGCATCTTGCATTTACCTGGTCCCATGTGCACGATTATGCATGCGCCCACTGCAGGAGTGGTTGGCGAAACAGTGGTTTCAGGAAAGTGGTCAGTTGGACGATCTAGTGGTTGTTTCGCCAACACTAGTACAAGCTCTGCGCTGGTGGACAAAGGAGAATCTGTTGAAGGGGAAAACCCTTCCACGACCTGGCAGTGCAAGCAGTAGTTACAACAAAAGCAACCCTCTATGGGCGAGGGCCCCCCCCCCCCATCACCTTAATCTCACAGCACATGGTATGTGGCCTCAAATCACAGCACAGAACCACATCAACTTGCTGGAACCTCTAGCAGTATTGAAAGCGCTCCAAGCCTTTGAAGCACACCTGACAAATCAGTCGGTGCAAATTCTCACAGCACCACTGCAATGTTCTATATCAACTAGCAAGGGGGCACACATTCTCCATTTTGTCCAGGCTAGCGCAGAAAATATGGAAATGGGCACTCAAACGGGAGATGTTCGCTACTTCCCAACATGTTCCAGGGGAACTCGACACCCTAGCGAACCCGCTAAGCAGAGATCCTCTATCAGAAGAGCACGAGTGGCGACTCGACAGAAATGTCGTAGACCACATTTTCTCACAGTGGGGTTACCCCACGCTATTCTTGCTCGCTACAAGGGAAAACTAGCAATGCCCAGACTTCGCGTTAAGGTTTCCCCAACTAGACTCCAAGAGGAACGCTCTATGGTTGAGGTGGTCAGGGAAATTTGCCTATGTTTTTCCCCCAACTCCACTGATGAACAGGGTGATGAACTAGATTCACACAGAACAGATGATGCTAATCCTAGTTGCTCTCATGTGGGCGAGACAACCTTGGTATCCACATCTGCGCAAACTGGCAATGTGCAATCCGATCAAGCTCCCATGCCAGACCAACTTGCTTTCCCAGCACGGGGCAGGGGGGGACAACATTACACCCTCAACCTCACTCACTGAACTTGGCATCATGGCTCCGGAGGGCATAGTTTGGACATCTTAATTTACCTCGAAGGTGTATGGATATCCCCAAGAGGCACGTAAACCAAACCCAAACACAAGACACTTATTTTGACAAGTGGAGAAGATTTGTAATTGGGTGCCAGCCAAAACTAATAAACCCGATAGAATGTACTCCAGCACACATTCTTCATGACATGCTTCACTTATTAGACTCGGGTTAGTCTTTAACTCTACCTGGCGGCTTTATTCGCATACACCTCCTCTCAAAGAAAAGTATCATGGTGGAAGATACATGTCATTAAGCATTCATGGAGGGATTAAAGAGACTCCACCCTCCTATATCAAACCCACCACCAGGCTGGTACCTCAATGTAGTACTTGCAAAACTCATGGGAGCCTCCTTTGAGCCTATGCAGAAGTCGAGCCTTAACCACTTCACCTATAAAATGGCTTTCTTGCTGGCTATCACCTCCATAAGGACAGTCGGTGAACTACACGCATTGTCCGTGCAAGACCATTTCTTTGTTAACCACAAAGACAAATTGGTTTTAAGAACGCACCCTAGGTTTTCACCCAAGTTCATTTCAAAATTTCACGTAAACCAATCCATTGAGCTACTGACCTTCTTTCAGAACCCAACAAGCTCAGCTGAGAAAAAAACGCCATACACTAGATGTAAGGAGGGCAGTCCTTTACTATGTAAACCAGACCGCTCAGACCAACTGTTTGTCTCCATAGCACCAGGCAGAGAAGGAGACTGCATTTAAAAAAAATGCAATCTCCAGATAGTCAGATGCATACAGCTCTGCTACGCTTTATTAAGCAAAACGCTGCCTTTCACTCCAAGAACTCACTCCACTAGGGGGGACAGGCGCTACTCTGGCTTTTATCGTAAACGTCCTGCTAGATGCCATTTGCAAAGCAGCTGCACAGAGCTCAGTACATACTTTCACTCAACACTATTGCATTGATGCACACTATAAAGCAGATTCCCAGGTGGGATAAGCGGTTCTAAAACATCTATTTGCAGCTGTTGCTTCTCACAACCCACCACTTTCTCCAAACACTGCTTGCTAATATATGCATGTATGTGATCTAAGGAGATTCCACAAGCCTCAAAAGGGATACATTACTCACTGTAATCATATTTCTGATGTTTATCTGCTTAGATTCACATGCGCCCACCTTCCTCCCCTTGGAGTAGAAGGTGCATAGATGTTTTTCCTGGCCTTTAGCTGATTCATATCTGCTTTATTACACCTGTACTCACGCTACACTTCATGCAACCTCATGTCAGAAACAAAACAATCTGAGGGACCTCGACGCGTGAAGGACCATGGGTACACTGGACGTCACACTAGGGATAGTATTACCTGCACGCCCTATCAACGTCCCTTTTCGAGTTTTGTAAACTGTAATACTCTGAAGCTTCCATTAGATGTCTGCTATGCATAGCATGTGAATCTAAGCAGATACAAGAATCAGTAATAATTTTAAGGAGAGTAATGTATCATATATAATAAGTATATTTCTTTTATTTTGCCAATTTATTTCAACATTTGAAAATGCAGGTTTCCTGCTTTTATGAATGACATTGAGCAAAGGTGATGGTTCATTGCAAATAACATGGTAACTGGAAAATGTAACATGGTTAATGCTCTAAGCAATAGGATTGGAAGCCCACAGTTGAAAAATGAGACTGGACAAAATAACCATGTTTTGCGCAACCTATATAGTGTTGGGGCTTTAGACTAATGAAAACGGCATGTAAATTGCGAGGTTTTTCTCCTGGAAACCATGCTTCTCAGTTTCCGTGAGCAGAAAGTCGCATATTTTCATGTCTAATCCATTCTGGAGCCTTGGAAGTTTCCATGTCTATTTGGTAGAATTGTGATTTTGATTTGCACTCCTATGGTTTGTTGTTGGAAACCCTGCTGGCAGAGGGGAGGCTTTTGAGATGCCATCTTGACAATGCAGTTTAATGTATAGGACTATATTGTAAATCTATTTCAAATCTTTGTCACCCAGGAGGAAGAGTTCACAGCATCGGGAACCTGGATTCCTGGTTGAAGATCTTGGTCTCCTTAGTAAGTACAGGATTTTTGTACTTTGCAGTATTTTGTAAAATAATCTCAATGTTAATGCCCAAATTTAACTTAACCTGATTAGCTAAGGGCACACTTGCATGTGAAATATGAAAACTACTGCCCTGCTTTTAACACCTAGGTTTCCATTGCCATGTGATGAGCAACGCCCACAAGGCCTGACTGGTGAGGAGAGAAGACTGGGGTGGGGGTCAAGAATAGAAGGCCAATGTGAAAGCAGATTAGAGACAGAGAATTCTCTTTGCAGTCAAATTTCATGGGAGGAGGGGTGGAAGACAGATTAGTAATAGCATGGTTAAACGGAGGGCACAGGAAATGCTGTGCTAGAGAACCAGAAACATGGTGGCTGGGAAACCGGTGGAAGCAATGTGTTCTGGGTGCCTTGGTGAACTCCTATCAAAGATGTGCTAAATTACTTTTACAATTATGAAACTAGTGAATGGTAGATAATTATGTGAATACAGAAATGTTTGGGTACATTTTACGATAGGAGGGCCTGAGCTGGCAAAGAGCTTTATACCCCAAACCCTTAATTTGGAGAAAATCTTCAGCTCATTCTAGGTTGTAAAAGGATCTGAATTAACAAGAAATGTTTGGATTACCTTGAGGTTTAGAGTGGCACTAAAAACTAGAAGACTTTGGAGAAGCTTGAAACCCTGAAAAGGTACAGGCTTAAGGCAAGATGTAGCGGAAACCTCTGCTGACGGTGGTAACTGACACTGCATTCAGCGTGATGTAAAGTACCAAAGCATCAAAAAAATAATTGTGAAAAGGAATGGTGAATCCAACATGCTACATGGTCTGAGTTGAGAAATTATTAAAGAAACTTTTTGCTGCTTTCCCTCCACGCCAATGGGACTTTCTAACTTTTGCTATTGTTTTGAAGCTTTCCTGAATTTTGGAGCCAAGTGAAGCTTTGTTGCACCAATTACCTAGCAAACCACCTGTTTTGTGGGTGGCGGCATGGATCAGACTCCATAGCTGACCGTTCATGCAAAAAGTTGTCATAGTAAAATTCTGTTTATATGTATCTGCACACATCACCTTCTGTCAAGTGCGATAGACGCTTTGTGGCTATAACTTGTTTATGGTACCTTTGTGATGACTTGCATGATATGTCCAGGATGGGCTGGTTACAGCGGATACTTTTGGTGTTTGCTATTTTATATCCTTGGGCACGTTTAACGCTTCATAATCTAAAATGACTGACTTGTGTTTTTCACCTGCCCTTTAGCCATCTTTTAGTTTGACCTTCTTACCACATTGTCTGTTTATGGTAAGCTCCCTTTCTGGAAAAACTCCAGCTTTCACAGGCAAAGTGGCAGTCTTTGTGGTTAGATGAAGGGGTGGGGTCTGTCTGGACCCAAACCCGTTTCGTGCGCAGGGATTGTGGGGCAGATGCAGTGGCCAGAAGCTGTCCATGATTGGAAGAAGGTTCACACACACACACCCTCTAGCTCGGCCCATTCGAAGCTGAAGGAGCAGATTTCTGTGGCCCCCATGGGAGTACCCAGTCCTTGGGCGATGTCAAATTGCACCCTTGGCGTCATCAGCCTTGCAAGACTTATCCCCCTGTCCAGGACTCAGTCTTTCAGATCCATGTAGTAAATTTTTCATGAGGAAGAGGATCCTGTTCCCTTGGGATGGAACTGTGACTGGATCAGAGCTTTGCCATGTACCCAATGTTCTTCAAGACGAGAGAGTCCTTGGAATTAGTGTCGGGTCTTGGGTACATGAACTGAACACTTGCTGCACCCAGAAGTCGGAGACATTGATCCAGGCATCCAATCCCTCACAATATTCAAAGTGGTTGCGGTTCTCAGTCGCTAACGCTGTAATAATTTGCATTTATATAGCACTACGAACCCTCAGTCATCTGAGCGCTGCTTATACCCAAGGTGTGTGATGATCATTTAATGACCTCGGAAGGATGAAAGGCTGAGTTTGGCCCTGCCGGGATTTGAACCGGCGTCTGCAGACGATGCACAGATGTCGAAGCAAGCTTTCTACTCGCTGTGCTGTCTGACCAGCATTGAGACCATTCATCGAACCTGTATGAAGACCATAAGGCAGTTCGACCTCCCAGATCTTTATAGATCAGGGTCACCAGTCGGAGACGGCCCTCCTGCATAGGCTTTTGTAAATGGATTTGTTCTTGGACCAATGGCAACATTCTTCTCCAGCATGGGGTCTGGCATGGATTCACATGCTCATGAATATTCCCCGTCATCAGGCTGGGAATCTTCGGTAAAGAAAAAAATCAGTATCAGTTTCGTTTCTGATCTGTCTTTCTTCGTAGTAACCAATCACTGATCTCTGGGTCATACTGCCCCAGCCAATGACTGCCCTCTCCCTAAGACCCGCCTCTGGCAGCCATCCTCAGATTTTTACTGCACGCTCAAGTGTTGGGAGTCCTCGTGTTTAGCTCTTGAGTTTTTTACTGCGTTTTCATGCTTTTTCAGGAGATTTTCTCATTTTTTCGGTTTAATCGAGCCTCAAGCTCCACTGTTTCTACTTCCGATAACAGGGACCCGTTTCGGAATTCTTCTATGCCCCTCAAGGGTGAAGTTTTCGTCGAGTTTATACTTCTTGGAGGATTCCGGAAGATCTGCGGCCTACCTCAGCAGACATGGCCCAGGCCAAGGGAAGCTCGACGCCCGGATCCAAGCTGTTCAGGTGCTGCCCTGGATGCGGATTACAGAACGTTTTCAAGGAGGACGAGCATTCGCGATGTCTCTACTGCCTCCATGAGGACAAGACGCACGTGGAGAAAGACTGTGCGTTCTGCAAGAACCTTTCGGAAAGGACCAAACAAGATCGTTGTTCCCGCCTCGCTGCCTGGCTGGAGAAGGGCACAGCAGGTGAGAAGGCGAGGAAGAAGTCTGAGCGGGCTTCTAAGTCCTGTGAGGGCACCCCGGTGACGGGGGCCAAACAGAAGGCCAACCACCGCGAGTCCGCGGACACCGGGAGCGCCGAAAGGTCAGGCTCTTCGGTTGCCAAGCAGGGCGCTACTTCCCCGGCACGTTCGACCACGAGCCAGCGCTCTGGTTCGGGGAAGAGGAAGTCCGAGAACTTTGGTAGGCCGCTGGAGTGGACCCGGTCGATCTCGAAGGGGGAGCGAGGCGCTGACCCTCCCCCCAAGGCGAAGGCCCAGGACGCACCTAAGGTGGTGAGGGCTTTGATCCACCTGGCAAAGGCCTCTACCGAAGTGGTCGCTGCGACCCTGGCGAAGCCAGCTGAGACTACGCCTGTGGAAACACCCGCCGGGCCCAGAGTATCCCTGCCACCGCGGAGGGATTCCTCTTTCCAGCCCATCGCTAAGACCCCCGTGAAGCCCCCGGCTGAAAAAGAGGGGGGGGCGCGGTGGACATTAGACTCGGAATCAGCCTCTGAGGAGGAACTGGTGGAAACTGAGAAGGGCCTCGACGAGAGGTTCATAGGCCTCGACGAGAGGTTCATAGGCCTCGACGAGAGGTTCATAGGCCTCGACGAGAGGTTCATAGGCCTCGACGAGAGGTTCATAGGCCTCAACGAGAGTTTCGAGAAGGTTCGATCCCAGGGGGTGGTCCCTGCTGACGTGATCGAAGATAGCAACGGCGACGAACAGGGCTCAGTGGAACGGCCATCCCGTCCGTCGCAGCCATTGCCCGAGCCCCAGGATAGCTCGGCGGCCATTTTGTTGGCAATCCAATCCTTATGCACCGAGATAAGGACGAGATTACCACGGACCCCGACAGAGTATCCGTAACCAGGCCCGTCGGGAAGCCCTCCGAACAAGCAGAGGAGAGTCCGCCCCGCTCCGCCCTTTGTGCCTGTGAAACCGGTTTACCTTTCTTTCTTCGCACCCCAGCCCGGTTTGTGGTCGAACTGCCCGTGCCAAGCACCCCGGCAGCTGGATAGCTACTCACCACTGAATCGCGAATCAACGGACCGCTCCTTGTACCTTAGAAACTCTGCGGCTGGTTTCTTCCCTGGCAGTGCAACAGACTCCTGTCTTCCTCCACGATGAGATCCTCTTCCCCCGGACGAAGCACCGACTTGCATCCGCTGCCAGGAACAACTGCCCCTGCTGGAGCGTTCTCACCACTTTAAGGTACCGTGTCCGCCAGGCCTCCCTTTCTAAGGATTGCAACAAGGTAATAATAACTCCTTAACCTTCTGGACTGGGCTGGCCGCCTTGACCCTCTAACTGGTCCCTTTCTTTGATCCAACTCCTTTTTGAACCATTACTAGACTTTTGTGCACTGCAACCGTGTGACCTTGGACACCTTTCGTTTCGATCCTCTTAAAGCGGATCCGGCCTACTGACTCCGAATTCACGGTTTTACTTTGCCTTCCCCTCTTGTTCTGTTCTTGTAAAAGTGTTGGTATCTGTTTCAATTTGTTCTCTGCTTTTCTCTCCCTTTTTAAAAAACGAATTATTAGAGTGCCATCTACGTTAAGCGCTCACCACTGTCTGAAAATAAGTGGGGCTTTACTTCAGACTTGTCTAATATTCTTTTAAGGGAGTGTATATCTTTTAGTGACCGTGTTTTTGAATTGCTTACTATTAGTGCCTGTGTTTTTCTAGATGTGGTTTTAAATGAATAATTATCTCTTTTACATCAAGCCCTGGACAGTGTTTACTTGTTCTATTGGGTGCTCTTGACCTATTGTGAATACTCTGTATACTGCCTAACTCTTCTTGAGGGAAGTCTGACTGCTCAGCCACAGCTACCAAGTGAATCTGTGTGGTACAGACTGCTACCAAGTGGGTTTACTGCCAAACACCTCTAGTCCTAAATCTTTTGCAGTGGTCCCATAGGGAACTGCACAGGTTTCTGCCTAACAGTTGTCGCCAAGGAGGCCAAGGCCGCCTCCAAGCAAGACTGACCCGGCCGTGTTGTCGGGCCCCCACCGAAGCACCCCGGTGGGAGGCCAGCTGACAAAGTTTGTCAGCGTGTGGGAGTCCATCTCCACCGACCGTTGGGTGTTGGACACCCTAGCCAACGGGCACTGGCTGGAATTCCAAAAGAAGTGCCCTCGCGTTCCTCCCGTGGCCAGGAAGGAGAATCACGTCCCTCAACTACTGTTGGAGGTAAAGGCGATGCTCAAGAAAGGTTCCATCGAGCTCGTCCCCAGAGGGCTCCGGGGCTCCGGAGTGTACTCAAGGTAAATCCTCGTCAAGACAGGCGGTTGGCACCCCATCCTGGACCTGCGCGCTTAAAGTACATCAAGGCGCAGAAATTCCGGATGGTCACCCTTCAGCACGTACTGTGACAGCTGGAGGAAGGCGACTTCCTATCGTGTTTGGACCTGGAGGATGCTTACTTCCACATCCCTATTCTAAAACGGCACAGGAAGTTCCTCAGGTTCGTGGTTCAGGGACGCCACTACCAATTCAGAGCCCTACCGTTCGGATTAAAGTTGGCACCCAGGGTCTGCACCAGTGGCGGCGCGGCTGCGTCTGCATGGGATCCACGTTTACCCCTACCTGGACGACTGGCTAATCCGGGCAAGGACAAGGGAACTCGCTGTCGAACACACGGCGAGGACCGTCCGGTTGCTCTCGGTGCTGGGGTTCGCCATCAACTACCCCAAATCCCATCTGGTTCCATCGCAGATAGCACTGTTTCTGGGAGCAAAGCTCGATACAGTGGGGCAATTGGCCTCCCCTTCAGAGGAGAGGACCAAGACCATCCTGGGCAAGGTGCGGCGCCTGCTAGCCACAGACGTGGCCAGGGTGAGGTCCATCAAGTCCCTCCTCGGGATGATGTCCTCATTCATCTATCTTGTACCCCTTTGCAGACTTTGGATGCGTCCGCTACAGGAGTTTCTCGATGCCCGCTGGCTCCAAGCAAGGGGCTGTTTCGAGGACAGGATCCCTCTCGACGAGGAGTTCCGTCGGGCGATCTTATGGTGGGGCATCCGTTCTCACCTCACGACAGGCACGGAATTTCAAATCCCGGCATTTCAGGAGACGGTGACAACGGACGCCTCTCTGGAGGGTTGGGGGGCCCACACCAGAGACCTCCATGCAAGAGGCCTTTGGCTCCCGGAGGAGAGGTCTCTCCACATCAACATTCTGGAGCTCCGAGCAGTGTTCAGGGCTCTCCAGTCGTTCCTTCCGTCCCTCAAGGGCAAAGTGGTAAGGATCTTTTCCGACAACACCACCACAATGTTCTATATTCGGAAACAAGGAGGCACCAGATCCCCACCCCTATCCAAGGAGGCCCAGGATCTATGGCACTGGCAGTCGCCTAGGGGATGTTTCTGGTTCCCTTCCACCTGGCAGGAATAAAAAATACCATTGCGGACTCACTCAGCAGGGAGCTGCGCTCGTGCCACGAGTGGGAACTGTGCCAGGACCAAGTAGATCGACTCTTCCAACGATGGGGCAAACCCCAGATCGAACTATTTGCGACGGCGATGAACTCCAAGTGCCAGAGTTTCGCCAGCAGGTTCCCTCAGCCGAGGAGCATGGGCGATGCTTTCTCGGTCCCTTGGGACGGCCTGTTTCTATACGCGTTCCCTCCGTTGCCGTTCCGCCTCATCAACCAGCTCAAGAGGTCCAGGCGCAGGATGATCCTCGTCGCACCAGCGTGGCCGAGGCAGATCTGGTTCCCGGACCTTCTGGACTTGTCAGCGTCCCCACCAGTCAAGCTGCCGGTGGACGCGGATCTTCTCTCCAGAGGAGGAGGTGCCATTCTCCATCATGACCCACAGTCGCTGAACTTGCAGGCCTGGCTCCTGCAGCACTAGACTTTGGAGGGTACGATATCCCGGCTGATTGCAGAGTGGTTCTTGCAAAGGCCAGGGCGTCCTCGACTCTCAAGTGTTACGGTCATCAGTGGAAGAGGTTCTCTGTCTGGTGCTGTGCACAGAAGATTAACCCTCTGCGGATTACGGCCCCTCAAGTGCTGCTATACCTACTGTCGCTAGCTAAAGCTGGACTGGCTCACGCCTCCATAAAAATACATCTGGCTGCCATCACCCGATACACCAGGACTACGGGAAGGGCGTCCTTGTGGTCTCATCGCCTGGTAAAGGAATTCATGAAGGGACTATTCCGATCATTCCCGCCGGTGAAGGCCCCTTCCCGGCGTGGGAACTTAATGTGGTGCTGACCAGGCTCATGGGAGCCCCATTCGAGCCTATGCATTCGGCGCCTTTGAAGTTCCTGTCATGGAAGATTCAAGCCCTATCTTGCAAGCCTCCATACTTGACTTTTCATGACCCGAGGGTCGTCCTGAGGACGCACCCCTCCTTTATGCCCAAGGTGCCATCGGACTTCCACCTCAAGGAGCCCTTGGTGTTACCAGTTTTCTTCCCGTCCCCTTTGACGCTGGCCGAGAGGACTTTGCACTTGCTGGATGTAGCTAGAGCGCTGAAGTTCTATGTGGACCGCACGGAAGACGTCACAACTGTTCGTGAACTTTGGGTCTGTGAATCAAGGGAAGGCTCTCTCGAAGACTTCCATTTACAGATGGCTCTCCGGCTACATCATGCATTGTCACCGGTTGGCAAACCGACCGCTGCCCGGCCGTCCGAGAGCCCATCTGACCAGAGCGATCGCTGCTACCACGGCGTTCCTGTCTGGTGTGCCCCTGCTGGACATCTGCAGGGCTGCTACGTGGAGGCCGACGCACACCTTCACAAGATTCTACTGCGTCGATCGGGAGTCCAGGGAGGAGTCCAGGGTCGGCCAAGCCGTGCTGCGCAACCTGTTCGCTTAAGGTGAGCCTGGTGAGGTAAGGGATGCTTAATGTTGAGTGGCTGTATTGCTTAATGTTGAGCCTGTTGCCACCTCCCGTGGTTGTGCATATGTATACTGCTATGTATTCTTTTATTCATGAGCATGTGAATCCATGCCAGACCCCATGCTGGAGAAGGAACAAGCTACTTACCTGTAACTGTTGTTCTCCAGCATGGGTCTGGCATGGATTCACCTGCAAACCCTCCCGCCTACCCCTCTGCGGCTCTTCACTTGGTCATACTGCCACTTGGCGTGCTACCAAATCTGAGGATGGCTGCCAGAGACGGGGCTTAGGGAGAGGGCAGTCATTGGCTGGGGGCAGTATGACCCAGAGATCAGTGATTCGTTTCTGATCTGTCTTTCTTAGTAGTAACCAAACTGATACTGATTTTTTTCATTACCGAGGAGCCTGACGGGGAATATTCATGAGCATGTGAATCCATGCCAGACCCATGCTGGAGAACAGTTACAGGTAAGTAACTTGTTCCATACACTACACCAAACATCTGTGCTAGATGCCAGCAGGCACAACTAATTATGAAGTACCAGCCCCCACAGGGTGATCGGCCACTCCTTTCGACTAATATGCAAATTCGACATAGATGGCCTAGATTTTCCCAACAGACAGGAACGCTAAGAAACAGGTTTCCTTAGCAAAAATAAAATATTTGCATCATGGCTCGATGCTCAAGTGGACATCTCTTGCACATGTGCTTTGAAATGTGGTGTTGGAGGTGTCGAAATACATTTACCAGGAGGTGAGGTCCGAGACTGGTTATTGGACATAATGAATGACTGCAAGAAAGCAGCTGGTCACGCTCTTGAATCCAATCTAAATGCAGCAGATTTCAGGGCAATGGGAACATTGACTCTCTATAGTAGGGCTGCGTACCTTCGTGGATTTGGCTTTTGAGCAGAGGTTCAGAATATCTGCTGGACATGAGCTTCCACTGAACATCTTTTTGGGTGAAATGCTGATAAATTTCAGGAAAAATCCAAAGAATCAAGGATTACAAATAAATCATTGGTGCTTGCAGTCCAGCAGCCTACCCCATCTTCATCATTCTCCTTTTGGGTTGAGGCAGGATGTTAAGCCGCTACACCCCTCTTTGTGAGAAGGGCGCAGTTGCACCAAGCATAGCGAGGGCAGATGCTTTTTCACACCCCCCGTTAGGGGCAGAGTGGCGGTGTGAATCCACATTTCTTTGACTCTTAATGGTGTCCCCTACCCTAAAGCTGCTTTGAGTTGACACCCCATCCAATTTCCTGCTCCACATGGAAAGTTCTCGGAGAGGCTCGCCAGTGGTCAGATCACCTCCGATGCTTGGCTCGACCTACTGGTCGATCAAGATTACTGCCTACCTTTCCCAGGTAGAACCCGCACACCCCCCGACCCCCATCCCCTCCAGACAAACCACCAACTCTCCTGTCTCGAGAGCCATAGCTCACACAACAGTTAAGGTCATTACTGGAAGAATTTGTGGCGGTGCCAACCTGGGAAAGAGGAAAAGGCTGGTACTCCTGCTACTTCCCAAGAAAGGGGGGGGCCTCTGTCATATTCTGGACTCCAGGGGCTTGAACAAGTTCCTGAGGAAGGGACTGGTTCAGGATGGTGACCCTATAGGAGATTCTCCAGGACTGGTTGGTGTCGAGGCTATAACGTGTCTGGGGTTGCTTGTGTTTCTGTGCAGAAGGGACCTGGTCAAGCAGTTTTGGCAGGGTTGCTCCCTTTGGTGGAAGTACTTGACTGGTTTGCATATGGCTGGACCCCTTTAGCAATGGTGCAGACAGGCTTACAAAATGGTGGTGTGGAAGGTTGTCCAGAGCAATGCCAGTGGTTCCGATTAATTTGAAACCTCCCACCCATCACTTTTTTGGTTATGGTGTCATTATACCTGCAGGATGGCCATTTTCACTGATCCACCAAAAGCACTGGAGTTTCCAGAGGTTCGTCATTTGGAGAGTGCATTACCAGTTGTCTTGACCTCTGCACCTGGTGTATTGACCAAGCTAATGGCAGTAGTGGTGGTAGGCCTCCTAAATTGAGCCGGTCTTCCCATATTTTAACGACTGGCTCATCCTGGGTCAGTCCCCTGAGCAGATATTGAAGCATCAGGCACTTGGTCACTTCACTGATTCAGTTTCCTTAAACTTTCAGAAGTCTCTCAGGACACATGCACAAAATCTCTGTTTTTAAGGGACGGTCCCTCTAGCAGGGATTCACCCCCCGCAGCCCCCGAGGAAGCAGCATTTGTCATATGGCCACATTTTTCCACCATATACTACCAGCCTCAGCTTTTCTCTGCATCGAGGGCCACATGGCCTGCTACATTTTTCTAGTGCCAGAGATGAGTTTAATGAAGTGTTCCCTTAAGTAGGTACTTGGAGGTCAATGATCACAGGATTCCAGCTCATGTGGGATGTCCTCAAGATCTAGGACAATGGCCGACCTCTCATGGTGGGCCGATTGGGAGAACATGGCCATGGGGTAATGTTCTGGAAACCTTGGCTGGATGTTCAGGTTGTCAAACACGTCCCTGAGAGGCTAGTTACTCATTGCAGGTGAGAGGGCTTTGGTTCCAACTATCGAGCTGATGGTCCAAGGTAGCGTGCTTAAGGCACATAAGCATGCTGGAGCTGCGGGCTGTCTCACTAGTGCTAGCCGCTTTTGCATCCTCCCTTCAGGGGAAGAATATCCTAGGTTTGATGGACAACAGTGGCCATGCATTACCACAACAAACAAGGGTGTGTACGGTCACTGGCCCTGTGCAAGGCGGCTATGTCGCTTTTGGTTCTGGTCACTTGAGAAGAACATGTTTAGCAGCTCATTTAGTGGGGATGAACAACTGCTTGGTAGATACCCTGAGAAGGAAGAGTTCTGTTTTATGGGAGATTTGCCCAGAGGGTAATTTATCAGATCTTCTCCCTTTGGGGAATCTCATCAGTAGACTGGTTTACGAGTGACAACCGTTTCACTCGAGAGCGGCACTGGGTGATGCTTTTCTAGTGGAGTGGGTCTTTCACCTTCAGTATGCGTTCCCTCGGATTGCGGTCATGCCATTGATTCTCAGAGGTTGTGGAGGTTCTGGGCTCACTAGATCTTATTTGCCAGAGATTGGCACTGACTTGCTTCCCAGACTATCTGGAGTTGGCAGTTTGCCCACCTTGCTGCCTTCCTTGGAGGATAGACTGCTATCAGTCAGAAGGCCGGGTACCCTATCCAAACAGAGTCTGCATGGCTCGAGAGGCTAAGGTATAATGGCTGCTACCTGTGGGAGGGTGTGGAGGTATTGCTTGTTGCATGCACGTCTCCACTAGTTCAGTCTAAGTGTGCAGATGGAGAAGTTTTGTGGCATGGTGTAGAGCAACACAGACCCAATGCAATGCCCCACTTCGGTGGTCAAAGTTTGTTGTTCCTGGCCAAATGGCACCTGTGTATGCGGGTTAAAGGGTATCTGGCCTCTCCAAGAGGCTGCTGAAGCAAGGTGCATTTCCCTCCCTGTGGTGGCCCAGTTTCTGAAAGAGCTGGTATACCGGTTCCCTCCACCTCCCATCAATGGGCCCCGGCTTGGCATTTTAATTTTGTCCTATTTCCTAATAGCTGCCCATTTGGAGCCCTTGTACTCCTTGTTTGTTTAGCTCCTGACTTTCAAGCCTGTTATATAGTGGCCATCACTTTGGCCAGACGCATACATGAATATCAGTCACTGTCATACAAGCCTCCATTCCTGTAGTTTTTATGAAAATGTTACTTTGAAGGTTGGGTGCAAATTGTTGTTGAAGATTGTCTGCTTTCCATGTTCTTCAGAACACCGGATTGACTGTTTTTACATTTTTTTTCCACCCCCGACGTCCTCGTTAGGACAGGCTGCATAGATTAGACTTGAAGCGGGCATTGAATTTTTATTTGGCCAGGATAGCATCTTTTTCCGAGAGGACTAGATGTTTGTTGCATTTTTTAGCCCTGGAGACATGGCCGGTATGTCTAGAGTTGCGGAGTCTAAGCACTAGAGGCGCAGGGGTGGTGGCGAGTCACACTAAATCCCATGTCTATTTTCCACAAGCAGCTGGCACTGTGGAATGTATAGCAAGATGAGGAATCTGGGAAAATGATCTATAGAAAGAATATTGCATTTAGCAGCACTTGTGTCCTGTTTTCTTTATGGGTGTCATGTGTTTGTTACGGCACACCGATGCCTGTGGGCTTTCAGTGCCTAATAAATATTACTGGTAAGACATTTTTCGTTTTTACTGTTTGCTGGTTTGTGCCTTTCATTTTTTAACCATTCTGGATTGTTTTAGTTTTGTTGAGGCTTTCTCTTTTGCTTTTTTGTGATTCAATTGGGATTTTCACTTTTTACTGAAACTTTACTCTTTCCTCCTTACCAGGAGGCACATGCAGTATGTCCATGCTGAAGGCATGCATACAGTGCAGATCTCGTATGCTGATCCTCGTGCACTTGTAGCCTGTACCTCAACCCTACATCCTGGATAGTTCTTTGCTTTATGTGCATGAATCATTGAGTCACTCTTAGGCTGCAGTCCAAATTATGCAACCATGTGAAGAGATCCGTCTTCAGTCCACTGGCCAGTTCATCCTGGACTGATACTAGTGACTGTCAACTTCTATGCAGGAGGATGGGGCATTGCACTACTAGGCAGGAAGTTGTTCCTTCAGTTCATGACTAATCAGGGAATGACTGCTATGGCCCTTCAGCTCTGTATGGGCCAGTCCAGTCCTAGGGTTAATCAGGCGTCATCCAAATCCCTTTAGTCTGATGAGCTAGTACCTACAGTTCATTTTTTAAATTGTTCGCCGGGCTAGTACCTACATTTATTTGGAGATTAAGCCACGCCCCTCCATAAACCAGCCCTTTTGTGGTGGAGGCTCTGGTAGCATACACGAACCCAAAGGCCCATCATCAAGGGCTTCTTCCTCCCCGGCAGCAGCTACTGACAAGCATTTGTAGCTGCTACTGTGATTGAACTGTTTTAGACCATTGTATTGTTATTTAGGCAACGGGTAATGCGCTAACTGGTGATCTCTCATTATTATTGTGCTAATCCTAAGATTTGCGTGTGCATCCACCGCAGTCCTCTTTCTGTGTTTGAGGCTGAGCTTCCCTGGCTTCCACATGACACTTGCAGGCATTTATGTGCCAGGGCTCCCGTGCGCGCAGAGTGTGGGCGCAAGGCGCGCTTACGGAAAGCCATCTGTGCCAGGGGCGTGCTAGGAAGACATGCTGATTGCCTAGACCGCCATGTACTGATCTCCCTGGCGCCCCCTGAAACTACGAGTAAGCCAGACTTACTGTTTCTTACTGACACCTGGCTCCGCGACTCTTCTGACTCCTCCATTGTACAAGCCCTCCCCAACAACTAGCTTTGCTCATGTTGACCGCCCTTCTATAAAGAGACTCGAACATCTCCTATCTAGTACCAGTACATTCACTGAAGATGGAATGCCTTCTCGCTACTATATCCATATCGGCTACGACACTTTACTGTCCTACTGATATACCGGCCCCCTGGGGCTGATGCCACATTTTACACTGACACTGATTTCCCTGACCTGGTATCTACTCTCCAAGTTGACCACCCTAATCTATGGGTGTTGGGGGATTTCAATCTTCCTGCCAACTCCACATCGTCTAGCCAGGTTGAACATATTCTCTTTTATGATGGATCTCAATCTTCCTCCATTGATTCAAGAGCCCACTCATCAGTTGGGCAACACACTTGACTTTATTTGTGCTCCCAAGTCACTCATTGCTAATATTTCCTCTCGCCCTGTACTCTGGTCTGACCACTATCTGATTTGTTTCACTACTGTTCTTCCTGGCCCTGTCCAGCGCCCCCTCAAGTTGCCCACCTTAGAAAAGAACTGGCGCAAGGTCGATCTCTCCACACAATCTACTTCACTCTCACTGTGCTCCCCCTAACTCCTGCACTATGCAGAATCTGAGTGCGTCCTTTCTAGCCATAGCTGACCAACTCGTGCCAGCCAAGCTCGGTAAGGAAAGAGCCCATGTGTCCGAACCCTGGTTTTCGGATGAGCTCCGAGCACTAAAACTTAGCTGTCGCCAAGCTGAACTTAAGTTGAAGGTCAATTATACTAATGACACAAGAGCAATTTTTCGCTGCGCTCTAACAACTTACCAAAAAGCTATTCTAGCTGCAAAAAACCCCTTATTTGGCTGTAAGATTGAGGATGCTGTCAATAAGCCTAAGGCTCTTTCTTGAGTTAATGCAGTCTCTTTCCACTCCGACTAATTCTGGCCCTTCGATCGAGCCCTCACAAGCTGTGTGAATCTTTCCTTTTTTCCATTCCAAAATCACAACTATATGCAAAGACCTCAAAGTTAACTTGGATGCTACGGCTAATAAGCAATCTTTCCGTGATCTTCCTATTCCTAGTGCGTCATGGGCCTCTTTTCCTGAGGTCTCTGAGCAGAATATTCTGAAAGCCATTCATGGGCTCAAGTCTGCATCCCCTGCTGACGCCATCCCTCTACACGTGCTCAAAGCCACCTCCCCTGATATCATCACTGAAATTACAACAGCTAATAATGTATCTTTTCAAGAGTGGTTGACCAGGGTCCCTGAAACACGCTCTGGTGCTTCCACTCTTGAAGAAGCTCTCTCTGGACCCTGCTGTCCTAGAGAATTTACGTCCCATCTCCCTTCTTCCATCCCTGATGAAAAACGGAGACGTTGGTACCTCCCCTTTTGTCATCCTTCATGGAATCTTCAGGTGATTTTGATATTTTCCAATCTGGATTCCACCCCGGGAGAGGCACTGAATCAGTTCTCAATTCTGTATTCGATGTCCTCACCCGCCTCGTTGATCAGGGCGGTGTGGGAGCCTTGCTCTTACTTGACCTCTCGGCCGCGTTCGACACGGTTGATCATTCTACACTGATATCCCGTTGGTCGGATTGGGCCTGGGGGGGGGGACAGGTGTTGTGCTGGTTTGCAGATTTTTTGACCGATCGGTCTCAATCTGTTTTCCTGCTTCCCTACTGCTCCGAATCAGTCACCCTGTTCTGTGGAGTACCACAGGGGTCTGGAATGTCTCCCATTCTTTTTAATATTTACATCCGTCCTCTGCTCCTTCTTATTCTATCTCAGTGTTTTCGATTGTCCTGGGAGGATAGCTCAGCGGCAGCGTGCGCGTCTTGGAAGCAAGACGACACAAAGCAGCAAGAGGTTCGATCCCCGGGTCCGCGCTTAGAAACCTCCGGGTGTTTAAGCGCGTTATAAATACGTAACTAAGACAGAAAACACAATTACGCAACTAAGAAAAAACAAAACATTTCCTGTAACAGCGCCTCGATGCCTGCGGGCTGTGTGAGCGCTTTATAAATATAAATAAATAAAATAAATAAAGATTGTATTCTTACGCAGATGATACGCAGATCCTGGTACACCTGGATCTCACTCGGTCTGACACTGCGGCCCGTTTTAGGAACTGCCTTGAAGACATAGGTGTCTGGATAGCTACCAACTTTCTCAAGCTTAATGGCAGTAAAACAGAGGTCCTGGGGGTAGGGACAAACACCCCTTACCTACTGGACCCAGGACTTCTGGCACCTTTCTCTTGGCCCGTTCCCCCTACCTTCTCTTACGGTGAGAAATCTGGGGGTAAAGTTTTCATCCTCTCTGATGATGACTGAGCAAGTGGGCGCAATCTGCAAAGCCGGCCATTTCAAACTGCGTACTCTGAGAAAGGTTCTCCCCTTCTTCCCGGGCCATCTTCATGCCCCAGTGGTAGTTTGCTGGTTCTTAGTACAGTGGATTACTGTAAATCAGTGTGATTGGCCATAGTACACCATCTGCTCAATCATATCCAAATGCTTCAAAACTCAGCAGCCAGTGCAATACTGTGCTCTCCGGCATGGTCGTATATGGCCCCCCTTTTCAGACAACTACACAGGCTCCTATTGAACAACGGATCCTATTTAAATCTATGTCCCTGGTTCACCGGGTCTTCTATAAGGTAGGAGCGAAGAAATTCGTCCACTATGTGTCTACCTGCTCCCTGCGCTCCCAGACTGCGCTACTTTTTTCTGGTTCCTCGTTTCAAACGCACTCGAACTGTCTGGCGTGCTTTCTCGGTGGCAGCAGCCAAAGCTTGGAACCTACTTCCTTGGGCTCTTCATGCTACTGCTAATTATCTGGCCTTCAGACACGCGTATGCTGCGCTTTATAAATTTATATAACATAACAGTGTTCAGTGCCCAGGCAATTTTTAATATCCTGCTGTTTGGGGATCTCTCAGACCTGTTTGTGGCATCTTTTTATCCATGCCTTTTAGTTGACACTGCCTACTCTTGAGGGCCTCCAACACAGAACATCTAGTTCATTGAGCCAAGGGGGATTATGTTCAAAGATTTGGAGTCCATGAGCCTTCGCCCTCGCTGCCCCGCTCCAAAGCGTTGGGTTTGTGTGCAGACATAGTCCAAATTGGCTTGTTTATTCTATTGGCGTCTGATTCTTCCTCTTGCAGGACTATTTCAGATTCTGCTTTGCCTAAAAGTGTATACACTGAATGCAGGCTCTTCAAGAAGCATACTATTACACAAGGCTGTTTATTGGCATACTGTGCTTTAGTTTTGTCCACTTTGCATAGGGGAAATTGCCCATATCCTAGCGTTCTGCTTCTCCTGACAAGGACAGCAGGGCCATGGCACTTCTCAAATCCTCATAAAATGAACAAATTCGCAGAACTCTTACCTCGGGATACTTTTGAGGAATTTGCTTCGTTTGGGGCTGGCAGAAGACCTCTTTTCAGCAACTATCTGTGTGAAGAGGAGACTGTGACTAGATCTTCATCATCTCCTTCATGACCGTACTTGGCAGGCTAGTGAACCAGGTCCATCTAACAAACTGAATATAGAAAAACCAAATAATTTGGAAAATAAACAGAGCATTGAACACGAGGAACGAGAGGAGGCTGGAGGAAAGACACCGGAACATGTAACATCCTTAGGGAAGCGGAGGAGAACAGGAAAAAGCTCAGACAGTGACTTTCACTACTCCCAAAAAAGACTTAGGAGAGCGACCCTAAAGCCTTGTTGTGAAATAGAGTCGCAAGAATTGAAATCAAGAAACCTGTACAAAATGGCAGAACTCTAGGGTTAAGACTGACATCCTCGAAATCATCGTCATCAGACACTGAAACGACAAGTGAAGCAGATAGGAATGTCAAACCAAAAATCGTCGGGCAACGACCTGAGAGAGAATGGATGGACAACACGAAGATTTACCGAATAATAACAAAGGTGATCAATGAACTCCGTCCAAGCCTGATGTCTGCAACAACGATAGCAGTAAGTCCATTAATGAAACTACACGAACAAGGACATGACAACTCAAGAGACCAAGTTGCACTACTATCAGCCCTAAACACAAAGATCGAGCTGATTGAGAAGAAAATGAATGAAATGATGATACCAAATACAGCTGCATGGAATAAGAATGAATTGGTGCTATCAGTTCTCAAAGAGGCTCTAAAAAATAAGAGGACAAAATATTACTAGCTAAAGTAGCTAGAGAAGCGGTAGCTATCTTGGCAAGAGAGACTCTAGAGCAAGCACTGAGGAAAGTGAACAACCAGAATGTTTTTGTTGTTCTACAAATGGACAAAGGAACAATCTCAAAGATAATCTGCACTGGGAGAAATCTCAAACCACAAAAAGAAACGTACCTAGTGTACTTAAAAAAATTTGATTATAAAGCAACTGAAAGTAGGACTATACTGACCAATAGACTGGAAAACACAATAGGCGCTTCAGCATCCAATTCAGAAGCAAGTACCAATGCTACACAAATGACGCCAAATTCTGCGTCACAAGATGAAGGTTCCCAGAAAGATCTAAGGATGAGTTCAACATCACACGAGCAACTAAGTGAAAAGAGAACTTCAGAGGGAGACCTAAGTATGCACCTAACTGCACAAGAGCCACTTGGCGAAAAAAAAGTACCAGAGGTGAGAGCAGTTACACCACCAACAAAAGAGATCCTACGATTGATACACCCTCCAGTGAATGAGCTAGAAAGAGAAAAAACATCTGAAACCTCGAGTGAAGATTGTCCTGTAACAAAAACAGAATGGTATGACATATTCGAAAAACAATCGATGCCACGAAAAGCAGTGAGCCCTCCAAACCCTGTAAATGAACTTAAACAGGGAAAATGCAAAAAAAAAAAGCATGATGGCTCCAAAGAAGAATGCAAAAAATGTCATTTTTTCAGAAATCTCAAATCATTGAACGTGACGTTCAATAATAAAATTACAGATCAACCCCCTGAGAGAGTGGATTAAAGAAAGCTGGCAACTGCAACTAGTGGATCACATGGTGTATGCACACAGATGGCTAAAATTAACTCCTGTACAAGTATAGATGAATCTGAGGGGAGTGACATAGAATTAATTAACCTCTCGACGTACAGCACTCCGGATGATGAACACCAAGAAAGAACAAACCAACAAGAAACAAAAGCGTCATCCTGAACATCGAGGAACAGAGAGAGGCCAAATACAAAAAAACAGGAAATAACCAAACAAAGTGCAGAGAACATGGATAATTCAAAGCCTGTTGCGAAAGAACAAGAATAGAGAGGAAAAATAGGCGAGATGTCAGAAGCAGACAAAACAAAATACAACCCGAAATATTCCAAAGTAAGAGCACGACGAGTAGCAATGTCGCCATTACCGACGAAAAAGAGAGAGCGTATGTGAAGATACAGTGGAACAAACCCCAAAAAAAGACTTTTACACAATGGAAGAAAAACTGAAAAAAACACTAGAGAAGCTGACGAGTGAAGTTTGGCTTAGTCCAGACTTACCTATGCGAGAGAGTCGGTCAAAGAAAAAGGAATGCGAACACAATGGCGGAAGGAACAATTCTTGTACAAAGCAAGACACGCAAATCCCCCAACTTAAACCTTTGGATAGATGCTGGAAAGCAGATCAAGGAACCAGGAACTCCGCTCAGATTAATCACAGCAGTTACAGATTTCTAGTCGAATGAATAGAGAAGAAAACAAAAAATTCCACCTTAAATCGAAGTCTGGCGATGCAAATGTTCCACTTCATTCCTGCCTGGAGAGCTACAAAAAGCACCGACATAAAAAGAGTAGAAATTCTCGATGACCTGAAATTAGATAGAACAATTTTGCACATCAAATCAACTAAAATAGCACAAACAGTGATGTGCGAAAGGCAATTATTAGAGGCCGGATTTAAAATTTACGAAATTGTTAGTCTGCTAAGCTCCACCTGCACCGGCGAAATACAAAAAAAAAGACGAATGCTGCCAATAGAGGACAACAAGACCATCCGGCTCACACCCGAAAGCAGCAATAAAGATGTAGGTGTCAGAATTCAGAGAAAGGACCAGTAAAGAACAACATTTGAAGAAAAAACTACTACGAGTGAAAAAAGTGAGAGGACGGAGCCTCTGTTGCTGAAAAAAATAAAAATTACAGTCGAAAACGATCGAGAAACATGAGGTGCATCCACAATTGAAGACCAGACTGAAAACTGTGAAGTAAATCAATGGAACTGGATGGCGCGATCATTAAACAAACCTCAAGCAAGTTAACGCCACGAGGATCCTGATCAGATTGCTATAGGATCCTGGCACTCGCGTGGATATAGTCACCTATTGGGCTCTGTCGCTGATGAGTTAAAAAATCTGGACGTCATATGCTTGCATGCCCATGTATTGAAGGATTTGAAATAGCTCTTAATCCCGCGATCCAAAAAAGCAAAGGTAGACCTATGTCAGGACAGATGATCTTAACAGGAAAAGTGGTCTATCGATTAAATCTACATGTAACCATTTGTCATACTTAATGAGCGCAGAGGTGGAGATGGCAACATGCCACAGTAGAGGAAAGAGAGTTCCATTTACTAAATATATACTTAAACCACAAGGCCGTACCAAGTGATATGCTCATTCAAAGCGTACTGAATTTGATAGATTCCATAATGGCATCAGAGAAGAACCCCAATATTGTCCTATGTGGTGACCTAAACATCAACTAATCGAAGAAAGTAAACGACCTGCGCAGATAAGTTAAGTGAGAATGAAAAACAATTACAAAAGTGCTGGTTGGAGGAAATGGACTCGAGATCCCTGAACTTGATGAATGGAAACACAAGTCGTGATATACCAGCACAAGAAACCTGGTAAAGAGGAGCACAAAAGTCCATTATCGACTATTTTTTGTATCGGAGTCCATTGCTGATGAGATCATATCCCTAGAGGTCAGCAGGACCACAAAAAGCGACCACAATCTCCTAATCCTAACTTGGAATCAAGAAAATAAGTCTGAGTGAGTACTGGAAATGTAATGTGACATTGGAACCAAATTGTACATGTCTACGCCTTAACCAAGACGATATTCGAGACATAACCGAAACAATGAACTCTATAAAATACAATGGCAAAATCATTGAGTATACTCAATTCATGGAAATGTATAAGATCAATCCAGTAAGAACAAAAAAGTTCACATACAGAAAACACAACTATGACCCAGAGGTCGCGAAAAGAAAGAACTTAGAAAAGAGATCCTTAAATTGAAGTGGAGTCCAAACTTGAATTACAAGGAGAATAAGAGAAAATTGAAAACAAGTTATAAGAACTGGATAACCTCACATAAAAAAATACTAGAGCAAAGAGATGCACTCATGAAGATGATCGTTCAAAGAAATGCTAGAGGGTTCTGGACGCTTATTAATGAGTTTGAAAATCCCCAGAAGGCATCTGTAACAAATATGGTATCAGACGCTCAATGGTCAAACCATTACAGTAGCCTGTTTGCAAAACATGCGGGTACGAACGAGACAGATACTTCATGCCCAGAGCCATGGGACATCGTAATTGAAGAAGATGACATCAGAAGAGCGATAAACAACTGCAGCTCGTCAAGAGCTTCAGACCCTGATGGACTATCGAACCAAATGCTAAAAGAGAATCCTGATGAATGGACTGACCTTTGTGATGTGCTGAAAAGATAATTCAGGAGAAACGTATACCAACCTCATGGAAAACAGCTATTATAGTGCCCATCTTTAAAAAAGGATGTCGCACCGAACCGTAAAATTACCGTCCCATAGCTCTCCTGGACATGATCGGTAAGATATTCGCCACAATCATTCTAGCACAGCTGAACCAATGGATCATAAAGAACAACAAGTATGATGCAAGACAGTCGGGCTTTGTCAAGAGTGTTGGATGTGGGCTGAATCTTAGTTATTAATCTGCTCAAGATGGAGACTATCAAAAACCATCAGAAGGTCTACATGGCATTTGTAGATTTGGCTCACGCTTTTGTTGGGATAGACCGTGAGTTGCTGTGGATAAAACTTATCCAACACGGATGCCCCCCAGGTCTAATAGCGGCAATAAAAGAACTATACTCGGACACAGAAATACGAGTAAGATTAGACCAAGAAGGCCACCTATCGAACCCGATAAAAACTGCCAGAGGAGTTGAGCAGGGGTGTCCCTTGGGAGCCACCCTATTTAACTTCTACATTTTCGAGATTGGCAAAGCAATGGATGAGGTTGTCTTTCCCACCAAAAATCAACAGGAAACACATCGGATTGGAATTATATCCTGACGATAGTGCTATTCGACCGGACCCCCATTGGCCTGCAGAGTAAGCTGAATGCCCTAAAAAGTTTACATCAATGAGCTCGGGCTAGAAACTAATGGAGAGAAATCCGAGATCCTAATACTAAAAAGCTTGAACGTCTCACAGAACAAACATGAAAAATTTAAATGGCGGCTCGGCAAAGAAAAACTCAAACAGGTAAAATGTAGCAGATGCTTGGGCACAAACATCAGCGCAAATATAAACGATGATCCAACGACAAAGACCAGTAGCCACATCCCCGACATTGTGGCCATTAACCATACATGGAGGCTCCCCCTCAGAGACGGAAGCTGTACTGTTCAGTTGTTATGTACATGATGACACTTGTTAAAAATGAGAACACAATGACATGCACAAGACGAGGCTTTTCGGTCGTTGTCAATGACCTTAACATACATGTGTTGTGCATGTATTAATTTTTTTTCTACAAAAAGGAGTGTAAAAAACGCAAAGAAGTACTGTACTTAAGTTAACATAAAATCGCAAAGAAACTGTGTGATGTGAAGGATAATGACGTCAGAAATACTGGCAGCAACACCATTACCAATCACCTTTCCACATATAATGTTGTTAGTGGAACTAGTCGAAAGGTGTGCGGTTGTGTATTTTGAGGGTGTAACTATGTATTTCACAAATATTTCTGGCCATAGGGCATCTGTGTGACAGAAATTGGCCTGATGGTGACAGAAAATGGCCGGACGGCACTAAAGCATATGAGATGGGCCAGACCCTCCCGCACCCAATGCAGGTGGTGCGCAGTACCTTTCGCAATAATGTTCCTTGGCTGCTTAAACTAATGCGTCCATGTGGATGTACGTGTCGTGATGGAGCAACTATAAAAGAACACATTACGTCCTGCAACGTAGCATACTACATTGTAAAAACAGAGTAAATTTGTAAAGAATACACAAACATATAAGAATTAGTACATGCATTTTATTTCACAATAAACGAGCAAAATCATCATTCTATATAAGTAGTAAAATGGTTTGTTTTCACAATAACCTGTGCGAAATGAACGCCCTATGCACATTTTCCTAGAAGTGGAATGGGTGTCTCTTTGGGTGACAATGACAATTTGAAAGGCCACGTTCTTGTCTCGCACACAGTTAGCGGTGCTGCCAAAGTAGTGGGTTTCCTCCCACAATCGTGTGCAAAATGACGTCAACCCTTCTGATCTACACCAGCGGAAAGGATGGAATGTTACTTCTGATGACAGTAGCGTACGGACACAGAGGGCCGACACGATCATCCCAGTGAATTATGACACTCAGACAACCGGAGATGAACAATTGGAGTTGACGGGTGCAAAAGCTGTCACTTGGTTGCTGTAATCCGTGAAAATGACAATAGGGAAGGAAATATCTGACGGGGAAAATGGGAAAAAAATGAATGAATACGCACCTTTGGATAAACTAAATTTATGACACAACATTTTTTTGAAAATTTAATTCAATAGGCTGAAATGCAGTGGGACCCTATGTAAGGCGACAATGTGCAATGTTCATATTAGGGTTAGAAAATGGAAAGGTACTGACAGCTGGAATGTCGTAGCAGCGCGGTGAAATACCAAACAAAACATGTATGGCATCCTTTCTACAAAACAAAATTTTAACACTTCTTTTAGTAAAAATTATTATAATTTGGGGTAATGTAGTGGTATCATACAAACGTCAACAATGTGCAATGTGCATAATGGGCAAAAACATGACACCAGAACATTAATCTTGTAAGTCATCATGGGAAAAAAAAATGTATGCAGGCAAAGTGAAGAAATACAGTCAGTGTGCTATATAGTTGGCAGACAGAGACTTACAAGATTTGGACGGCCTCAATTGCGTACGCTGCAGGCAAACAGTGTATGAGGATCAGTGGCTCTTCGGGAACTAATTTTGCATGCTCGGAGCAAATGTTTTTGAAGCATAACCTTATCAAGCGATATGTTTTTCAAACTGTTACTCCCTAAATTCTTTCTACTCTTTCCCTGTACGTCAAGGTTAAAAACACAAGGGACCCTTATGGGAGTCGACAAATATGCAGCCGTACTGAGCTCGATAGTGAAAACAGAAAACGCAGTGGCCTTCACTCTGAATGCAAATACATTCTCATTTTGCAACATATCAGTGGCTATTGGTGAGAATGGCTAATCGTCGACACATGCAGAAGGGCTGTGTGTACGAAATAGGGCAGGTGGCAGTCTCAAATTTCAAACACGTTCTCGTTGCTTCCAGAGGCATAATCGTGCTAGTGGAATCGGGGTCAGATTTCGACTCCCATAGTGGAGGGAACCAACAGCCAAATAACACTGACTCACTCGATTAAGGAAGCAATCGTAGTCTGACCCCAACAAGAGCTAATGAATGAAGTCCCGGACCCATGCTCTACAAAGAGCGACCCAATTTTTCAAATACCACACCACCAAACGGCACCTCAACCTGTGCTTGGTCTGTGTGCACAGAGTCCTGGATATGTTCTCGGGTCCATTTGGGAGTATTGGTAACGCTCCCAAGAAAACCCAGCTGAAATCCCTTGGTTCAATCAAAACTTATTGGGTTTAACCCTTGAGTTTGGGGAAAAGGAAGTTTGCCTACAGTGCCATTTGGGTGTAGACGATACACCATCAAAAACCATACACTGCCATCCCGATACTCTGAGGAGGGTATCAGATGAACAGATGGGAGAATGCTGTGCCATGCCACCCTGTAGTGGTAGGGTCATTTGATGGTCAGCTGGGGACAGGTCCATTGTCCAAAAAGGGGGGGGGGTTCTGTGTTCCTGGCCCGGGAATGTTTGATGTGAGGCACAAATCTAACCAGGAGACCGGTAAGGGCAAACCTTGCTATGATACTGTGGGCCTGCAATGTAAAATCATTGTGCCCCACAGTATGTGGGGATTGCCTCCCCTGTTGTCGTTCACAAATAAGGGATCAAATTCCCTGACTTGGGTTTACAATTATGAGCCCAATAGAAAGGACATGGGTCTACAATGCAGCATTGGTTTGGTGGGGCTTTGGGAGGGGTGCCCACACATTGCATTTCTGCCCAAGATACGTACTCAAGAGTAGCTGATTGAGCAATATGTGGAACGGCTTGTCACCTGAACTCAATACGCATCCTCCTCCGAAGGGGGTGGGAGGGGTGGGGTTTGTATACCTCAAATGTAAGTAATGTGAAGGAAAGGGTTGGTGATCAGTCATTGCATGGATTGAAACAACCAGAGGCAGTGCATGAATTCAGTGAGATGGTTGTCCCTCTGATCTACTTGAATTTTATATGTAATGTTTGTATATTTGTAAACTTAATGCGACATGGCAGACTAGGAGGACTCGGCACCCCTGTTCAAGATTTTCCCAGGTTGCGGCCTGCGGAACATCTTTTCAGATGACTGGCACTCGCTGTGCCTATACTGCTTACACGCGGACCCGATGCACATGGAGGATGACTGTGCGTTTTGTCAGGATATGGTGCTCCGCACCCTGAGCGACTGACGCTCGCGTCCCAACGAGTGGCTGCAGCCCAAGGCCCCTGCTCTGGGTGAGTCCCGGCAGCATGCATCCCCTGCCCAGAAGAAAGCTGAGCAGTCTTCTAAGACCTTTTTAAGGGCGCTCCTTCCACGGGGGCCAAACATAAGGCTAAGCACCGTGAGTCCACTGCCTCCGGCAGCGCCGTTGCAACGGGCTCCTCGGCTGCCAGGGTGAGTACAGCGTCTCCAATGGCTTCGACCAAGAGGCAACACTCAGGATCTTCGGAGAAGAGGAAGTCCGACCATTCGGGCAAGCTCTTGGAGAAGACAGACTGGCCTTAAGGAGAAGGCCAAGGGGGAGCGGGGCTCTGACCCTTCCCCCAAGGTGAAGGCCGCTGCCTCACCAAAGACTGTGAAGGCCCAGGTGCATCAGGCGAAGGCCCAACCTTCCATCAAAGGAGTGGTGGTGTCCCTCGCGAAGTCTGCCGTGACGGATTTGCAGGTCCAGCTCCAAAGGCAAGAGTATCCCTGCCTGCTAGGAGGGAGTCCTCTTTTCAGCATATCGAGAAGACACCGGAGAAACTGATGCCTATCACCTCACCGAAACCATATCCCTTGGTCGCAGAGAAGGGGGGGGTGCATAGTAGCCCTACAAGGCTCAAATATTTCCTCAGAGGTAGAGCTTACCAGCCTCTTGTTCCAGGAGGGGCAGTGCGTCGAGAGCAGGCCCTACGGGAGGGAGGGATCCCGATGAGAGCGACGACTAGGAGACCGACGAGCAGCAGGGTGGTGAGGGCTTGGCGGACCAACCTCCAAGCATGCGCCTTCTCCTCAGTCGCCGCAGCCACCTCAACAATCACCTGGAGATATCTCTGTGGACATTCTCACTACTCTGCATACCCTATGCTCTGAGATCCGGACTAGGGTGCCCCTTGCACCGAAGGTGATGGGAACATCAGGGGAACCATCAGCCAAGAGGAGGAGAGTTCACCCTCAGCCTCCCTGCCACCCTTCGCCTCCCTCCACTCCATGTCTTTGACTTATTGTGTGCTTATGGGCTATGGGGTCTTTTACTCCATAGGGTATCATCTGTTTTAGTGTATGTGTTACACAGCACCCTCAGTGCAGTAACACAGGGGTGTCATAGTGACCACCAAACATAGACTCCATACCCTGGAACTGACTGTCTCCCAGGGCATGTAAAGTCAACATTGACTTTACTAGTCCAAAATTGTGAACAGAACCAGTACATAACATCATTTTGTGGAAGTACTAGAAGGGGTTAATTAGATTGCCCCTGGGTCTGTTTCCAAGGGGGCACTGTCCAGTCCCCCCTTGTCGAGTTTCTGGCTGGTGGCAGTGGTTACCGCGCAAAATATTCCACCGGAATATTTCCTATGGAATTTTCCCATTGATTTTAAACGCACCACTTTTTGGTGCAATGTTAAAGATACTACCGGTTCATTTATTTAATATAAAATTGCTGGTTGGGTCTTTTTGCCAGAACTCTTTTCTAAAATGGCGTTTGTGTCCGTCTCGAACTCCAACCCAGGTCGGGCCCTTTGTTCCACTTTTTGGCGGGCTTCTCCACAGAAGCCCTCCAACTGGTGCCATTCTCTGGGTTCCATAGGATGTGTGGTTGGGGGAATTGGCACCATGGACTGCATTGCCTTAGCAACTCAAGTCGCACTCTGTTCTGATTGGCCCAGTGGTGAGCCGCCCGGCTCACCACTTAGCATGTATGAGTGACAACTAGGCTGTTGAATGGGGGTTTTTCTGCATAAAAGCAGGGCTTTTAGGACTGGAACCTCAGAAGTCACCACAGGACATAAGAAATCCGAAGAGTGGAGAAGCTGAGCCATCTGCAACGACACCACCAGTGGAGCCCTGCTGCAACGACCTCACCACTTCCCCGACGACGAGATTTTCTGCTGAAAGAATCTTCTTCCTCTGAGCTGGGGGCGGGGGGGGAAAAATCAACCAGTTCGCCATTCCGCCTTCCAGGGCGTCGCTTGGTCGAATCGCTTGTGCCAAGCACCCCGGCGGCCGGATAGCCAATTTTCACCACTGTGTTTGCGAATAACAGGAACGCACCTTTTAACCGACGGTCTCCGCGGCTGGTCTCTTCCCTGGGCAGTGCAACGACTCCAAGTTTCCTCCTCGACAAGATCTTCTCTTCCCCTGGTCGAAACCACGAGCTGCACCTGCTGCTAGGAACAAATGCCACCGCTGGAGCTTCCTCAACTTTAAAGGTACTGTGTTCCACCTGGCCTCCCTTTCTACGGTTTGCTAAAGGTGACCCTTAAATCCTTGGCTTTCCAACTGGGTTGGCCCCCAGACCTTCTAACTTTACCTTCTGAATCAACCCAACCTCTTTTGAACATTTTTACAAAGACTTGAATGCATTTCTAAACTGTGTGATCTTGGGCACATTTCACCTTGCTCCATTTAAAGTGGGCCTGGCCTATGAACTTTGGCTCGACAGTAGACTCTGCCTTCACTAACTTGTTTTGGTCTTAGAGAAGTGTTAGGAACTATTTTATTTTCATGACCTGCCTTTTTCTCTCCCTTTAACTTAATTATTGGAGTGCCATCTAAGTTACGCGCTCGCATCTGTTTTTACAAATAGTGGTGTTTTGACTTGGACTTGTCTAATAATTCTTAAGGGAGGTGTGTATACTTTTCTGATTGTGTTTAAACTTGCTTTGATTTATAGTGCTAGTGTATTTCCTTAAGTGTGTGTTAAAGAATTATATACTTTTGATCCCAAGCTCTGGTCAGTGTTTACTTGCTCTAATGTGTTTTTAGCCCTATTGTGTATCCTCTGTATACTGCCCTACTCTTCTTGAGAGAAGTCTGACTGCTCAGCCACAGCTACCAGGTAAATCTGGGTGGTGCAGACTGCTACCAATTGGGTTTACTGCTTACTCCTGTAGTCTTAATCTTCTTGCAGTGGTCCCCAAGGACAGGATTCTGCCTAACATGCTTTGATGGCAAAAAGAGATTGAACTGGCCGTGGTGTCGGGCCCCCACCCTGTGCATCAAGTCACAAACGTTTTGGATGGTGACTCTTCAGCATGTGCTAGGACAGCTGCAGGAAGGGGATTTTCTGTTGTCCCTGGACTTGGAAGATGCCTATTTTCACATCCCCATACTCGGGGGCCACCACAAGTTCCTGTGCTTCGTGTTTCAAGGGCAGCACTACCAGTTCAAAGCCCTTCCCTTCGGATTGAAGTCGCCGCCAAGAGTTTTCACCAAGTGCCTGGCTCCGGTGGCGAAGCAGTTGCGTCTTCGAGGGATGCACATGTACCCGTACTTGGATGAATGGCTCATCCATGCAAGCTCTATGGACATCGCCGTTGAGCACACGACGAAGACCGTCCATCTCCTGATGGACCTGGAGTTCTCGGTGGACTATGCAAAGTCCTGCTTTATTCCATCGCAGGACACACTGTTTCTAGGATCCCGACTCAACACGGTGTCGTGCCTAGCGTCTCCTTCGGAGGAGAGGAGTGCGGCCATCTTGGGCAAGGTGCAAAGGCTGATGGCCCCTGAAGATCGCAAGGGTGAGGTCCATCAAGTCCCTGCACATCATGTCATGCATTTACCTCATTCGGCTGTGCAGGCTGCGGATGCGTCCACTGCAGGAGTTCCTCGACGCGCGTTTGATTCAAGTTTCGGGAAGCTTCGAGGACAAGTTCACGCTCGATGGGAGTTTCCGTCGGGCGATATGGTGGTGGGGAGTGCACGCACATCAGTCCGCAAGTGCGGATTTCCAGACACCACTGCATCAGGAGACGGCGGAAGGAAGCGGGCGCACACCGGAAATTATCACGCAAGCGGCCTTTGGCTACCGGAGGAGAAGACGTTGCCGATCAACGTGTTGGAGCTGCGGGCAGTGTTTTGGGCCCTCAATTCCTTCCTCCTGTCCCTCAAGGGAAAGGTGATACGGGTCTTCGCAGACAACATCACCACGATGTTCTACATCAGGAAGCAAGGGGGCACCAGATCCCCAGCACTCTCCAAAGAGGCACAGGACCTGTGGCACTGAGCTATAGCCCAGAATATGTTCCTCATCCCCTTTCATCTGGCAGGAGTAAAGAACACTGTTGCCGGCTCTCTCAGCAGGGAGCTCCAGTCTTGCTACGAGTGGGAACTTCGGCAGGACCAGGTGAATCTCCTGTTGTGCAAATGGGTAATCCCCAGATCAATCTGTTTGCGACAGAGATGAACACCTAGTGCCAGAGGTTTGCCAGCAGGTTTCCCCAGGCGAGGAGCTTAGGGGATGTGTTTTCGTTCCCCTTGGACGGCCTGTTTCTGTATGCGTTCCCTCCATTGCTTCTTTGAATAGTCAATCAACTCGGACGATCCCGGTGCAGGATGATCCTCATCACACCGGCGTGGCCGAGGCAAATATGGTACCCGGACCTTCTGGGCATGGCAGCGTCCCCTCAAGTCAAACCTCTGGCGGTCGCAGATCTTCTCGCCAGGGAAGGAGGTGCGATTCTGCACCACGACCCAGGACCGCTCGACTTTAAGGCTTGGCTCATGCAGCACTAGAGTTTGGGGGCTACGAACTTCCTGCGGATTGCAAGGAGGTGCTTGCCAAGGCCAGAGCATCATCGACTTTCAAATGCTACAGGCACAAGTGGAAGAGGTTTGCCGTTTGGTGTCGTACTCGGAAGAGGAGTTCGTCAAAGGACTATTTCGCTCGTTCCCGCAGGTGAATGCTCCGGCCCCGGCTTGCGAGCTCAATGTAGTGTTTACTAGGCTCATGGGTCCTCCGTTCGAGCCTATGCTTTCGGCGCCACTGACATTTGTTGTGGAAGACAGTGTTTCTTATGGCCATCGCCTCCGCACGGCGAGTGGGTGAGATCCAGGCCCTCTCTTGTAAACCACCTTCATTTGACATTCCACGAGACGAGAGTGGTGCTGCGGATGCACCCCTCCATGCCCAAGGTGCTGTCAGACTTGCAGCTCAACAAACCCTTGGTGTTACCGGTGTTTTTCCCAACACCTTTGTTGCCGGCTGAGAGGACTCTGAACTTGCTGGATGTGGCTAGAGCGCTGAAGTTCTATGTGGACCGCACAAAGAGTTTTCGGAAGACACTGCTACATTTTGTTAACTTTGGCCCTGTGAACAACGGGAAGGCCCTCTCTAAGGCTTTCATTTCCAGGTGGCTCTGCGGCTGCATCACCCATTGTCACCGATTGGCAAACCGACCGTTGCCTGGTCGTCCGAGAGCCCATTCGATGAGAGCTATCACTGCTACTACAGCATTTGCAAAGTTCTACTGCGTCGACAGGCAGTGCTGCGCAACCTGTTAGCTTGAAGGTGAGCCTGGTGTGGAGTTAAGAGATTCTTAATGTTGAAATGTCTAAATGTTGAGCCTCGCCACCTCCCATGTTTGTGCATGTGTGTGTACTGCTATGTATTCTTTATTCATGAGCATGTGAATCCATGCCAGAACCCATGCTGGAGAAGAAACAAGTTACTTACCTGTAACTGTTGTTCTCCAGCATGGGTCTGGCATCGATTCACATGCAAACCCTCCCACCTATCCCTCTGTGGCTCTTCTTGGTCATACTGCCACTTTATGTGCTACCAAATCTGAAGATGGCTGCCAGATGAAGGGCTTAGGTGGAGGGCAGTCATTGGCTGGGGGCAGTATGACCCAGAGACCAGTGATTGGTTGTTAGGAGAAAGACAGTTCAGAAGTGAAACTGATTTTTTTCTTAACTGAGGATTCCCAGCCTGACTGGTAATATTCATGAGCATGTGAATCCATGCCAGACGCACGCTGTAGAAGAGTTACAGGTAAGTAAACTGCTTTGTGCTCAGTTGCAGTATACTTTGGTGTCACACAGCAAGTATCTCACACTTTTTCTTTTCTGCTTTTCTTTCAGAACGAAAAGATCGTGGCAGCTCCACCAGTCTGGGCAGTGACTTCTCAATTGTGACTGATGATTCACCGTGTGGAGTGGGGAGCTTCACCTATGATGGAGTTGAATTGCTTGCCAACAAGGCTCATCCTCAGGCAGCTTGGTGAGGTTCCACACTGTGCAGTAATGGACACTAACAACAGAAATCTTAGGGGAATAGTTTACAAAATAATCTGATTTCTGGTTTGGGTTGGAGGGTGGGGAGTTGGTTAGTTTTTCATTCTAAATAACACTGTCTTTCTCCAGCATGTGGTCTTTCATGGATTCACATGCTCATGAATATTCCCTGGCATCAGGCTGGGAATCCTTAGTGATATTAAAACTGCTTTGCTTTAAGTTTAAAGAAACTGCTATAGTCTATTGCTGTCACTTTGGATCATACGGCCCCAGCCAATGGCATTTCCTTCCCTGGTGGCCTGTTAGGTCTCACCTCAGTTTTAATACTAGAAAAAGACTCTGGGTGCACAAGCTCTGTGAGACATGGGAGAGGTGCAGGTTACAGGGACAGGGTGTAATTACTGTTTCTGGGTCAGGGTAATTCTTTCCTTTTTCCTTAGGAAGTATCCTTTAGGAGGCAGGTGTGTTCCAGTCCGAGATGGAGGTAATGCTTGCAAGACCTGATTTGCTGAACAGATATTGTGTGGTAGTTTGGAATCTGAGGAGTCTAAACTGCCGATCATTCAGAACATGGTTAGAGAAAGTCCTAATTTTCCAGAGCGCCATTGATTTTCTTTAAGACTTCAAGGAAAGCATCAAAAGTGGTGTGCTTACGAAGAAGTCTGCTACAGGACAGAGTGAAGTACAGTTTTAAGAAATGTATATAGTTGCATAGCAGTTCTGAGTACTAAAGACAATGTATATACTATGTTAGTGTTGCCTGCACAGAAGGAAGTTAAAAGCTGTTCCAACCATTTTTGACATCTAATCATAAAAACTATTTGCTGGTTGTTGCGTCGGCGCGAGCTAATGTATTGTACTAACACGATCACAAGTAATCCTGCCTGTTTCACTTTTTCGGAAATTTCGTTTTCACTCCAATGTAAAGGACCTTAACGCGTACACACACACGCATCACTTTGTAATTCCATAGAAAGCAATCCGTGCTCATTTGAGGGTCCCAGCTGTGCAGTGAGTTTCCAGTCAGCACAGTGGGAGCAGCAGTTAACAGAGGCCGATTCAGAGCGGCGCGAACAATAAGAAGGTGAGAGTGCACAAAGCACTTTCAGAGTGCAGGCATTTTGAAGATTAGTCTAATCTGGCATTCCATGGGGAAAAAAGGGTGACAAGAAGGCAAACTCCGGTGGCAGAAAGTTGGGAGAAAAACTGAACGTGACTTAATCAGCTCATTTATAAATAAAGTAAAAAGACACAAAGAATGAACTGCTGAGACAGTGAGTGACGAAAGTGAGCTCCAGTGTAGTTAGTTAGTTCAGTATAGAAGGGCAAACAGTTCTGAGAAGCTATGTTTGGCAAGGACACAAGTTGGAGGAGGTTAATAAGATGAATTCGGAGGAAGTAACTTTCAGCAAGAGAGCAGCAGATTTCCAAAGAAGCCTTTAGCTATAAGCAAAGGCTTTCAGGAACTTTTTAGTTTCTAAATACTGTTAACTCTCAGCAATCAACATAGGATGCAGAGAGGTGAAAAGTAGTGTGTGTATTTTCAATTACAGGTCAGCACAGTCTTCAGACAGAAGTCGCCAGAGTCACCAACCAAGGCCTGATAATTTAATATTTTGTCCACTACCCCTGCGCCCCTGGGGTTTTCAGTCCAGTAATTATTTATTCAGCGATTGCTGAATTGGTAAGCCTAGAGGGTCAGGTGGGTTAATCGTCCACTCATGCAGGAATTGAGATTTGGGACTTGAGATGGCCATTTCGGGTTTTAACTGCAATTTATATTTTGGGAGTACTTGTTTCACTCCTCGAAATATAAAATTGTGTTCTATTTTTGATCTTTCTTAAATGGTTTCTTCATCGTTGGTCACCTTTGTGACTGCCAATAGCAGGTCCCCGTTTCCAATGAAGATCCAGACCAGCGATGGTTCTTCTCGCCGCGTCAGGCCTTCTCCATGCGGCCATGAAGAAGAAAAGCCTTTTCAGGCGCTTCTCCAAGGGCAGCTTCGAACACATTGTTGTCGATTGGCATGGTAAATGTATTTCTGATGCTTGTGAATCTGCTTAGGATTGCGTGCTGTGCATATAGTCTTATAGTCCACTATCTAGTGGTATTTGCAGAGTATTGCATCTTTTCGAAGTTCAAAAAGGGACGTCGTCCTGGGTGTACCTGTAACACTATCCCTACTGTGACATGTAGTGTACCCATGATCCTGCACGTGTCGGTCGCCCCAGATCCGCCATGCTATACGGTTGCATTAATGCAGAGCTCGTAACTGAGATTTATTGCTAGAAATATATTGCGTCTTTGCACAATTTAGACAAATTATTCGACAGAAGTTCCCAGACTCGCGTCAGAACACTTCCGCTATTGAACTCTGAGCAGCTGGCTGAGGGCCTTCAGCATCAGGCTTTTGCCATTCACAGTAGGGTTAGTGTGGGGGTCAGGGGCTTTCTTCTCAACATTCTCCATTGGAAAATACCTTTTCCCATCCTTTCCCTTTTGCTTGTCCTGCTACTCTTTTCTTGATATTTGATACAGAACTCCATGTTGCTCTTCCTGTAATATGATGTTTTCTTGGAGGGACACTTATAGAGAGTGCGACAACTGTTTACAACGCTGGTAGTCGTGGTCATGAAGCAAAGCCTGTCAAATCTTTAAAACGCTTAATCCACGGTGCACTACGCCATGCAGGCAGAATCCCGTAACCCCATCGGCGCTGTCTCATCTGACGAGGAACCCTCCAGCAGCCACTGCTCCTGCTCAGATGCCAAATCTATTGTTGCACAGTCTTCCGACGCACACATGCTCATGCCACTAGGCATGCCAACCACTTGCTTTAGGAGGGTCCCTCTCACTGTCGACGGGGGCACACGCTCACACCAAGGCTAAGCACAAAACCCACAGGCCTTCTTTGACAATACTGTCAAACTAGTTGACTACACCTACAGGTCCGTCGAAATTAACAGCAGAATCTAGAGGACCTTCCGGTTCTTAACCTGCTGCACTTCCGCCTCTGCATATTGCATGTTTCGAAGTCTTCAAATTCCCAGGGTGCTCCCTCTAAAATCTTTGACCGTTTCAGAGGCATTGAGAGACATGTCGCAAACTCACATTGACAGTTAACTCACCCTAAATTAAGGGAAACCTTGCCCAAAACACTTCAACAACTGGATTCCCAGAATTCTGGCACACATGCGCCTTCAGCTTTATCTCAAGGGTATGTACAGGCCTCTTCCACCTTATCTCAGTCCTTACAGGCCCCTCTTCTCCCCCCCCCCCACCAACCCACCTGTCCTGTTCACAAGCTGGTAGTTTTTCCACTCCCTGTAACAGACTACACACACTTTGACAAGGGAACAATTTGAGGAGTGTATGGCAAAGGGTTTTCTTTCTCAGACCGTTCCCTAAGAGAGCTCTTGCCTTAGATGAGGACCCTTGGCCTTTTGAGTCACCTCAACTTCAGTGCCTAGTTTTCCACACTACCTACCTCTCCTGTACCTAAACAGGCTGATCCTTCAAGGGATATATTTCAGGATGATCAATATAATCCGGATGAAGACTTGTATCATGTCCCAGACCAGGGAGGCGACTCCCAGGATCCTACTTCACAGGACCCAGACGCATGGCTCGATGTCGCTGATGACTAGGGACCTTGGACTGCTACACATACCTCTGAGGCAGAGGCTGACCTTTTTGCAGACCTTGCACATGTTGTGCAGTCCTGAGACTCTTCCCCTATTGACAACCAGCTGCTATTTAATAATCTCAAAAGCAGCAGTACATTCAAATACATGCTAAGGTTCCATAGAGTGGTCAGCCTGTCAGTAACCCGCTGTCCAAGCTGGCACAAAGTATTTGGAAGTAGGCACTCAAACAAGAAGTTCCTGTCAGTACACGTTCCCTGGGAACACAATCTTCTTGCAGACGTGCTCAGCAGAAATATTAAACTACCCGTAGAACACTGGTGGCGTTTACACTACCACACTTTGTACAATGTCGTTGCAGAACTGGGACATCCAGACATCGACATCTTTGCAAGACTGGAGAGCACATGATGCCCAGACTACCCCTCCAGGTATCTCCAGAAAATGTCAGAGGGCAACTTTCTCTGGATGAAATGATCAGGAAATGTGTTTACGGCCCTCAAGACCTCCCAATCCCCCAAAACTCACTCCTCTCCTCAACAGGATAATTCACAAGATGCTGCAGGAACAAGTTAAACGGATCCTGATGGCACCAACGTGGGATAGTCCGCTGTGGTTCTCCCAGCTCATGAAAATGTCACTTTGCCCTCCAGTGAAACTTAACTTAGCAGCTTGGTTCCTGAGGTCATAGTTCGGGCATCTCCAACTGCCTCAAAGATGTATGGACATTCTTAAATAGGCATGTAAACCAAATACCAGACACTGTTATTTCAGTAAATGCAGTGACTTAGTCATTTGCTGTGGTACTCTGTAACATCAACCCAATTGATTATTCACCCACGCATATATTCCTTTACCCAACTCACCTCTTTGACTCAACTGGATTTTAACTCACTAAAGGTCCACCTTGCTGCCCTTTCTGTTTACAGCACCTCTCAAAGCAAGGTTTCCTGGTGGAAACTTCCTGTAGTCAAGGCTTTTATGGAACGGGTAAAATGATTTCACCCACCTATTTTTAATCCAACTTCTGGCTGGGACTTGAATGTCCTTACTAAACTGATGGACCCTCCTTTTTGAACCAATGCACAAAGCTAGTCTTAAGGTTCTCACCGATAAGACTGCTTTTCTGGTGGCTATTACTTCCATTAGGAGGGTAAGTGGACTGCAGGCTTTCTCAGTTCAAGACCCATTTGTTACTATTCATAATGAGTGGTTTTGTGCACACATCCACGCTTTGCACGTAAATTTATCTCTACATTTTATTTAAACCAATCCATGAAACTGCCCTTTCTTTCAAACCCCAACCAATTTGGCTGAATGTTTTCCATACACTGGATGTTAGGAAAGCAGGTATGTACTACCTCAATGAGACAAAACCACTTTGGAAGACAGATCAATTTTTTCTGTGTTGCCACTGGTCTAGAAGGACATCATGTCTCACAATCAGCAATCTCAAAGTGGATTGTTAAATGTATCCAGATGTGTTACTAAGAGGTTTACGTCTAGAGCACATTCTACTCTAGGCACAGGAGCGACTATAGCTTTGATTGCAAATATTCCTCAATCTTATTTACAAAGCAACTCCCTGGAGTTCTATTCACAACCTTGCACAACGTTACTGCTTGCATACACATTCTAAGACTGAAGGAACAGCAGCAAAAAGATATCCACACCCCCCCTGACCATCAAACATCCCACCATCTCCTGGTGCTGCTTGCTAGTCTATGCACAGCATGTGATTCGAAGCAGATTGACAAGCATCAGAAGACGTACATTACTTACCATAATTGTATTTCTTACTGCTTGGACTCTCATGCACCCACCCTTCCTCCCCGCTTGGAGTTGAAGAAACATAGACCTCTTGCACCTTTTGATCCTTCTGTGCTTTGCGCATTCTCTTTAAGCTCTCTCATGGCAGAAGAAAAACAACCGGGGGTTACTCTGTGCTTTAGGGATCATGAGTACACTACACGTCACAGTACGGATAGTGGTACAGACATAACCAGGTCGATGTCCTTTTTTCGATATTTAAAATATATGCGTTCTCCAGCATGGGGTCTGGCATGGTTTCACATGCTTATGAATATATCTTGTCAGGCTGGGAATCCTCGGTAAAGGAAACCGATTCACTTTCACTGATAAACTGTATTTCTCCTTCAAACCAATCACTGTCCTCTGGGTCATACTGCCCCCATCTAATGACAGCCCTCTCCCTAAGTCCCTCCTCTGGCAACCAACTTCAGATTTTTAAATCTTGTTTTCGTCTGAAAAAGGTTTAATTTTTGTTCCATAAGAGCCTGTGTGGTCTTTTCTCCATCTGCCGACAACGGGGATCCGTTGTCGGTGACTTTCAGCGCCCCTCAAGGGCAGAGATCATTGAAGTTTCCAGAAGGCAATCTGGCCAACTTCGCGCCCTTCGACCATGACGGAGGAGGGGGTTGGGGGGGGGGGGGGGGGAGTGGCAGGACCCTCTTCAAGCCCTACGCCAAGTGCGGTCTTCGGAATGTGTTTGTGGAAGACGAGCACCTACAAGGTGGACTGTGAGATATGACTCTGCTTCTTCAAGAAGACTAAGGTCAGGCACAGTAGACTGGCGGCGTGGCTTAACGCGAAGGCCTCTGCCCCGTGCCCGGAGCAGGGTCATGCCTCACCCAGGACTGGCCGGTCCGAGGCGCGGTCTTCTAAGTCCTTTTAAGGGCGCTTCTTCCGTAGTAGCCCAAGACCAGTACAAGAACCGCAAGTACAAGTCCGCCGGGGATGATGCAGAAGCGGGTCCCAAAGTGGATAGGATGCGATCGACATCACCCTCCGCCTCCATTGCCATCCGGCAAATAAGCTCCTCAGAGTTAATCATCTACCTTGGCTAAACTGTGGGAGAAGTCTGTGAAGCTGCGGACAGAGAAGGCTGAACTGCCCAAGCAGGCCCAATTGGCACAAGTAAAGACTTCGTTGACGATGGACTTGGTGGCAGCCACTCTCAACGGCTAAGGGAGCTGACCCTGGGAAGGTAGCCCCCATAGCAGAGTATCCTTGCCCCCTAGGCGCAAGACCACTGCAGGGACTTTGGCAAAGTATGCAGGCACGCCAGAAGGGAAACCAGCTCAGACACTAGTTCCAGCCCCACAGGAAGGGGCGGAAGGGGGGCAAGGATGCCCCAAAACAGCCCTCCCATGCCATGGCTCAAGCCATGGAGGTCTCGTCCAGACGAGGTCCAGGAGGACGTGGAAGAGGACAACTGGGACGGTTATGACGGCGTGGGGCCTCGTTTTCGCCAGCTCAACTGAGTGATGTCTCTGGACATTTTGTCGACCCTTCATACCTTGGTGTCAGAGATCTAGAAAAGGATGTCTCCAGGCCCGGTTTCATTTGTCCCCAGTTCAGCCTCCAATTAAGAGGAAGCATCATCCGACGCCCCTATTTCAGCTGCCACACCTGCGTCGTTCTGATCTCCCCCAGTAGACCCCAGACACTGGTACGGGGACGGAATATGTTGACAACTATGGATGATAGCAGTGGGTCGCTGCTTTTGCCTAGTGCATCCCCACCAGATGAAGTGGGATCTTTCACTCTGATCGCCAGAGGCTCCAAGTTTTTTCGGCTTGTTCCCAAAGAAACCAAGAAAGAGGTTCTTGTACCAGAGGTGCACGACCAGGAGGAAGACTATCATGGTGGTTGCCCTCCTAGACTACGTGTGGGAAGAGGGCCTGGCCCTCATGAAGAACCCTTGCATGGCTCCAGCTAAACTGGATAGACTGGAGAAGTATTGGGTGCCCGAGTCTGCACCGAAGTGCCTAAGGTCTCAACCATCGCCGGATTCAATAGTTTCAGCGGCTGCGAGGAAGCAGATGACTAACCCGTCTTTGGTCCCTCCCGACAGCGAAGGGAAGAAGCTGGATGCCATGGGAAGGAAGGTAATTTACACCACAGCGTCCACTATCAAGGCTGCAAACGCACTGGCAATCATGGCCAGGTACGACAGGGAGCTGTGGTACATGCTGGGCCCTAGTCTGGAGTTCCTCTCAGACGATAAGCGGATGGAGGTAATTGCTCTTTTTCAGGAGGAGGGAAGTTGCATCTGACCACGCCATTACTGTGACGTTGGATGTCGCCAACACGTTATTCCGGCAGATGGAGAATGGTGTCTGCCTTCGTCAACGAGGCTCGATAAAGGCCACACATTTCCGACAGGAAGTCCAGGCAAAGGTGTTGGACATGCCCTTCGACGGAGAGAACTTGTTTGGGAAGGTGGCCTAGTCCCTCAAGGCAGATAGAGACTACCTGTTCCTTGGGCACTCCAGCAGCGCTCTTCTTTTCGCTCCTCCAGGGCAAAGTCGAGCAGGTCGTCCAAAGGTTTTTCCTCTTTGTACCACCAACCTTCCAGATCTACGACCCAGGAAGCCTACAGTAGTGGAGGATCGCGCTGCTGTCTGCAGAGCAGGACGCCGGCTCCGAAACCGGTCTGAACAGGCCGAGACATCGGGCCTCCTCACGTGCACCCCGGTGGGCCGATGGCTGACTAGGTTTGTCAGCGAGTTAAAGAAGATCACCACTGACGGATTGGTGCTGGGCACTCCTGCCCACGGAGTTTCAATGCAGGTGTCCACGTATCTCTCCGGTGTTCCATAAGCAGCAACACATTCCTCTGCTCCTGGAACAGGTGTGGGTCATGCTGTGGAAAGGGGCGATGGAGCTAGTTTCCCAAGGACTCCAGGGCTGAAGTCTATTCCAGATACTTTCTGATCAGAAAGAAGGCTGGGGGATTGAGGCCCATCCTAGACCTAAGACGTCTCAAGTACTTAAAATCCCAAAAGTTCAGGATGGTCCCGTTGGAAAACATTCTCGGCCAGCTGAAGGAAGGAGACTTCTTGACGTCGCTGGACCTGGAGGACGCCTATTTCCACGTCCCAATTCACAAGAAACAGCAACATTTTCTGCATTTCTTAGTGCAGGGTCAGCACTACCAGTTAAAGGCGCTGCCTTTTGGATGAAGCAGGCCCCAGAGTGTTCACAAAAGGCCCCTACGTGTATGGAGCATACACGTATACCCGCACCCCGACAACTGACTCATTTGGGCCTGATCACAGGAGTTGGGAGTCAGACACAGAGGTTACCATCCAGCTACTGACAAACCTGTACTGTCAAGCTACTGACGAACCTGGGATTCTCCATTAACTGTCCCTGCTTAATACCATCGCAGAACGCACTATTCCTAGTAGCCAGACTCCATACAGTGTCCTATCTGGCATCACCCTCTGAGGAGAGGGTAACGGCCATTCAAGGGACGATGCAGCAGCTTTTGTCGATGAGGACAGCCGCCAGCCACAGTGCGGACCATCAAGTCGTTGCCTGCCATGATGTCCTGCATCTACCTCATATGGCACTGCGGGTTGCAGATGTGACACCTTCAGGAGTTCCTGGATGCTCGCTGGATTTAAGTGTCCGGAAGCTTTATGGACAAGATCCCACTCAACGACTAGTTCCGTCGGGTGATAGTGGTGGGGCGTCTGCTCTAACATCACCCGGGGCACGTGGTTTCAAAACCCTCCATTCCAGATGACTGTCGCCACGGATGCTTCTGTGGAAGGCTGGGGAGCCCACGCTGGATGTCTGCACTCCAGAGACATGTGGCTGCCGGATGAGAAGGATCTCGATACCAACATCCTAGAGCTAGGGGCTGTGTTCTCGGCCCTCAAGTAATTCCTTCCGTCTCTGAAGGGCAAGGTGGTGAGGATCTTCACTGACAATACCACAACCATGTTCTACATCAGGAAACGTGGGGCACTGTATTTCCCCACGCTCGCCAAGGAGGCGCAGGACTTGTGGCACAGGGCTGTCGGTCAAGAGATGTTCCTTGTCCCTCTTCACCTAAAGGGAGTCAAGAACACCATTGCAGACGGTCTCAGCAGGGAATTGCGTGCCTTCCCAGAATGGGAACTTGAGCAGGACCAGGTGGACTGCATATTTGCCAAGTGGGGCAGGCCCCAGATCGATCTGTTTGTGACGGCGGTGAACTTCAAATGCCTGAAGTTTGCCAGCAGATTCCACCACACAGTGGGTTTGGGGGGATGCATTCCCCTTCCCGTGGGAAGGGATGTCTCTTTATGCATTTCCTCTGTTGCCTCTTCTGCTATAAGTCATCACCCCACTCAAACAGTGCCAATGCAGGATGCTCATGGCCTCAGCGTGGCTGAGGCAGATTTGGTATCCGGACCTTCTCAGCCTGTCGGCATCTCCTCCGGTCAAGCTGCCAGTGGTTCTGTATCTTTAAACATGAGAGCGAGGCGCAATCCATCACGACCCAGGATAGCTGAACCTTAGGGCTTGGCTCCTGCAGCCTTAGGGTTTGGAGGATACGATATGCCTGCAGACTGCAGAGAGGTCCTCGCCAGGGCGTGGTCTACTTTAAAGTGCGAGGGTCACGAGTGGAAGCTTTTCCATTTGTGGTGCCTATCTCGGAAGATTAGCCCTGAGGATCACAGCCAGCAGATCCTTCCGTACTTGCTATTCTTGGTCAAGGCTGGATTGGCGCACGCCTCTATCAAAGTACATCTGGCGGCAGTATCCTGCTACACCAGGTCTCCAGGAAGATCTTTACTTTGGTCCCACCGACTCATCAAGGAATTTCTCGAGGGACTGTTTCTATCCTTCTGCCGGTTAAGGCTCTTGCCCTGGCATGGGAACTCAACGTGGTTCTGACGTTGTCATGGGGAGTGGGGAGGGCCCCTATGAGCCTATGCATCAGGCCACTCTCATTCCTCTCATTGAAAACTGCTTTCCTTGTGGCCATCACCTCTGCCAGGAGGGTAGGGAAGATCCAGGCTCTATCCTGCAAGCAACCATACCTAACTTTCCACGATTCAAGGGTGGTGCTGCGGACGCACCTCTTCTGCCGAAGATTCCATCAGAGTTCCAGCTCAACAAGCCTTTGGCGTTACCCGTTTTTTTTCCCAAAAGTCTTCCTCACTGGCTGAAAGGGCCTCGCACTCGCTGGCCGTTGCTCGTGCGCTGAAGTTCTACGTGGCACGCACAAAGTTTTTGGAAGACGTCCCAACTGTTTGTGAACATTTGTCCTGTGAACCATGGGAAGGACTTGTTTGTTTTATGTTTGTTTGTTTTATGTTTGTTTGTTTTATTTAGTATAGCGCTCCAGACCCAGGGGTAAATGGGCGCTTAATGACAGGTTACATAGTTGCAGTATATAAGCAGTTATACAATTGTGGCGTTAAAATGCCATATATAGTATGTACAGACAGGAAGTAGGAAACATTTCAGAGTATGTACAATATATACAGTTGGTACTGATCTTAGTCTATCTGAGGATTGCCTTCTCCAGAAGCCAACTAATGACTAGTCTTCTGAACAATTGGAAGGATTTGGTCAGTTTAATACTCAGTGGCAGGGTGTTCCAGAGTTGAGGGGCGAGGACAGTAAAGCTCGAGCCCCCCGCTCTTTTGGCAGAGAATCTAGGCACGGTGAGGCAGACTTGCCGAAGGCTTCCATCTCAAGGTGGCTCTCCGGCTGCAGCATGCACTGGCTTTGGTTGGTGAACCAACCGTTGCCCGGCCATCCGAGGGCCCACTCCACTAGAGTGATTGCTGCGGTGAAAATGTTCCTGTCTGGTATGCCCCTCCTGGGCATCTGCAGGGCTGCTACGTGGAGGTCCACGCACACCTTCACAAAGTTCTACTGCGTCGATCCCAGAGAGATTTCCAGAGTTGGCCAAGCAGTGCTGCGCAACCTGTTCGCTTGGGCCGAGTCTGTTTCAGAGGTAAGAGTTAATGACTTTCTGTTGATCCTTGCCACCTCCCATGGTTGTGTAATGTTATACTGCTATGTATTAGTTATTCATGAGCATGTGACTCCATGCCAGACTGCATACTGGAGAAGGAACAAGTTACTTACCTGTAACTATTGTTCTCGAGCATGGGTCTGGTATGGATTCACATGTGAACCCTCCCTCCGACCCCTCTGCGGCTCTTCTCGTTCATTCTGCCACTTCATGGGCTTACCAAATCTGAAGACGGCTGATGGAGGAGTGGCTTAGGGAGAGGGCTGTTGTTGGATGGGGGTAGTATGACCCAGAGGACAGTGATTGGTTTAAAGGGGAAATACAGTTTTTATAAGTGAAAGTGAAACTGTTTTTTACCAAGCATTCCCAGCCTGACTGAGAATATTCATGAGCATGTGAATCCATGCCAGAACCAAGCTGGAGAACAATAGTTAGAAGTAACTTGTTCCATACTCTGCGATTAACACTAGATATTGAACTATATGCACAGCACGTGAATCGAAGAAGCTAGAAGCACCAGAAATATGATTAGAGTCAGGAGGACTGTGGAGCATACCTTCTGCAAAAGGTTTCATGAGGACACTTCCCAGGGAATTAAACCTAAAAGGGCACAAGTCACACAGCGACTACCCCCTCCCCCGTTGACGTCTGCGGCTATCCGACCACCATTCACTTAGCCGGTCCCTTCCACGGCAGCTACGTCTGCGCCCACACCTATATTCATGACTAAATACACTGCTGAAAAATGAGGACCGCCAAGACCCAGCCGATTAGCCACAGGTGAAGTATCGTCATCCACATCAACTTTGTTGGCGACCATCCCATCTGCTCCCCGTAGGCCGAAATCTTCTAGCTCTTCGACGGTTGCTCTGTCGACTAGCTCTCCCTGCGTCTCCAGGATTTCATGGCCTCCCAGACCAGCATCGGCACCATCCGCATCTGCAGCACTGCGGACTACTCGGCAAGCAGCCATGTGCCACAGCCACTTTTCGTCCTGGTGCCTGGTTTACCTGCACCACTTATCCAATTCAAGAGTGAGGCCTCAGGAGAGCCTATGGAGGCTTTATTCTTTGATTATGAGGAAATTGAGAGATCACCAGACCCCATTCTACCAGCACCTTGCAAACCAGTACAGCAATCGGTTCCAACCTTGGCTGTGCCTACAGTTCCCTTGGGAACACCACTAGCGCCCAGATATGTACATGCCATCAACCTTACAATCTTTTGTCACAGTTGCAACAGCAGCTGCCTCCTCCGGGACCTCAAACTGCCCTCAGTAGTCTGCCTTCTTTGCCTTCACAAGTGGATGTGGTTCCACCTCCTCGCCCTCTTCCAGCAGCACCTCCAATTGTCTTTATCCCTGCGACTACCCTCACGGGCACAGATACTGGCCTAGACATAGACGCCTCCCCATATACGCATACTACTGATGACTAGGACAATCTGGTACTGGCAAATGGAGATCCCAGACCTGCTTTCCTGAGATTCACCTCCGGATATAGGTTCCTTTCTTGCACTGCTAACACAAGCAGTACAGCTTTGATCTGGTTCGAGAGGAGCAGTGGAAGGAACGTTTTCTATTTTAAAGACTAGAAGCCTCCAGGAAATCTGTAGTTGCCATCCCGATGCTTGATGACATCTGGGAGGATGGTTTCAGTTATTAAGAACTCTTTCTCCACTCCTCCAAAGAAGGACCGTTGGAGAAGAAATGTAAGGTTGCTGAGTTGGCACTGAAGTGTCTTGGCACTCAACCTGGCCAAGATTCTGTGGTGTCCCTGGACAAGGAAGGCAAGGAACAAGATGCCTTTGGAAAGCATGCCGTTACCACAGCCACCACCATTAAGGCAGCCAATGCTTTGGTTATTCTCTCTGGTACAACAGGGAATTGTGGTTCAAGATCAGTTCCATATTAGAATTTCTGCCCAACAATAATAGGTGAGGCTTTAGCATTGTTACCCAATGGGGAGGCTTCTTCAGATCATGCCTTCACTGTGGCTCTGGGCATTGTGGCTACAGCCTGCCGCCAGATGGATAACTGGGCAGTTTTAAGTTGCCAGGGGTGGTTAAAAGCCACAAACGTTTGACAAGATGTGCAATCCAAGGTTGTTGACATGTCATTTGATGGCGTGCACCTCTTTGGCAAAAAGGTAGTCAAGACCCTTTTAACCATCAAGACAGACTAATGGCATGTCGCCTGGGTACCCTGCAGTAGCCGAGGCAGTCCTTTTGATCCGGGGTGATTCTGCAGAGACTTATCTACCTTTGTTTCGTCAAACATCTGGCACAAGCTCACAAGATACTTACAGATGGAGGTCCCAAGCATATAGGGGTACACAGAGGCGATGCAGAGCTTCTGCCTGCATACAAATCCTTAAGCAAACCTGACTAGTGCCAGGTCTGCAGCCCCACCCATCTGCACCCCAGTGGGAGGCCGGTTAAAATGTGTCGTAGTGGCACAATATCTCCAATAAGTGGGTGATCAACATCATTCTGCACGGTAACACTCTGTAATTTCTGGACGAATGCCCCTCAATTTCTCCAGTATTAAACAAGGAACAGATGCCATTTGTCTTGCAGGAAGTTCACTCCTTTCTATTACTCAGATTCACGTTGTAATCAAGACTCCCTTGAACAGCAGCCTGCTGAATATCTGAAGGAGACTCCTGAAATGGGCTTGCATACCATCCAGTGTCTGGCCTGGTGAAGCGCTGCTCCACTGCCTGATCTCCAAAGACCCTATGCAATGCTGCAGTCCTTGGACTAGTGGGACCAACTAGTCTCTACGCCTTCTCGAGGATCCAGCCTGTCAGACTTTGCAAGTGTCCATGCACTGCCCTGTGGATTGACCAGCTCTCTCATGGACTACCTTACTACAATTGCAGCCATAGTCTGGTACTGGTGGTCGCTAGCTTGTGCCACATGCCACCTTCACCCTGTATTTCAGCTGTCTGCCATCAAGGGAACCTGTCCTGGAGCAGCTGCTCACTGTGTCTCGAAGGGTCTGCCATAGTCTGTGTATGGAGATAGTCACTGAAACTCTCCTTCCTCCATTCTGTGAAGTGTTTAAGAGGCCTGCATCATTGGATTCTGCATTTCTGCACAGACGGTAGTTGCATCTTGCATTACCAGCCGCCTGGAAGAATCCCCTAAACCGCAACCCCATGACACCTCTAACTGAAACCAACAACAGAAGATGGAGCCCCAGCGACCCACCAGTGATCCTCGGAGATCTGGTAAAATCTGAGTCAAAGTAAGCATCAGTGTTCTCCATGTGACCCCCCAACCTCTTTTCCCAAGGAACATTGGGAACAAGTGCCTTAGCCTCTTCTCCATTCCACTCACCGTTGTTCGTCGAACCTGGGTCTGATCCTGTCCCCGGGTTCGCCTTGGTTCTGGAAGAAAGGAAAACACTTAAGTTTCCTTTGGGAAATGATTGAATAACTTTGAAATAGTTTGAAGCTATCCTGAACCCAATCCCATTGCATCCTTTCTAAAGAGCACTTGTGCTGGTACGAAACTCTATTGAACCCTATGACCTTTGGGCACAAGGTTCCATTCATCTGTGGGTTTGGCCTTCTCATGTTATGGTATTCCACTTCTGATTTGGTTTCCATCATTTACTGCATCCAACTTACCTACTTTGCTTGATTAAGTTGGCTCATGTTTAAGTGAACTATGGGGACTGTATATATTTGTATAATACTACCCGTTGGATTCATTTTTCAGTGGTCTCATTCAGGGCCCTTGACCACACTATTTCCTGAAATTAAGCTTTGACTTACCTTATTGGGTTTTGGCTAACCTCAAACCGAGGAACTCTGTTCATCATAACTAGGGTAGCCTCCTAAAATCTGTCCACCAGGCCAGAGTCTAGAAATCCATTTTAGCAGTGGGCTAAACCCTGCCCCTTTTCCCAGTGCGGGTCTGCTGCGGAATAGTGATGGCGGCCCGATAAACAGTAAAGGGGAAGCTCTCAAACATTTCATAGCCAAGCTAATTCACTGAACAGCCTATTCCCACAAATGCCTTTTCACTGAATCCCACCTCTGCCCAATCCACCTCAGACTCTGATGGTTGTACGGCACCTATCCTTCTTGACCTCTCTGCAGCCTTCGATGCCATTGACCACTGCACCCTCATGGACACACCACTCAAACGGCATGAGGGAAGCCGAATTGGAGTGGATATGCTCCATATCCTACAGATCCCAAATGACATACTTGCCTGCCTCAACTCTGCGCCCTGTCTTCAACAGAGGGAGGCAACCTGTGGTACTCAATCACCCCTACTCTTTAACCTCTATCCAAACCCCCTGCCAGGTCTCATCCATTTGCATGGCCTTGCCTGCTACAGCTATGCAGATGAGGCCAGATTATCTTCAAGATCCCAAAGGACACCTCGACACCACCTGACCTTGCCTCATGAAGTTGACCACTGGATGACTTCTAACCACCTCCTTCACAGCCCCAGAAAACCTGAAATCGTGATCTCTAGAAAGACTGCCCTCTCTAGGCCCCTCCTCACCCAACCCCTCTGCCCCCCACCGACAGCCAACACAGTAAAGAACCATGGATGCAGGTCTGACACATTCTCATAACTTCAACTGTGGTAAATGTGCAATCTACACCTACGCATATCCCCTTACCCTCGAAGTGGGTGCAATCACGACCATCCTCACTGGCCTAGACTATGCAAACTCCCTATACCTGGGCACACCTGCATCCCAGCTCAGAAAACAAACTCCAACTGGTCCAAAACTCAAACTCAAGAATATCAACAGTAGCTCACTCCCTACAGACCGGAGATCAGACACAGTTCTCCTTGTCATCCCATCCGCCAAATTGACTAGAATTTGTGGACTCGCCTTCCCACCAAGCACCCACAATGTGGAACTCTATCCCTTTTTTAGCATGCGCTGCGTAGAGGATCACCTCGCCTTCCGAAAGTCACTCAAGACCTTGCTCTTCCCACCTGCATCTTGACTGATCTAATCCGCCTCTTGAGTGAACTTCACCTCCAGACTGGCAGACATGTAGGCGGGGGCATCGATGAGCCACAAAAAAGTACTGAGCATGCACATTAAGGATTGTGGTAGACCTGCATTCCATCAACGAAACCAGTAATCCGCCATGATGCAAGAGTACGTATTGCACTCCATATCGATGAAGATGGCTGTATCCCTCCCAAGGCACGGCCACCCACTCGCACACATCTGCAATCACCCTCAACTTCAACTCGTTTTGCACATCATATCTGCCACTCAAATGCATTTGTGGCACGACACATTTAGTCTAACTGGACACATCTGTTTTATTTATTTCTATAGCGCACTGAACCTGGAGGTTCTGGGCACATTGGAATGGTTACAAGTTTTACACATAGGCATGATCACAGAATACAGAGAAATGCAATAAGGAAGTTAATGGATCAATGGGTTATAGGTGATGAACAGTCATCAAGCAACACAGTGAGTAGAGTGCTCGCTTTGACATCCGTGCAGAGCTTGCTAACGCAGGTTCGAACCCCTTCCGAGGTCGATAATTGAGCACCACACACCGTGGGTAATAATAAGCAACGCTCAGATACGTAAGGGTTCGTAGCGCTATATAAATGCCAAATTATTATTATTATAGGACAACATTAGCAATGGTGTGTGCAGTAGGTGCCCTTGGAGGTGAAGAGATCCTATTCTCAGCGTTGGTACTTCTCAGTTAGCCAAGTGATGGATTTTCTTCTAAAGTTGGAGAAGGACTTGGTCATCTTCATGGAGGGCAGGAGTGTATTCCATAGCTGGGCTGCCATAACTGGGAAACTTCTCCCTCCTGCCTTTTTTAGTTTGTACCTCGGGACTACCAAACAGGAGGTATTTGATGACCTGGTGATCCATGCTGAGGATCTGATGATACATTTCTCAGTTCAGTATGTTGGGGCTGCATGTTTCAAGGATTTATTCGTAAGAGACCTAGTTTTGAGATGCGACTTAATGAACAGACATTTGTGCTGTCGTGTTTCCGAGATATGTTCTCATCGCCAGCATGGGGTCTGGCATGGATTCACATGCTCATGAATATTCCTCTTCAGGCTTGGAACCCTTGGTAAAGAAAAAATCAGTTTTTCAATTCTGAACTGTCTTTCTTCTAACAACCAATCACTGGTCTCTGACGGTTGTTCTCCAGCATGGAGTCACATGTGAACCCTCCCCGACTACCCCTCTGCGGCTCTTCTCTTGGTCCAACTGCCACTTTACGTGCTACCAAATCTGAAGATGGCTGACAGAGGAGGGGTTTAGGTAGAGGGCAGTCATTGGCTGGGGGAAGTATCACCCGGAGACCAGTGATTGTGTTGGGAAAAAGACAGTTCAGAAATGAAACTGAAAATTATTTTTTATTTACCGAGGATTCCCAGTCTGACGGGGAATATTCATGAGCATGTGAATCCATGCCAGACCCATGCTGGAGAATAGTTACAGGTAAGTAACTTGTTCCTTCTTGAGATACTCAAGGCAGTCCTCCGTGCATTATTTTGCAGGATTTGTAATTTATTGAGCACATACTTACTTGCACCTAAGTAGAGTCCGTTACAATAATACTGCTTGGACAAGATGAGGGCTCTGGCTAGGGGAATGCAACTTTCCTTGGAGAGCAAAGGTTTGCAGGCCCTTACCAATTTACCAGTATAGGCTGTGGCTGAGGCGTTAACTTGTTTGTCGATTCAGTGTGGAGTCTAGATAAAAACCTAAGGTGTTTACCTCCTTTAGCCACTAGGATATTGTTCCCATCAATATTGAAGGACGCGTGATCTGTTTATTCAGGTTAGCTGGGAAGCCTAAAATCTGGAGCTCATTTTTATCGTCCTTCAGGCAGAGGCCATGGGTCAATAATTAGGTACATTTTGTTCACTAGCAGTAAATCGGTGTCATAAATGCCTGTTAGAGGGAGGAGGATCTGGATGTCTGCATAATTAGTGTCAATGACACCCAGATGGTCTAGATCATCGAATGGAAGCTTCGTGAAAATATTGTACATGGTCGGTGACACACAGGAGCCTTGGGGGACTCCACATGTAATGGGAATGGGGTCAGCTGCTGCTGCTGATGGTGAGAAGACTCTCATGGTCCTATTGTTTAGAAAGGATTGGATCCATGTAATTGCATTCTGAGAGAAGTGAGCTGCTAAAGCAAGGTGATTGCATAGTACTCTGTGGTCGACCAGATCAAACGCAGCCGATAGGTCCAACAGTAGTAGCAATGCAACTTTCCCATTGTCTTTAAGTCCGTTAATCTGGGTTTTTAAATCAATCAGTGCTGTTTCGGTACCGTGTCGAAGTCTAAATCCAGATTGACGTGTCCCTAAGAGATGGTTGGTCTCCAAGTATTCCTGGATCTGCAGGTATGCTACCCTGTCCAATATCTTCAGTAAGAACGGGACCATAGTGATTGGTCTGTAATGTGTATGAATTGTAGTGTCCAATTATTGTTTAAGTAGGGGTAGAACCCAGGACTCTTAAGTTGCTAGGTACAATACCTGAGGTAAATGAAGCATTGGTGCGCCGCCAATGATCTATGTCTAAATGCCAACAAGACTGAGATCCTCATTATTGGTACACCATCTCCATCCTTTCCTCTAACTCTCTGGCCGCCCTCCCTTGGCCCTCTTCCCACCCCCACCTCCGCGGCTAAGAACCTCTGGGTTATCTTTGACTCTACACTTTCCTTCTCTGCACATTTCTCTGTCTCCTTCCCTCAAAAGCTCACTGTCTACCAAGCTCTGGTTCTTTCCAGACTGGATTACTGGAACAGCCTCTTTCTAAATCTACCTGCCTCCACTCTCCGCCCTCTACAACAAATCCAGAACAGGACTGCGAGACTTGTCCTTGGGATCATATCTCTCCAGCCTTGAAATCCCTTCATTGGCTCCAGTGGATGCAAGGATTAAATTTAAAACCCTCTGCATTGTCTACAAGGCTTTCTGGGGCCTGGATCCAAAATACTTAACTATCGCTCCGTAAATACTTCCCCTCTCGAGCCCTTCGCTCCTCTACTTCTATCTCCCTCAGGGTTAGTTGTTTTGCAAAAAAAAAAAACGATCCGGGGGTAGATCTGTCTTCGGCTGGTGCCTTCATTTAGAACAGCCTCCCTGTCACCTTGAAAATTGAGGAAAATCATCTTTGGTTCCGGAAACTTCTTAAGTACTTCCTCTTTGCCTCTGCCTTTGCCCCCGTTCTCCCCTGTTGATCTGTTTCTTCTCTTGGCATTGTGCACCTAGCCACCCTCTGTTCTTTCGGGCCCAGGTACCTGCTCACCATGCCACCCTTCTGCACTGCCTCCAGGCCACCATCTGCACTAGGGTTCTGTATCTGTACCCATACAGTCCCCCGCCCATGTTTCTTCTGCACTTATCAGATATACCTTTCTGACTAACTTTCACCTGCCACTTGCTGGCTGCACTACCATAGTTTATCGCCCTTATTTAATATTTATTCTATTTAATATTTATTTGTTTTCTCTCCTCTGCCTCGCAGTTTCCGCGCCCCCCCCTTTCAATGCACTTTTACACCATTTTCCTTTCCCATGCACTTGCTCTTTCTTAAATGTCAGTCACTGGGCCTAGTAAGATCGCGGTCTTTCTGTTTTTTTTCCCTTGTTCCCCTCTTTTTGCCTGGTCGCGCTCTGAAACACTTGTGTACGAGCGCAATATAAATAAAATTTCATTTAATTTCATTTGATTAGTTTGGATATCAATGGTGCCTGGTCTCTAGCGGCATCTTTGATTATTTGAGCCGTGCAACTATTTCCTTGGCACCTTAAAATTTTAAGGGATGCAATAATTTTGTGTACCTCCAGGACTAAGACTTTGGAAAATGTGAAACCTTGGGATGGTTTGGTAGATGGCTTTTGGGTCTGGTGTGCAATATCTGAATTTTGTAGGTTTAGGCGTTTGTCAGCAATTTTACTTTGCAATGAGGCTATTTTGTTGGTGAGAGCATTCTGAATGTTCGTACAGAGATTGTCCTTTAGGCAAGGATCCGTTGGGGGAATAGGCGTCTTCAGCTCTCGTAGGATAACAAAGAGCTCTTTGGTGCTGGAGCTAGCTTCATTGGTTAATTTGATTGTTGTTCGACTTGCGTTTAGTACGAAGTATCTCTTTCTTGTATTTTGCAGATAAATTCATTTAGATTAGTGTTATTCTCTACAGATGGGAGGTGTTTCCATAGAGTTTCCAGTTTTCTTTTTTCAGCTCGTAGGGTTTTTCATTGCGGAGTGAACCAAGGGTTCAGTTGTGCTCTTGGTTTACCTTTGCACATTTTGAGTAGGGCGATGATGTCCAATGCTTTAGTCACAGTAGAATTGTAGACCTCTACTAGCAAGTTAGGGTCCGTGGTATCCTCTAAGGAATTCAGGATAGGGATCATATGTGGCAGGATGCCATCCGCCGTAATGTTCTGTTTGTTTCTCGTAGGACTTGGATGTGCTACCAGGTTGGGTTTCGTTTTCAGAGTATTAGAGAGTAAAGGACAATAGATAATGACCCGTCTGTGATTGGGGTGTGATTGATGTGATTATAGTGTCACAGTTGAGGTCAGCTACCCGATCTAAGGTCCTTCCTTTGTCATGGGTAGGCTGGGTGACTTTTTGGTTAAAGCCATGTTCCGTGAAGGTGTTGGCTATGGCTAGTGTTTGGTGATCGTTCATGTCGGTAAGTCCTAGATTAAAATCTCCTAGTACTAATATTTGAGAGGAGGTTTTAGTATTATCCAATGGAAGTATCATATCTTCCTCAAAGGTACCAATGGGCCCTGGAGGTCTGTATAATAGATGGACAGTTATTGTACAGGCGTTTGTGATAGGTATTTTACCCGTGAGTAATTCACAGGATGAAAATGTTGGCGTGGTGGCTATTCTAAGGTCTAGGTTAGGCTTTGCTATGAAGGCAATACCGCCACCTCTGGAATTTGCCCAGTCAGCTCTTATGATAGAGTAGTTGGCAGGGACAGCAAGTAGGAGTAAAGGGCCTGCTGCAGCATGCATCTGGATTCTGTTATAGGCAGGAAGTCTAGGTTTTCAGCTGTGATTAGATCCGCAATGTCTGTTGTGTGAGCTACTGTTGATCTGGCATTAATTAATGCACCCTTGATGGTATGTGGGAGCATTGGTAGGAGTGGCACTTAATTTATCCTGTTTTGGTTTCTTGTTTATGGTTACTCGAGATTTTGTTTGGGACTTTACTCGGTGCAGCAAGGTTCTTGTGGATGGTTGGTAGTGAAGTCTTAGGTAGGGTGTTGAGCAAGGGCTCGTATTGAGTCAGGAGTCTAGAGCAGAGTCTGCTATTTCTGTCTTTAGTGGGGCAGGGATACCTGGTAGACGTGGGCTGGATATGGAGACAGTTGGTGGCTAGGTTTGGTAAAGGCAGAGAAGAGTTTGCACCACTCACAAGAACTGTGGAAGGCGTTTTAGAATCTAGGCATAGCTTGGGTAACAGATTAGTTGGCCTTATTGATGTGTCCAGATAGTTGTAGTTTAGCGCAGGTGGGAAAGGTGTGGCCTTAATTTCTTGTAGTAGGTGGTTCATAGTTGGACAATGGTAATACACAAGTGTAACACAGTATAAAGTTGGAAGGTGCTGGTACGGATCGAGGAATAAACCGAACAGAGGTAACAGTAATAATAACAAGGCATGCATATTAACTGTAAACAGCTTGTAGAGGGTGAACACATGTCTAGACAGGTTAGATAAAGTCCAAGTATCATGGCAAAGAACATAGAGCAAGCCTGATGCAATATAGAGCTAGGAATATGCAGCATATTAAAAAGCCTAGATTCCCATGCAGCAAAACAGTATTGGCCAGTATGGCTCTTGGTGTAATCTTTGCGATGGTCAGACTGGAGAATGTCTAATGTATGGTTAAATCGTTATGCGGACAGTAAGCGTCCTGGAAAGGCTGAGCATTGATAGTTCAGGGTAGGTCATCTAGCAGTTGGAGGCAGTGATGGAGTAACAAGACTCCCCGAATGCGCTCGGTATCAATCAGGTACATACGATCTAGAGCACACTAGGCAGTGTTAAAGCTAGTGCAGTTAGAATCATATTGGTGACAAAGGTAGCATTTCAACAGCATACAAGAAAAAGACCTAATGCGAATATAGATTGTGTGGCAAGTAGCAGGTAAAAAATACGATACTGTCACGTTGGGGCGTTCGTGTTTTACTCTGAGGCTCATGCATAGATGCAGTCCTAATTAAGCTGTATAATAGCGGTACATAAGGTAAGAGGCAATCTGCTGGAGCGAAAGCTAGTAGACACCATGTAGCATGACACCATGACACCATGTAGCAATACAGAGACAAAACAGCTATGCAGTGCGACGTATGTACAAACGTTCAGTTATAGTTGGAAGGCGAATAGCAAACTCCGTGTAAATGCCCGGGGACGCTAGGCCTTTTGACTGAAGCGGACGGGTCCGTGCAAAGGCAGCACCTGGAATAACATGTAGTAGAGTGTGGGATAGGCACTTTGTCTCGTTTGGCAAGCAGGCTAATAGCGTGCAGGTGGCCGAGTAATGCGGGAAGATGGAAAAGATTTTTACATTTTAGTCTTGGAGTGCAAATGTTTTAACAGGCACAATGAATGACCTTATTACCCTATTTCGAGGGGATTGGGTCCTCCGACGTATTCCATATCTATGACATGTAATCACCACAGCTGTGCTGCTTCGGAAGCTTTTTCGGCGTCTGCGTCCTGCGTCGATGACGTCGATGCGCCGTCGTCGAGGACCTCGTCCGACGTCATCCGATGTGATAAGTAGGACGCACGACGCCCATAGCCTCAGTTCCGTTTTTTCCGCGAACGTGTTGCTTCGTGTTTCTCGGTTTAAACGCCTCGACTCTTTGGAGTTCTGTTCTTTTCGGTTCTTCGAACCTGTTCGTTTGTGAAAATCCTTCTGAAGATGTCTACTTCGTCTTCGACCCCGCGTCCGGGTTTCAAGAAGTGCGGGGAGTGTGGGTCCAAGATGTCGGTGACGGACTCGCACGACGCCTGCCTCTGGTGCCTCGGGGAGGCCCACGACACGGATGACTGTATCGACTGCCAGTCGCTCACGTCCAAAGCCTTACGCGAACGTAAGAAGAAGTTGTCGGTAGGTCGGGTGTCCAAGCCCCGGAAGTCGAAGTCTGCAGGCTTTCGACAGATGATTCGAGGGGTGACTCTCCGTGTCATCGTCGGAAGTCTCGTGGGTCTCCTTCTAGGAGTCGGTCTCGCCACTCCTCTGCCTCTTCGAGGCATTCTCGGAAGCACCGACATCGGTCGTCTTCGGAGGGCTCTGCCCGGCA